>NW_008239104.1:1160898-1162392 GCF_000691975.1 Corvus brachyrhynchos
TAATGGCTTATGGAGAAACCTGACAATAAATGTAAAATGAAGACAGTGTTCTTCACCCTTCTTGTCTTGGTCTCTTGCAATCCTAAGCAGTAATCTTAAGCAACCTTGACACTTTGAGACCTTTCTTGAATCTAAGCATAAAAGTACCTTTGGATTTTATCCTCCTTTCACCTATTAAATAAGCTTCACACCTGTGGTTAGAAAAACTTCAAAATGCCAGCTTAAATATATTCAAAACCAATTTGAGCCACTTCTTGTGCCAACACTCTCCTTTTCCCTAAATAATTTTGGTTTTCCCCTGATGTTTAGCCCCTATCAATTTATAGACAATGAACATACTCTCTCCAGTCTTTGCTTTGCTGAGCTAGACAACTCCAATCCTTCAGTCCTTTCAGCTCAGGCAGGCCTCACTCTATTCCTTCACTATATTTGTTTCCAATTTAATTTTAGTCTACTTCGAGATTTTTGCCCAGAACCAAACACAGGAGTTCATCAGCATCTTGTGCAGTGCTATTTTCTTGCTGTTACTCATAGACTTTCAGTTGTGGTTGCTTTATGTAGAGGACAGCTACGACATTTTTGTGTCTGATGAACCCTACAGGGTTTAGCCCTGACACTGTTGGCCTTCTGTGTTAGCAAACAGAAAAGCACTAACTCCTCCAAGTTATCTTTTCCTGCTATGGGATATTTCTGCAGATGAACAAGCACTGCAAGTGTTGGAGTCAGTAACATGCTCTTGCATTCATTATGTGTGCTGCTCATTGACGGGCACTTCAGAGCACCTGCACTGTGCTGCTCATATGTGAATTTTATTGGCCCTCTCCTGGTTTGGGAGCCCAGACATAGCGCTTGTCACAAGTTCCAGCTGCTGTGCACAGTCTTTTTATCTGGAAAGGGTCTGGAGATGTGCTTCTTTGGCAGTTTGTGTCTTGTACAAAGCCTCTGGCTCAGGATCTTCCTGATGGCAGCACAGGAGCCTGCTGCCAAGCCATCTGGTTCAGTCTTCCTGGACCATCTCTCAGTGGGACCCTTCTGATGAGCTATACTGCAGAATGAGCTCCGGATAAGGATGGTGCCTTGCACAGCAACTGCTCTTCCCCCTTGTGTCCTCAACTGCCGCTTCCATGAATGTACATGTCTTCCTGCTCTTCCTTCCTTTGCCCTCCTGCACATGCATGGGCTGGGCCAAAGTCCTGGTTGCGGGTGCATGGCAGAGCACTCACTGCCTCTCTTTGCAAATGACTTATTAGGGGACATAAAGGACCTCTTAAAGGTCCCAAGATGTTTGTAGACAACATCAACCAATCAACCAGAGTAGGTATCGGACATTTGCTTTCTGAAAAATGGATCTCTCCGTCTCTGAGCATCAGTAGCAGGAACAGAAAGAAGGTAATAAAAGAAGGCTCCACCAAGACCTGTTGCAGTCTTCAAGTATGTAAAGGGGGTTATATGAAAGATGGGGTCAGACGTTTTAGTAGGGACTGTAGCGATAGT
>NW_008239104.1:1162410-1183527 GCF_000691975.1 Corvus brachyrhynchos
TGTAGATTCAGACTAGATGTGAGGCAGATAGTTTTTATGTTGAGGATAGCGAAACACCTGAACAGGTTGCCCAGAGAGGTGGTAGATGCCCCATCACTGGAAACATTCAAGGTCAGATTGGAAGGGGCTCTGAGAAACCTGATCAAATTAAGATGTCCCTACTTATTTCAGGGAAGGTTGGACTAGATGAACTTTAAAGGTCCCTTCCAACAAACTCATCTAAGATGCTGTGATTTTATGATTTTATGATCACAAAATAGAAAGCATGTTTCCTTCAGTTGAGTAATGACAGGACTCTCTGTAACTCTGGTGGATTACTAAATAAACTCTTTTTGGAAAGGTGGGAATGCTGTGTTACAGATAATTCAGTATCTAATTCTAAAAGCTAAAGCCTGTATTTATTACCTTCAATTTCATGTATATCCATCTGTCACCAACTCTTTAAAACTTGTTTTTCACAATGAGATATTCCCACCCTGCAGATCTTTCTGCTATTATGTTACACTAAACTAGAACAAGATATAGGTTAGCTGTTTCTGTGTAATTTGGCCTGTGGGTGTTCAGTGTACATACATACAAGAACAATTTGGTTAATGACTCATGCTTACTGCCCTTGTCTTTGACTATGCTGTTGCCCCAAGCAGATGGGTATCATAATGAATTCTGTTTCAGAAAAAGATCCACCACCGAAGCTGCAGTAGTGGAAAAGGTTTATTCAAGTATTTATGTTCCAAATACCGGAGTTTTATTTGCCATGTCTTACTGGCACATTAGCTACTGCAATTGTTATGCTTCTCTTCTAAGACAGATGGAGAGAAAACTACAACCAAAAAGGTCCTGAAGAAGGTCCTATAGACTGGAAATTCTGTAAAAGCTTAGATTACTTTTTACCTGTAGAATATTTTTAAGCTTCCTTTATTCCAAGCGAGTGGTACATTATTATTTTTTTTATATATTATTTAAAAATATTTTTTTTGTGGAGACATGCAGAGTATCCTCAAACCTTTATAGAGTTGTTCTTAGTTTGTACATAATTAGAGATTTCTCTGATCCGTATTTTCTCCAAAATACTGATTATCATATTACTTATCTTCTCCTTTCTTTGAAGGAAACAGCGTACAATTCCTGAGTTTCATGTGACAAATAAAATACAAGCATGTTTTGATAAGAGAAACGTTGTCCCAACTTGACTTTCCATTCTTTTATGCTGTTTTGAGAATGAACTAACATGCTACGGATCATGGGAACAAACAAAAAGCGTGGTGGCAGAGTAACAGCAGTGTTTCAAATAAAGCTGTTTAGCACTTCCTCTCAAGGTACAATGCCCGTGTCTCATAAACTAAAACTACAGAGGGAGTAGCTGCACAGAAGGAAAAGAAAACATGCCCATGGAAAATTGAAATATGCATTGTAACTTGGCAGGGTTTATTTGCTTGTCTTTTATTGGTGGGTAACCTCTCAATTACTAGAACATACTTTCTGTCTCCAGCTGTGCCTCACCTTGTTTTGGCATGACCATAATTAACATAGTTAATTACACAGTTCTTAGTTGATGTTAAGTACTTAGGTCACATTCAGCGACTGTCTTCACGTTCACCTCATGAATACATTATTAGGGCAATAAAACTTCTTTGACTATAAATACAACTTTTATCTTCATGCTTTCTCTTTATAAAATTAATTTGATGTTTGTATATTTATCTTATTTGAAGCTGTATTTATAGTAAATTGATCTTTCTTTTCATGTCAGTTTCTAATTATTCTCTTGTTACCAGATACTGCTGTATTGTTGGCATGTGAATTTAAGGTCAAGCACAGTCTTCAGTTGCTTCACCAGTGACACTGTTTAGCAGAAAAGATGGTCAGGAGAGGAGTGGGGGAAAAGAGGGTGTTTTGGTATGCGGTGGTAAGATCAGCTAAGTGTGAAGAATGGACTACTGCCTTAGTCCACTCATGAAAGGTACAGGCAGCATTTAGCTTCTGAGGTGAATTCCTGTGAAATTGACATCTTGACATCCAGCACTTCATTCAAGGCCAGATAGGCTGACCTGATGATCAAATTAGGTCTGCTGATTTAATTTGTAGTGGGCCAGGGGCCTGGGTGTTATCCCATGCCATTGGCTCCAGGGAAGGTTTGTCACCTCATTTCAGAGCAAGTTCAATCTCTGCTTTGGGCTAATGGAGAAGTGTGTCACTAGAAACATCCTGACAACCCTTTACAGGTTGTCACTTTTCCCATACCCTGTTTTCTCTAAGTCCTGGTCCACAGGCACCACATCTTGGCAACACTTTTAGCATTTATTACCAAGATGTTGCCTTAAAGCTCGTCACAATCTGGTGCAATTAAAGGGTTGGATCCTCCTGTCATTCAGCTCTGTAGGAAGTGTGATATTTCCTCGTTTCACACTAAGCTTAGTCACTCCTCAGACAGACAGGGAAAAGGGACATATGTTCAACTCTGTGTACCTGAGATAGCAGCCAGGGCTCCTCAGAGTCAGAGGGACAGATGGGCTCAGCCTCTCATGCTCTGTTCTGTCCTCAGAATGAGCTGAGTGTCCACAGCATATACTTTGGGACGGAGGGCAGGATATTAAGTCAGCCCTGAGTCCAGCCTACTGTGGCCATTATTGTGTTCTTGCTTGTGCATGGAAACAAAAAGCCTAAGATGTTGAGAGCTGCAACATGGGATTAGTTCCTCCAACTCCAGCCATTAACTTTTTATGTATTTCTCTTTCACTGCTCGGAAGCCTGGCCAAAAATAGGAGTGCCAGTGCACTACATTTTCTCTCTGTACTACTGTATCTTCATGTGATAATCCAAAGGAAAGGCAGATCATGGTGAATTGTTTCAGGCGTACAAATGATAACACAAAGCTGTGACTGAATACAGAGAACTCTCACAAGAGAAATGAACCAAAAACTCTTGAAGTTGCCTGAGAATCCCAGGATTCAGTGTAGCTGACAGATACAGCTTCCTCTGAGACAGAACTCAAAGCCTCGTTCAGAAAGATTGACCAAGTGATTACAGAATGTATCCTTGGATGTGACCACCCTATGTACAAGCAAAACATTTATGACTGCTGCTATACATGTAGAGATTGAAACACATTTGTCCAAGGGTGTTATAAGACTTTTAAGCTATAGATAGTATTGCCATTCAGGATGGAGGGATTTATGT
The DNA here is from genome assembly GCF_000691975.1 of Corvus brachyrhynchos. Classification (NCBI taxonomy): domain Eukaryota; kingdom Metazoa; phylum Chordata; class Aves; order Passeriformes; family Corvidae; genus Corvus; species Corvus brachyrhynchos. The sequence goes on from NW_008239104.1 coordinate 1,165,588, forward strand.
GAAAATCTCACACCTGTCTTAGACATTTGATTATCAGTGTCATGTCCCAGCTCACAAAATTATTCTGCTCTAAATCTCATCAGAGATTTTTCAAAGATGACTTCTAAACCAGTTGCTGTTATGTTGTCATAACTCATAGCCTGACTAAGTGCATGACTCTGCCAGGTTTGTCATGGACTTCAGGTATTTATGAAGGTCAGACATCCAGTATCTGTATTTATATTTTTAAACTTACCCTTCTTTCTTTTTTCTTCAAGCTTTTGAAGCCAATGGGACTCTACTTTTGACTTTTTGAAATACCTAATAAATGTATATGCTACCAAAAAATTAGGCTGTGATTCAGTGCTGTGGGTAGATAGTATAACTTATCCAAAGATAGTCAACTGAGAAGATGATGGGAATGTCCATTATTTTAGGATGGCTAGTGAGCCTATTAGGAAACAATTCAAGAGAGGAGATGCAGAAGAGATTGACTCAGTTTAGTTCTACTAGAGTCTTCCTTATCCAAGCTAGAAATGATTGACAGCAGCTGTTCCATCTTGTTCTCGTGATCACACAGCCAGAAAGAAAACTCAGGCTCTGTTGCTTCCATCACACTATGTGGACTCTTGGGGTTTTTCAGAAGTTGCCTGCAGAGGCAGACCTTAAGAAGCCCGGCAGAGCCCACTCAGAAATGGACTGCAGAAAGAACAAGCACATCTCTGTCATCTTGGGCCTGGTCCCTGACAACTTGTGATCTATTTGCTGCATGCTTCTTGCAGTGGAAATGTGGCAGGAGTTCTCCCAAGCACGTTTCTGACCTTAGGGAGAGGATGATTTAAAGTCAGTATATATAAATCAGTGCTGGGTATTCATTGCTACATGATGTGTTTTATACTAGTGGGACTCCACATGTGAACGAAGCTTGATGTGTCATTAGATGTTTCTGCTGCAAAAAATATTTGCAATTAAGGGACCAGATTTTCAAATTCTTTTCCCCAGAAACTCTGCAAGGTCTTATTTCAGAAAAATTTTGGATCCTCAAACTTTCCCTTACAGATACCAATTATGTTTGATTGCTTAAGGAGTGAAGGAGGATTTAATCAGAAATATTTCCTTTTATGTTACCAAAAGTACCTCTATAAAAAATATGTGCTTACATTTTCTGGTGGAAATATTTCTGTTGTTGTGTGTGATACTAAGAAAGTCAACTTTTGTCTTGTTTAATTATGAAAAACACTGCTAGGATGCAAATATGCAGACTATGTGGATCTTGCTACCACAGATGGTGGCTTATACCTGGGATTCCCAGCCATGGAAAACCAGTTATCTCAAAGCTGGCAGCTAAGTAGGCAGCTGGTCTTCAGAAAATACGGAGCTGGTGCAGCTCGTGTGGCAATGGCATCCAGACTCAAACAGAAGGGACCACTCCTGTGCACTGCTTGCAGACTGGAATGATCTAATTTTCACAGTCCATAAGCATCAGCTGAAAAATATAGCTAGTGGCTAAGCCCTCTGCAACGTATAAACACTTGTCTGCATCAAATTCTGTGGGGAAGAAAAGAAAACCAAAAGGCAGCAAATGTCTCCACACCTTCTACAGGACTAGAGGTATCTGAAAATTTGACTGAATCACTAGCATGGTAGGACCAGCCAACAGAGCTAGCAAGAAAGTGCTTATGTTTTCATTTGGAGACCTTGCAGCCTGGGAAGGAAGCTTTGGTGCTGGCCTTGCCTGCAGACCTGGGTGGCTTCATAAAGCAATCAGGGCTGCTGCCCAACAGGGACTGAGAGCAGCTCTCTGGGTACCGGGTTGCCCGGTACAGCCAGTCTTTTTGCAGACTGGGCTGTGGGTAAGGGCATGAGCCAAGGGAAGCCTTGTGCCACTGCCTCCTCTTGAAACTGCTCTTATCCCATTGGGATATGGTTTGATCCTGTTGCTGCATCTCAGCCACACTGGCTGTGTGTTTCCCTGTAGTAGTTGTCTGAGACAAAGTGAATGTAATTCAGTAATTACTGCAGCTATTTAGGATGCTTGGAGAGTAGAGAAGGAAAGTTGAGAGGTGAAGATACTTCTTTTCAGAAGATTTATAATTGTGGGGTTTTTCTCTCTATTTTTCTACCATATGAAGAAATGAAGAAGCAGAAGAGAGTCTAGCTCAGGCTGTGATAAAGAGGTATTTGCTTCCTCACCCAGCAATGTTGATTAAGCTGGAGACAGGGAAGTGTATTTATTTCCACACTGCTGTTCCAAATCAATGCCACCTGCCAGAAGGATGGACTCTGACAGATTCCTGTAACACCATAAGACACCAGTGTTATGTTCTGTAGCCTTTTCTGTTGAAAAATCATCACCATGGTGAGTGTTTTTTCATTGGCAGAGAAAATAGGCAGATACTCTCCCGCATTGTGAGGCCAGATAGGCTGAAGTAGAAATTGCCAGACTTTGTGTAAAGAGGATGCAGTTACTTGGACCAAAATGCTGCAGCTATGTGATGCAGGCTGTAGGTTGCTACATGCTGGACAGTGGTGTGGTGGCCTTGACTGAGCACTGTGAGCACCTGCTAAACGTCAAACTGTGTATGGAAGTACTGCCAATCAAAGTAAAAATCTATTCTGATCTCTGTTAGATCTGGAGTTTAATTTACTGCAGTAAGGGATAGTAGGAGTGGATCTTTCAAAACCCATTATACTTAAATCGTGAACATTGTTACCAGAAATGTTCCCCCATCCACAGGCAGCTGAGTTGGATATTTGCATTGCTTCACTCTTGAGCTGATAAAGTCAAATTGCTGTTTAGACTATGTTCTTCCCCAGAGAAAGATGTTTTTGAAGACCTGTCTTTTTAAAGCACTGACCTGACATAATTCTGCAGCTGTGCTGACAATTCTTGGTAAAAATCATACTGATGGAACACATTCCATGGAACTAGGTGATTTTCTTTTTTTCTTGAATAATGCATTTATTTGAAAGTGATTTTCATTTGGGACTGGACAAATAAAATTATATGAGCCAAACCTTTCTTAGAAGGAACAAAACTTTTCAAAAACGTTTTTGTAGGTGACCTATATTAAACCCAATAGATTTAATTAGGGTTAATTATTCAGAACATAGCTATTTATCTCCACTATCTAGAAAGCTGAACAGAAAGTAAAGGCCTTGTAGAAAAATACAAAGCATGGTAGAGAACAATCTGAAAACTGTCCACACTGTAATGTTAAAAAAAACAAAGGAAGTATCACTACAGGCTATAGAACAAATACAGAATTTATGGAGAGGTTTGAAAAAGCAGGAAGCTACTGGAAATTAAGTTTCTGTAAAACCAAGTTCCTGGTAAGAACTATTAAGAAACTCTGATTGAGAGAGCTGAGTGTGGCTGGAAAATCACTGCTTGTTGTCTCCCTGGGTTGTCTCCAGGTCAGAGCACATTTCCTCAACGCGTGCGGTCGATGCCCTGTACCCTGACCCGCAGGACTGCTGAGTCTCCATTTCCTGTTCTGTTGTCTGACCGTATTCAAAAGAACCCGTGAAGGAAACATAGCAACACTTGTGACTCCAGGGCATTCAGTTTCTACAGTCTGCTTTCCCTCTTTTGCTGTTATCTTAGGAAATGTTCAAACTAAAAATACAGCTCCTGAACTCTTGGGGCTGTTTGGAAATACAAGTGCTGGTGTTCTTGGTGCCTTTTTTACTCCAACACCTTCAGATCACACAGAATTTCTAAGAGTTTGCTCTTGTTCAGGCCAAAAGCAGAATTTGAGCTTCAAATTTCCTCTGAGCCAGGGATACCTGGTTGCAGATAAATCTGCTTAACATATTGTGCATTGGAATGGAAAGTGAGACTATTTTCTCTGCAAACAGCTTTGCTTATTATTCTGTGCCCCAAAGCTATTTCTGCCAGTGTAAAATGGTCCAAGAAACATAGTAGCATTTCCTCTCATTTTGCACAGAATGGAATTAGCAAGAAAAGTTCAGAGCAAGGAGGAGTCTGTAAATACAGGCCCATTTCACTTCCCTTGTTCTACCTCTCTTTAGGTTGGAGTGCAATTGATCCAATATCTTGTGTCTTTAGTCTATGTGTTTTTTAAAACCAAGAATTTGCTTCTGTTTATCCTTAAGTACTTTCATGCAGTTTGGATATTCAGATTTTTTGGTTTGTGCTGCAAAGCTGTTGCAGGGAGCCAAGTTTCTATTCAATGGTGAAATAGTCTCCTGCAGCTTTTGCTACACATTTGCTCATATCCTGAACACATTTCTTCCACCATATACTATTCTTAGCATCATTGTTCTGTGATAGCATCCCCTTACTTTAAGCCATTTTCTCACTAGGGAAAAGAGAACAGAGTGATCTGAATGCCTACGATGAGTTTCCTCATGGATATAGATGTCTCCAGGTGTATCCTTTCTGCACAGAAAAGCTGTGCTTTGCAGGGAGCATACCACTGCAGTCCATTCTGCAGTCAAAAGTGTGGATGCGTATGGCTGGTGTCAGTAGGCAGGTCTTCTCTTCCTTGGGATTAAGGAATAGGTGCTTTTCCCAGGTCTCAGTACCTGTGTCTGCTAACGTGCATTATGGGAAGGGATAACCACTGTGCAGAGAGGTGAAATAGGGATGACCTTTTGTGTTTGCACTGGCACACTTCAGCCAGAATGATTAATAGCAGTCACACAACCTGCCTGTATAAGACATGCTTGTAGCATTTTCCATCTAATTTTCACTCCTACACAGAAACTAGTAACCTCACAGTCCTTGTATATGTAACGCGGCCTGGGAGAGGAAGGTTCTAATGCATGAAATGTAGCTCTCTCACAGCACTGGGTTATACAAAGAGAAAATACTAGAATGCAATTACCCACCAACTGGAAACAGTAGGAGTAGGTTAGCTGCTGAGAGAGGGCTGCAGACAGAAGTTCGGAGAGAGAACAAGGATGGAATTGCTCTTGTCATCTCTAAAGACACTGCAGCCCTGTTAGCAAAGGCTGGGAGGAGGCCTGCAATAGAAGAAGGATCGATGGTTATGCTGCTGGTGAAAAGCTAATAGACACACCTGCGCATTAGTGAATATTGATAGTAAAAAACCCTATTTCCTGCATAATGTAGTGGTGAACTGATGGACTCCAGCCCTACTATTTTTTCTCAGTTTCGTGGGTAATCATCAGTGGGCTGCAGCAGGCTGGGAAGTTTCTTGGTGATGTCCCTTACCCAGGCCCCAGAGAGGCAACACACCTCCCTACGGATTGGATCCAGCTGGCACATCAGGCCCTCCATTCCTCTCAAAAGGGAGTCACCAATGACTACTCTTCTTTTTCATAGCTGAGGAGGCTGTGATGTGGGGGGTAAGCTGCTGTGCCATAGGCAGCCTCATCAACCCGGATGGACTGTCACCCACATTCTCATTTCTCCAGTCCTCATTTCCCTGCTTCTCAGATTCCAGGGCCTCATATCTATTGCATATGGACACTTGAGGAGGTGAGAGAGGTCAGGAGGGGTTTCACCTGCCACCCAAAGCAGAAACGCATTTTCACGCTTCTTGTGAATTGGATGTCAGGTCTGTTTGTCTGAGGCACGGCAGAGTGCGCCTCCACCAGCCAATCTCTTCATCCAAGTCCCTCAAACTTCTTAGTCTTTTTACTTCATGTGTCAGCTCTGCCACTAGGCTGAGCAGATCTTCACACTTCACACAGATCTTCACCTCTCACTGTTCTCCCTGCTGCCCTCCGACAGCAGCACCAGGCTCTGGCACTCCCTGCAGCCTGAGATCTGGACCACTGCAAGCTTTTGTGGGTGCTCCATCTGGGTCACCACATCCTTTGTGGTGCACACAGAGGAAGTAGCTTTTTTCGAAGTGGACACCATACTTGAGCTCTCTTGGTGAGGATGCTCCCCACCAGCTGAGCTAAGTGCTTGAGCTGGCAGTGCCTCAGTGCCTGTCCTGCTCACGCTGCCTGCACAAACTGCCACCCCATGTCCTGGCTGATGCACCATGCCCTGTTTGCCCACGTTATTCATTTGGTGTGGTCCCAGTGTGCAGTAGGACTGATGAATGTTGGCTGAATGTGAACAAACTGGCAGGCTGATTTTGGTCAATAGTCAAAGAGTTCTGACAATTTATTACTTTCATAACCATTCTGAGCAAAGACATTATGAACAAAAACTCTTTTGCACATCCTTCTAAAGTGTTTAGAAGAGATGAAAAAAAAAATTTTGCTATTTCTTCAATAAACTGCTCATATCCTTCCCACAAAATGTGTCCTTGCAGTTGCATTCTTTCAAGTAGCAGTACCTTAGCCTTTAAAGCTTTTTGAACATGTATGAGTAGGCTCTTACAAGTCAGACTCCTTTTCATTCCCTGTCTTATGGACACACTTGTGGTCACGCATGAAAACCTGTGGGCTCCTGTGGCTGTCCTGCCTGTCCAAACACAAATGTGTGTGGCTTTTCTCATGACAACTGGGTAAGTAATTAGAATGTATGTTCATTTTGGGTATGGGTAGCATTTTAGGAGCTCCACGTGGATGTGAAAGCCCAATCTCAAGAAGTGAGGTGGAAACTTCTGAGTTATGTTCTCTTCTAAAAGTATTTTGCATCCTTACATTTGAATTAAGATTTTAAAACGCAGAAGGAATTTGCATCTGATTGTGAACTTATTGGAGCCCTAATTTTTGTGTTCCTAGAAAGCAAAAACTTTGAACTTCTTTCAGTACAAAGAAAAAAACTGCAAAAGCCTCAGTGGGAAAAAAACCCCCCAGTGAAACAGGCTACCGAGTCATCACAGTATTTTTATAAAATTTGGAATATTTTGTGCACAGAAGTGAAAGTCACTTGGTATCATGCTTTTGAAAAGAAAATTGCTCTGGAGTATTTTGCAACCATCAACACTGACAACAGCATCTTCTCAGAGAATGGCTTTTAACAGCTGTGAGGTGGTAAGAGAGCACAGTTGGCTTACAATAAAGCAGATATAGTGTGAGTCTGTATAGCACTTGTACTGCCTGAGATGTAGCAATGATTTTTTTAAAGTCCATTCTATGTGTTTGCATCACAGAATCACAGAATCTAAGCACTCTGTTTCCTTTAACTTAAAATTAATAAATAAGCTTTGCATTTCTGTTGGCTAACTCTTATTCAGTGAAGGTCAGTCATAGTTCCTTCCAGAAGTTCTACAGAAATAGGGTCCAGTTACTACTGCTAGCCATGCTGGATTTTGTGTAGGCCCAGTTACCTATTTGTGATATTAGTGTAAGTAAGAAAATACCTAAGAATGTGACATAATGCACAAGACACTGGCACTCCCAGATAAATGCAAAGTACCAGTCAGAATAATTCTGCTCTCTCAGAATCAGAACTAGTGGGGTTTTTGCTGCTTTTGGGAGAGAGGACTTACTCCAAGAAGGAAGTCTTAGTATGGCCTGTCAGCAATACACTAAGATCACAGAATCACAGAATTAACTAAGTTGAAAAAGACCTTTGAGATCCTTGAGTCCAACCTATGATCTAACACCACCGTATCAACCACACCATGGCACTAAATGCCGCATCCAGTCTTTCCTTAAACACCTCTGGGGATGGTGACTCCGCCACCTCCCTGGGGAGTCTATTCCAATGTCCAGTCACTCCTTCTGTGAAGAACTTCTTCTTAATGTCCAGCATAAACTTCCTCTGGCACAGTGTAAGGCTGTGTCCTCTTCTCCTGTTGCTGATTGATGGGAGAAGAGACTGACCTCACCCAGCTATGGCCTCTTCTCAGGAAGGTGAAGAGAGTGATAAGGTCACCCCTGAGTCTCCTTTTCTCCAGGTTAAACACCCCCAGCTCACTCAGCCACTCCTCAGACAGCTTGTGTTCTAGACCCTTCACCAGCCTTGCTGTCCTTCTCTGGACATGCTCCAGCATCTCAACATCCTTCCTAAACTGGTGGGCCCAGAACTGGGCACAGAACTCTTAAGTGTGATCTCACCAGTGCCAAGTACAGGGGGGCAATCACTGCCCTGCTCCTGCTAGCCACACTGTTCCTGATACAGGTCAGGATGCCATTGGCCTTCTTGGCCACCTGGGCACACTGCTGGCTCATGTTCAGTCTGCCCTCAATCAGTACCCCCAGGCCCCTTTCGGCCTGGCCACTGTCCAGCCACTCTGACCCCAGCCTGTAGCATGCCTGGGGTTGCTGTGACCCAAGGGAAGGACACAGCACTTGGTCTTGCTAAACCTCCTCGTATCATTGGGTTTGGCCTATTGATCCAGCCTGTCCAGGTCGCTCTGCAGAGCCCTCCTACCCTCGAGCAGATTGACAGTCACACTCAACTTGGTGTCATCTCCAAGTCTGCTAATGGTAGGCTGATCCCTGGGGGACGCCACTGGTGACTGGCCACCAACTGGATGTAAAACCATTCACCACCACCCTCTGGTCCTGGGGATCCAGACAGTTCTTAACACAGCAAAGAATGTACCTGTCCATGCTGTGGGCTGCCAGCTTCTCCAAGAGTGTGCAATGGGAGATGGTGTAAAAGGCTGTGTTGAAGTCCAGGTAGACAACATCCACAGCCTTCCCTGCATCCACCAGGTGGGTCACCTGGTCATAAAAGGAGATCAGGTTGGTCAGGCAGGACCTGTCCCTCCTAAATCCATGCTGGCTGGGTCCGATCCCTTGGCTGTCCTGTAGGTGCCATGTGATCACTCTCAAGATGATCTGTTCCATAATCTTGCTGGGCATCAAGGTCAGGCTGACAGGCGTGTAGTTTCCCCAATCCTCCTTTTGGCCCTCCTTATGGCTGCATGTCACATTGACCAGCTTCCAGTCATCTGGTACCTCCCCAGTGAGCCGGGACTGATGATAAATGATGCAGACCGGCTTAGTGAGATGTTCTGCCAGTTCCCTCATCACCCTAGGATGGGTCCCAACTGGTTCCCCAGGCTTGTGAGCATCTAAGTGGCTCAGCAGGTCACTAACTGCTTTCTCCTGGATTGCGGGGAGGCTATTCTGCTCCGTGTCCCCGTCTACCAGCTAAGGGGGCCTGGTGTTCTGATTTCCTCTAGTGTTTTCACTGTTCTATGTCTGCTAAGTTTGGTAAAATCTGATGTAGTGTCCAGCACTTAAAATTCATTTCTGAAAACTGGTGACCACTTCAGCTCTGCCTCTTTTCCTAGCACTGGGAGCTTGTGCACTGTACATCCTCCCAAACCCCTGCACTCCTGCAGATGGGAAGGCAAAAATGCTTTCTCCTTGCAACTTGCTGTAGAAGGAAGGCTGGTGGAAAAGGTCTATTCAGTGATTTTTTCAGGAACTTAACTGAAGGTTTTCCTCAGTTCAGACTGAGGAACAGCTGGTGCCCATGGTGACATGAGTGTGAGCCAAGTGCTGCATAGAAAGGAATATAAAAGCAAACTTGTATCCATGTGAAATCCTATGCAGTAGTCACTCTAAATGTTCAGATACCATTTTTGGGTTTGTTAATTTTCTGTTTTGTTAACAACCACAGGACAGGTCACAGTTACATTACCCTGTGCTATGTGCAAGACAAAAGTAGGAATAAGGAGGTTGGCACAGGTAAGAAAGACACTGGTTTGATACCACTAAGAGGTAAGAAATAATGGTGTAAGTCCTGGAGTGAGCTGTTGGTCAGAGCTGAATTAGTGGACAGAGGGCAAATGAGTTATTCCTTCATAAACATTTCAAAATGCTTGATAAATTGCTTTTTTATTTAGCTCAACACTTGTATATAGTTTTGGAGAGAGGCTCTCCTTAAAACAATAATGGTCAATAACAAACATCCTGAGCTTATTGCTGCATTTGGTTGATGAGGTTAAAAAGGCTGGTGTCTCTGAGCAACGTTGCTCTGACCCTGAGCAACAGAAATGCTGAAGGGAATGTGAGTAAGTGATTATGCACAAGAAACAGTCTTCATCTCTCACTTCTTTAGTCACTTTACACTCAGTAGCTCCATTTCAAGCGTATTGTCTTTTGTTACTTTTTGTCTGGTTAAGTTTAGCTACATAATAAGTCTTTCTTCTTTAAGGTTCTTGAAAATCAAGTGGAAGTTCTCCTTTCTTCCATCTAATTTTTTTTTTAAAAGGGGAAGAGAAAGAAAAGTAGGACTTCTTTTATCCAGGACTTGAGTGTGTGTCACAGTATACTTAGTCTGAAGTAACTAACTGATGTTCTGGAACTGTTTTCAGAATTTGTCATGAAGAAAAAATCTTCAGAAAGGCTGTTGCCTCCTCCCTTTACTCTCTTTCTTTGTTGTAGATTTGAGTATGAACTTGATCTCAAATAGTGTAACAAGTACAATTGTGATGTATTCATGATGTAGTCAAATTCCCAGAATCTTCCTGAAGCAGACAACCCAGAGATTCATGCCTATTTTCCTTGCTTATTGAATGATAAGAGTGATTGTCTTACACTAGATTTTCTGATTTGCTGTGAATTACTAGGGAAGACTTAACCTTGCCAGAGTTCACAGGTCAAAATACACATAAGAAAAATTTTCTTCACAGAAGTTATCATATTACTAGATGTGTATAATAAAACCATCCCTTATTAGGTGAGATTTTCTGGATAATTGTATGCAAGAGGCATGCCTAAATCATTGCAAAATTAAATTGTTTGGATTGGAAAAGACCTTTAACATCACTGAAACCAGCTGTAAGTCTGATACTGCCAAGTCCACTGCTATGCCATGTCCCCAGGTGCCACATCCACACATCTTTAAATACCTTCATGTACGCTGACTCAGCCACTTCCCTGGGCAGTTTGTTCCAATGGTTTACAGCCCTTTCTGTGAAGTCTGATTTGGCTTTAAAAACCACACATTTAATGTGTATAAATTGACCACCTAGAAGCTCACACATTTCATGTGTTGATGATGATACATTATAAAGAGGTATTTTAAATGATCAGTTTTGGGGAAGACAAGTGAGTGGTGTCCAGGACTTTTTATACCACTTGCAACTGCTTTTCATTTCCATTTGTTTGTGGAATCTGTTGCTGAAAGATTTCACTAGTGATAGCTGATACAGTGAAAGTAGTGGACAGCAGTTCTTGGTTGGACCCGCCCAGGGGCAGAAAGAAGTGCTTCTTGACTGGTCAATGTGGGACCAGCAACCTCCATGCAGCTCGCATTTGGTATTAATTATGTGACTAGATAAATGGTTATGATTTGCCTTAAGAGTTGTCAACTCGTCCTAGATGTGGATTTTGTATATGAGGATATTTATTTTAGCTATTCCCTCACTAACTTTCCTCTTCATTGGGTCCTCTAAATATGACGTAGACAGAGGAAAATGCCTAAGGGTGGTTTATTCATTCAGGCTCCTATTGCTAGTTCTCCTTGAATAGAAGGTCCTCAGTGGTCCTTGAAACCCCAGCTGGCCTTTAGGCATCTCCTTCAGGGAAATCGTGATGGATTTTAAGATTATCCTTGAATTAAGGGGTGTGTCACTTGGGTAGATAAGAACGAGCACCTGAAATGGTGCTGCTCAAGGCCTGGATGCTCAGTGTCAATTATTTTCCTGAGTGATTTGTGAACACTTTGCCTGAATCCCCTTTGTGTGCTCCAGAATGCAACTCAGGTCAGCTGCAGCTATCCGGAAAATAAAGATCACATTGGAAAGACTGTGATATAGATGTGTAAAAAACCAGAATAATAATAAATTTGAAGCCTTGAGTTTCATCTAACTATTCTCCAGAAGCCTCATCCTATTCATGTTCTATTCAGTGATTATACTGACCCATAACACAAACTTTTGTTGATAGTTTCATTGCCTAAAACATTAACAAAGAAATACCAAATTTCTTGGCAATGAGCAGTTTAAAAATTCAAGAGTTGTCTGGATCTGGTGCTGGTTGATGTGGTTTAGTGGTTTAGAGATTACAGTGGTAGTGCTGGGTTGACAGTTGGACTGGATGATCTTGAAGGTCTCCTCCACCCTTAATGATTCCATGATTCTATTTATAAATAGAAAATCTTTCCTTTGGTAAAGAACAACATCAGCTAACATCCTACTGTGTTAAATATCCCACAGCCTTAAAATGCTGTTCCTTGATCAAATTTATTTGTATTTCAATGAAGTAAGCATTACAAAAAGATTTTCTTTTCTGTTAGTGATGCTTTTACACTGGGCCCAGTAATGAAAGAATTGGTTGGAATGATAAATTTTGGTACTACCAGCTAATTAGAATGTCAAGCTTCCAGTGTGAATTGGAATTTTTACTGTTAGTCTGAATAATGCTAAATACCATACAGTGTTTAAGGAGACCATAATAGATGAAATTTTTCATTCAGTCGTATTTACAAAATAAATAGCATTTAAGTAATGAAAGATGACAAATTGGCAATATAAAGGGAATTTTAAACAAAATACTTCTTTAAGAGTTTTACTGATTCATCTGAGAAATGTTTTATAGCTTCTTCTATGCAAACATAATATAGTAGCTGTTACCTATGAATGCAGAGTAAAGACTCTGGGCACAACAAAGAAAGAATGGGTTTGGTCATCACCCCTGGGAGCCAAGAGTCCTTAGTCTGACCTACAAAGGTGCTAAATGCTTCTTGTATTGCTTTGAGCAAAGCACTCAAGCTCACATCTGTCAAGAACTTAAGCATATAAGAGATTTTTCTTTGTTAGCACTTGAGTTATTCCATTAAATGCAATTTCTCTTCCTGGAAAACACTTTTAGGGAACACTAGTGCAAATTTTGGCCAAGATATTTTTCATAATTTAGGGGACACTTTCTCATAAAAAGGAGATTGCGAATGCTGTATTTTCAATTGCCCCATTAATGCAAATTTTCACTTTTTTCCCCCTCTTGGCAGTTCTAGTCATGAACTGCCATCCACTGTTTTTTTTTCACTGTGGCACCTATCACTGCTGACGTGAAATCTTTCAGCAAAAGATTTCACAAGCAAATAGAAATGAAAAGCAGATGCAAGTGGTATAAAATCCAGGATTTTCATTGTCAAAATCTGTCAATATTGTTTGTGTTACTTGCTAAAAGTGAAGTATGCATTTTTTTCTCCTTCTAACACAGATCCTGTATTTCTTTATGTAAACTGGTTTTCATGAAATTATCTCTGGGTCAAAAGAGGGAGATTCAACCAAAATGCTTTTGTTAAAAAGCTTAGATGAAGATAAAATTTTAAAGAGCAAAAAAAATTAGCAACAATGTCCTCTGAAATGCCTGAGATTCAAAGAACTATTTAGATAAGGAGCCTGACAAAAAGCTCTGCTGCAATCTGTGCACAGAAGTTGCAGCTGCAGGAGAACCTGCTGGCAGTGGCTACCTCATGCAGTTCTCCATGGGGAAGTTCTCTGTGACAAGATCTGAGCAGGAGAGCAATGTTAGCTGTAAATTTATCTCTGCATTTAAATGGGTTTAATTCATGTTGTGGGAAAAGAACAAACTAAGTGTCTTCATGAGAAGCAAAATAGTAAAAAATGTTGTTTGCTTTTTTATTTTCCATCTCACCTGTAAAATCTGTAAACGGATGGCTAATTTAATTTTACTTTACTTCCTTTTCTTCACATAGATATTGCACCTCTTTTCAAACTAGCTTCCACTGAATGATGCATTTTGCTTGTATATTTGATTCAACTCAGTTTGTGGTTCTAAAACCTCTTGACCATGTGTAACACATTACTGGAAGTTTACCACTTGCAGAAGGTAAGTTTGTTTAACTCCCAGGTTGGATGATAAAGTGAAAATATTTTCAGAACTAGGTGACGTGGTGTATTACTTTGAAAGTACTTTATCTTTTTGTTGAGAAGTGAGTTACTTCAGTGTCATTGCAATGGACAACAAGTAAGATCAGAATGGGTTAGGTTATCTTTTGGTCAAAAGTTTTGAAAATTTTATTGTGAATTCGTAGATAGCACTGATTTTTAGTGGGAACAGCACTGTTTCTCAAAGTTGTTATGATTCCTTTCCATGGCAGGAGGGTTGGAACTAAAGATGACTTTAAGGTTCCCTTCCAACCCAAAACATTCTGTGGTTCTGTGACTTTGTATCATGAGAAAATAGCATGGGAAAAAAATCCAGATAGTGTTGTTCTGAAAATTGCTCCAACAAACTGTGCAGAAATCAACAGTTTTGATCTCTGTGAAGCTCATGAAAGTGTTTATTTCAAAGCTGGCACCAGTAATGTAGAATTGCATTTTTGTGTTTTCTGTCTCACAAAATTCAGGTGAGATTCACACAGACAGAAAACTGTAAAATTTAAGCAACAAATAGATGTAGTTGGGACCCTTCTTAGTCTTTTCCCTCTAGGAATATGCTTTTCTTCCCACACTTTGACACATGTGGACATTTATCCTAACCTTTCTATCCCAGTGCTGGAGTCTTTTGCCATCACTCCATCAGAGGAAAAGGTGCTAGGCACTGTATGTCTCAGTTCTCCTCTTTGTCTAGATATTTCTGACATTTTCTGTCTATACCACCTTGTGCCAGAAACAGGAGGGATTGTGCCAGTTATCAATACAGAAAAGAGTCTCCCTGTTCCAGTAAGACATTGCTTGAGGAAACAAGAGAAGGAAGAAAAAGAGGTTTAAAACCTGAAAAGCAACCTAAGCAAAACTGTTCCCCAAAATAGTAATTGAAACAAATGGAAATTTCACTCATAGAAGGTGGAAATAAGAACACACTTTGATCTGTCCTGAAATGCATCCTCTCATCTGACATTCTCATCTGGGCAAAGATAAGGTAGTTCAGACATTTTGAAAGACCTGACTGTATTTCCTATGTAAACAGATGCTGCCCCATGCTCTAATAGTCCTTGATAGCTTTCCTCTCTAGGGCTTCTGCTTATATTATCACACTGTGCTTTGCTGTCTGTCACAAAATTATTTCACAGTGTTGGTCTGTTTTTCCCCAGGTTGCCTTAATGACAGCACCTCTTAAGTATTAAAAGCTATAAAGTCAGGCTTCATCTACCACTAAATGTCTGTAAGGCATTGGGAAAGAAGCTCTGTGAAATTGTGGATCTGGATGAAAGATATGGGAAAGAGGGATATGTCTTTCCGTGTGTGCATATAAGTAAACAAAGGCTAAAGGCAGATGAAATCAAGAAGTCTTATAGGGTATAATCTGCTTTCTAGTCAGTTGTAGAGTAAAACTATTGTAGCAATTCTGTACTGTATGATTTATTCCCTCCCTCTCTAACCCCACGCACAAGGAAAGGTATTTTTTCAGTTATAAAAAGCTAGAAAACAGTGATGAAATGATCAATGTAGAAAGGCTGAAGTTTTCTGCTTGTGGTCTTAGAACACAAAACTGCAACCTTCACATACCGAAATAGTGTTATGTTGATACATCTCAAGCCAGCCAGTAATTGGTGGTTTGTAGACATAATCTGGTCACAATAATTGTGGATATTTGGATTGTAACTACACACAACCAGAAAAAGACATTAGGAAGCAACCAGAAAAAGACATTAGGAAGCAATCAGAAAGGCTGTGGTAGTAAATTAACATCTGCTGTACTGCTAGACTGTAAAGCGCTTGAAAACACTGAGAACTGATAATAATTTAGAATAGTATGAAAGACAGGTTTGCGTTCAGCCTCAGTCATCTGCTTGAAAACATCTAAGAGGATCTGACTACTGACCTCGAGGGAAAAGCATTCATTACCAATGGACAAGCTGAAAGTGCATCTGAGAATCGGTGGTTTTGGTAATGTTTCTTTGCAGTTCGTTTATTAATTTTTGCCAGTATGGAGTTAGTTTGGAGACAGAGAGCTAACAGGAAGAGAAATAATACATAGAAGTAAGTGTTGCATTCGATAGTCACCATGCTGTGATACAAGGGAATTGGCTCAGAGTGTCGTTGGACCTCCTGAAATGTTGTATCTTCTGCAACTACATAAAATATGAAAAGTATCAAAGGGAGTCAAAGCAGGATCTTTAACTAATCGGCTTGGCTTGGTAGCAGTCTTTTTTCCATTGTTCCACCTTCAGTATTGAAAGAGCAAGGCACAGAGACAAAAGTCAGGCAGAAAGGCATGTTCTTCCATATCTGAGGCAAGGGTTTGCATAGACAGTGTCATGTCACCTTCTCCTGAGGGCTAGGTGATATCTAAGGGCATCAGTAGGATGGGTGAGGAGATCTGCGAAGAGCTGAGACTCATTCCACAGCAAAGACTGATAAATTCTGTGAGCAAGATTTTCCAGCATGTCACAGAATGGGTCACTCTGGGCAGGGGAACATGGGCAATCTTGTGCCCAGTGAAGAACCAGCTCCTTGGCTTGTATTTCTTCCGGCAGCCTCTTCTTTGAGGGGGTAGCCAGGCATGCTCTTTTCCAGGCTGTAGGAACAGCAGACAAAAGTTCATTTGAGCATCTCACAATTTAGGAGCCTGCAGCAGCTTTGTGCTCCCACCAACACAGGTCTGGTTTCTCTTGGTAGCACTCGGAGTGCTGCAATAAGGTGGGTTGTAGGATCTATAGTTGATAGGAACCAGTGCTGACTCTAGAGTTATTTCTTCAGAACTGTTGCTGGAACTTTTCACTAACCTGCTGCTGCAGTGGGCAGGAATGGAACAAACTACCAGCTGCAAGGGAAAATAGCAGGGTATTGCTCATTTCTATGAAGATGCTTTACTTTAATTCAATGGGGTAGAGAAGGGGAGCAGTCTTTGGTAATTTGATTCAGTGTACCCTATTACCCTATAGTGGGCCATGGGGGAGTGCTTTCACTGTAGATAAAACAAGTGAGTCAAGGAGTTTGGGTGGAGGAGGCTGAGAGGAGACTACATTGCTGTCTACAGCTTCCTCAGGAGGGGAAGAGGAGAGACAGGCACTGATTTTTTTTTTTGTGGTGACCAGTGACAGGACCTGATGGAATGGCCTGAAGCTATGTCAGGGGAGATTTAGGTTAGATATCAGGAAAAGGTTCTTCACCTAGAGGATATTTGGGCAGTGAAACAGGCCCCCAGAGAAGTGGTCATAGCATCAAGCCTGACAGAGTTTCAAAGAGTTTGGACAAATGGTGCATTCTGTGATTTTTGGGGTGGTCCTGTACAGTGCCAGGAGTTGGACTCGATGATCCTTGTGGGTCCCTTCCAACTCAGCATATTCTAAGATTCTGTGATTCATTTTTCTGAAACTGTGGCATAGCCATCACAAAACTTTTGTGTTCTTGCATACCGGAGTACTGAGCACACAACGTGCCCCTGTGACAACTGCCTCTTTGCTATTAGTCAGGTGGGGACTAAAGTATGAATCTTACGTTTTCTGTAGTGGGTGACTCTTGTTTAGTCTCTTTGGAAGTTAGAATTGCCCAGGTTTGCAAAGAAAAATGTCTGAATTCAGGTTTACTGAGACCATTGATACTTGTGTGCTCATGGGGCAGAAAGAGAACAAGTTGGTGTAAGGTCTTTAAAATAATCTTATCTTTTTTTAATGTGGTGGGTTGTACAGAGTCACGCCTGGGTGATGCTGAGGAGTGAAGCAGTGCTCAGAGGGTTTAGAAAGTCAGTAAATGTTGTCTTTTTGCAGACAAGCTGTTCTGGTTGTGCACGTTGTTGCAGGCTGCTTTCAGTGAGGCTTAGGGAAGGGTGCCCAAAGCAGTCATCTCAGAGGTATGCAGAAAATAAAAAATAATAAAAAAAAAAGAAAAAAAGAAAAAAAAAGATAGAGAAATAGGAGAATGGGAAAAGTTTATTCAAAGGGTGATTGCTTAAACTTGTTGACATAGAGTCAAAAAGGAGGCCTCATTAAAAACCACAACTCTATTGAAGGAAAGTGCTAGAAGATAAATCTTCTCTTTTGGAGCCCTTCCTACCCTGAGTCAGAGAAGTGAGAACAGAAGCCAAGTCATGGAACCACTGTCATATGCAAATACCCAGGCATATCTAGGAGTAAAATGTAGGTGGCTTTGGTCCTTCCTGAGGATGCTTATGGCCCAACAGTTGGCCAACACAGACTCATTTTCTGCTGGTAACACAGAGCAATTTCTGAACTGAGCCAAACACCAA
>NW_008239104.1:1183546-1184933 GCF_000691975.1 Corvus brachyrhynchos
GGGAGTGTGATTATGTATTTTGTGACTCTGTTTACATTCCCAGTGTAACTACAATGACAGGACTCGCAATTCAGCTTGGCACTGGCATCAGGATGATTATTATGGAATTACTGAGCCATTTTACATAGCAAGGAAGAAAAATGGTGGTGTAAAGATTCAATTTCCCACTGCCTGAATGACCCATCAGGTTGCAACCCATCTGCTTTCCTGAACTGCATGTGTTCCCAGAGACTGCCAAGTACTGAAATGAGAAAAAGGTGATCTCCAGGGGAGAGAAGAGAGTTTTGGCAGGAACTGAAGGAATGTTCCTGTTGTATAGGAGAAACAAACAAAAAAACCCCACTGAAACAACAGAAAAAAAGAAAATAAAGAAATACATATTTAGACAGAACTGCCGTTGCTGATGTCTGTAGAAGGATCTGTGAGAGTGCCAGATCCCAGCACTGAACAGCCAGAGGACTCTGCAGCAGAAGACACTGCATTGGATAAATGTAATATTTGAGACCAGAAGAGAAGTAGCTTCTGATCCTCCTCAGCCCTATTTTTTACCAATGCTGTCCAACTGAGCAGCATGAGAGCAAAAATAAATAAGTAAATGGGAGCAGATACCTGGGCAATACTGTGGTGACTTTGAGATGGGGGTGTCTAGGACTGCCCATATTTGCAATGACCCATCAATTACAGGTCTGTTTTAACACAGATAAAGGTCTGGGTGGTGAGCAGTGTTCCATTATGGGAGGCTTCATTTTCTGAGGGGTCTTTGCCTGCAGAGTTGGGAATAACTGCTGAACAACAACAAAACCTCTTTTAATTCGTCTGGCACAAGCAGGCACTAGGTGTGGTCACATTGCTCTTCAAGGATGAAGGGCAAAATGATGAAGATTTAGTTGACCTCCTGCATGCCACAGCCTGGGTCATGTCACCTGGGATGGCTGCAGTTTCCTAGAAGATTCCTAAACTGCAGCAACTCTTTTGCAGAGACATCTGCTCCTCTGCCACATAATTGAAGGCCATAGAGAGAAATAGAGAACAGTCTGCTCCTCCTGTTGTACTCATCCAAGAGTTAATTATTTTCCACGTTTTTCTGTCCTCTGTGAGTTTGAGCTACACCAGTTTGAGTTTGCTGCCTCTGGACCTCATTAGGTCCTTAACCTGATGAAACTAGAAGTCCTTTCTTGTAGTACAGGGCTCTTTCTTCACACAGTTTGGCACTTATTCTCAGCTTTGTCTTCAGTAAGCTGGTAAATTGTCCTTCTTTCTTCTCTCAGAAAAAGTGTGCTCTCTGTCTGGTGAGGCATTTACGTGGCCCTTTGCAGCTTTAAGATCTTTTTTCAAGTTGCACAGCAGAGCAGGGATTGAAGTCTCCTTGGTGTTTCCCTGAGCTGGG
>NW_008239104.1:1185017-1196030 GCF_000691975.1 Corvus brachyrhynchos
GTGTGGGGGATGGGCCACAGAGAGACACAGACAACCAAAACCTGTTTCCAAAGAGCCTGGGGCTACTCCAGCATGACTAGTAACAGCCTCTCTTGGCTCTGCTTTGCCATGGGACTTCATACCAAGCAGGCAATCTTGCAATCTCTGCACTCAGACCAGCATCTCCTTCCCAGGACATGTCTTTTCCCTGACCTCCCAGGAGCATGAAATCCCTAGTCCTGCAAGTCTTTAGCTGTCGGTAGGTGGAAGAGGCCTCAAGAGCTGGGTGACGTGCTTTGGAAAGGTACCAACAAAAGCAGCTTTGGCATTTCCATTGCATTGGCAGCTGGTGGATGTTTGCTTGACGTGACTGAATCATCATGCACCACTCTACAGGCACAAAGGAATTTCTAAGCCAGACCATTCACAGCAGCACGTGGCTGTGCCATGGGGCAGAGGGGAGCCTCAACTCCAGTACCTTTAAGGCTTGTTTGCGATGCAGTGGACACACCACCAGCAGTCACCTGGTGAAAACCATTCAAGCCACCTCAGACACTTGGTTAAACAAACCCACTAGAAGTTTAAAAGTTTTAGCAAGCTGCCTGAATTGCTTGTCAGGTTTTAGAGCTCAGATGCCATAGGATTTCTGAGTACTGCCCTGGAAGATGAAGGTTCTCAGTTGTTCGGTTCACTCTGTCTCATGGGGAACAGGGAGGGTAAACTCCCAAGTCATGCTGCAGTAGCCTGGACCAAGCAACAAAACATTCAGCAACTCCTAATAAGCTAATATAAATACATTTTTAGTCTAACAGGGAAATAGAACAGAAGGGAAAAATATTCTCTGACAAGTACTAAATAGCTACCTGTCTTGAGTCACTGCATTTTTTTATTATCACAAAAATTCTTGAATCGTAATTGTAATACCTGTAATCAATAATAAGAAATTGTGTTATAAAGAAACATTGCAGTGCTGTTAAATGCATTATTGGCATACTGAAGTAATTTACAATCCAATAATCATACCTCTAACACTGGTTATTGCAAACTGTAATTTGAGAAAGTTAAATTGTGAATCATAATTCAATACAGTGCTTGACAATTATTCTATTATGCATAAAGATAATAGGCATAACAATTGGCTTGTTCACCTGTGGCAGAAAGCCTACTAATTTTAATTTTGGATATTCCAATTGGTTGTCTTTTATAGAACAGTTAAGACAATAACTCTGCTCTTGCTTACCCTTAAAAAATAAGGGTGATTCCACCAAAGCTCAGCAAGCTTTATATAATTTAAGAAGAAACTTTCATCTTAATTGTAAACTATTTTGGCTGCATGGTGTGGAGCACTTGTGTAGAAAAGTAGCAGTTTGTTCAGCTCATGGCATGACCTCACCCCTTCAAAACTAATGTAGAGTTATCAAAGTGACTCAATTTTAATCAATTGCATTTCTGCAGATTGCCTGATATTATAAGCTGGCAGAGATCTAGAAATTAAACAATCACAAGCAATACTTTTTAATGACTCAGAGGTTGAAATAAGCTAGTGATTGACTTCCAGAACAACATATTTTATTAGTAGGATTATTGTGCTCTTTTTTATATCTAATTTCTCTTTTTGCTTTTTTTTTTGGAAGATGAGGAACAATGGCACTTGTCATAGCTAGAATCTTAGCTACCTTTATCTGATTAAATATTTTTTGTCATTTTTCGTTTATCCCAGCATATCTCTGGCATAAGTGTTTTTGGAAAGTGGAAGAATACAGAAGAAAAGTTAAAATATATTATTTTTCTCTTCATAAATAAACCTCGCAGAAAAGAACCCCTCAAGAAAACTGTGGTTCTATTCTTTTTAATTTATCCTCTAAAGCATTGTATAATCCAATTGTTTTTCCACAGCCGTCATCAGGAATTCACTCTGTAACAATAAAGAGAGAACTTTTTTTATATGCAAAACAACCTTCTGCTTAGGGCTTCTAAAATGAAATTAATACCGCACATGTACACTGTTCTTATTTTGGTGACTCTTCAGATTAGGTGAATTAAAGATACCAGTTTTGTTTAATACAAATATTTTTTTGTGACTGCTGTATAGAACATAGTCTCAGAATAGTGCTTTCTTGGGTTGACTTTTATCTCTATTAAATAATTTATGAACTTTTTTTCTCTTATTAAATAGGAAGTTTTAGAATTTAAGTTTTTCTGCCAAAGGAATGAAAATGAAATTGCCTTTACCGTTTAAAATGATTAAAGTGTAAAAATAATTTCTGTCTACAAAGGTGATGATCTTGAAAAGTGAGGTACTTCAATTTTTGAAATATGTTGTTTAAGCCAGCCTACTGGCACAGAAGTTTTCTATCCATCTCAAAAAAACCCCCTGAAAACCCAAAAAACACCACAGATTTTTTTCCTGTTGCCTGCAGGTACTTTCCATGAGCATGGCATTCAGGCTTGGGGGATCAGGGAACAATGCAAATCTGGTTAGGTGTGCAGCTGTTAATGTGCCCTTGAAACAGAACGATATTCAAGCAGTGTTAAGTCTCTTATTTTGAAAATGCTTATTTATCTTTACAAAAGTCTTACTAGACGTTAAAAGAAATGTTGGTGGGATGTTAGATCACTGAATCCATTTACAAGGAAGCAAATCCAGGTCCTCTCTGGTTGCCAAACTCCAGCTGACTAAAAGGTAATTACCTTTTAAGCCAGCAATGGTAATTGCCTTAGAGACTGCCTAGTGAAACAGCAGAATATTTTTACATGTCAGCTGGTCCTTGCAGTCCCCCCAGCTGACACAGGAGATAAAACTGATTTGCTTTACCAACACCTGAGTGACTTGCCTGGAGCCTATTACACAGAAGATTCTCAAATTCTTTTGGTTGTAAGAGCAGTCCATGGTCTATAACGTCCTTATCCTTGATGCATTTGGGGACAGTCCAGGACAGTCCCCTCCTGCATGTGCACAGAAAAGACTAGGAATTTTTATCCAAAATAATTCAGAATCTTCATCAGTACCTTTTGCTGTGCAAAACCTCTCCTCACCAAAAAGCAACAAAAAAAAGGGCAGTCCATAATCCAGAGCTTATTGGCACCAGAGATAACTGGCACTCCTTTACAAGCATTTTGTCGCTACCTCAAGCTGTTTGTGTCCATTGAGTGTCCTCAGGCTTATGTTTAGACTGTAGCTTCCCCTAGCTGTGGTTGTTCCCTCTTAATTCCACAAAAAAGAGCATTTTGAGATGATTTATTTTTGGTACTTCAATAGGAAGAGTAATATAGTGAATAATGCACTAACTAACGAGGACATCTCTTAATTTGACAGATTAACGGAACACATTTTATTAAAATACTTGCATCCAAGCAATTTGCTTTTAATGGGCAAAGCATAAAGGCAGTGTAAACAAATGGCAGATATTGTACCTCTCTGCAATGATTCTGGGAGAGGTCACAACTTGATGCAAAGCAAAATGGCTCAGCCCAGTTCTACTATGAGCAGATACTGCACAACTGGTGTGTAACAGCTCTCCCATACAAAATTTGCAGAACAAAAGCCATTTCTGGATTTGTGATATGGGAAGGACTAAAAGTTGAATTTCAAAGCAGAACCTGATATCTTATCTAGCAAGACTAGAGCAAGTGAATATATTTTTCATTTATGCTTGGGTTATGTTTCACTTAACTTCGTAACTTGTCTACAGAACCAGCAATAAAAAGACCTGACAGAAAATTCTATTTCACCTGCTAAACAAGAAAAAAGGTGAACATGACTGGTGGGAATAATAATCTACTGAGGGGATGTAGACATGTAGGGAATGCAAGGTTTTAATGAAACCACAGGCTATGAGAAAATCCATTCAGTCCAGGTATTGCCCCAAGAAATCTTTTTTTTTTTTTTTTGAATTACAGGCTTGTGACACATGGCATTATGTAGAGAGTTTTGATAGAAGGGATTATGTTCAAACAGAAAAGCTTATCCTTTGATAAACTGTGGTTGCATATCTGATGCTGTTGTCAAGACTGACTTCAAAAGGCCTTGGCTGTCTCTGAAGTTGCCAGCTAATATTGCTTAAATTTGCAAATGTGCTTTTCATCATTTTGCTACAGGTGAGGAAGGACAGACAAAGAGGCTGAAGTTCAGGGAAATACAAACTTTTAACACTGACCCCATAAAATCCAACTGAGGTACTAGCTAGCTGGCCAAGAAAGAGAAAAGTTCCTAAATTGCACCTCAGCTTCTAAAAAGTTATCTGATAGCTTCTAAAAGTTCTTTATCCATCAGAAGGCTAGAAACATGAAATGCTTAGGGGCGTCATTCATAGTACTTGAGAAACAGTAAACAGGAGGTAGGAAATCAAACAGGCCTGTAAGGAACAGAGATAGTGCATATCACAGAACCATAGAAGCATAGAATGGTTGGGGTTGAAAGGGACCTTAAATCTGACCTAGCTCCAAACCCCCTGCCATGGGCAAGGACACCTTTCACTGGACCAGGTTGCTCAGAGCCCCATCCAACCTGGCTGTGAACAAATCCAGGGACAGGCATGAAGAACTTCACAGAGCAACCTGTGCCACTGCCTCATAGTAAAGAATTTCTTCCTAATATCTAATCTAAACCTATCATATGTCAGTTCAAAGCCACTATCTTGTCCTTATGAAAAGTCCCTCTCTGGCTCTCCTCTAGCCCACTGTAAGTACTGGAAGGCTGCTAGAAGGTCTCCCCTGAGCCTTGTCTCTAATAACCCCAACCCTCTCATCCTGTCTTCCTAGGAGAGGAGCTCCAGCCCTCTTACCATCTTTGTGACGCTGCTCTGGACTCCCTCCAACAGCTGCCTGTCATTCTTACGTTGGGTGCTCATCTTCAGGGCAGGACACAGTCCCCATGCATGTTCATCTCACACTGACCCTGTTCCTCAGACTTTGCTGAGAATGGCAGAGCCCAGGCAGGGAAATGGTCTTGCAGAGTAATATTGCTATCAGACACAGCAGGCTTTCTTTAAGAGAATATACAGTTTTCACAGTTTGCTGCGTACAGAAGCAGGCAATTCCTAAATCCTGAAAGAGAAGCAGGCGAGGCAGAAGGCTGGCTTGGTTGAACAGGGATTTTCTCTTGGAAATAAGGTGAATAAGGAAGGAGTATGCCCAGTGGAAGCAAGGTCAGGTGGCATGGGAAGAAAACAGAGATGCTCCTCACCACTGCTCCTCACCATTTGTGCAGCCAAAGCTCAGCTGAAGTTGCAGCTGGCCGGAACTGTGAGGGACAATAAGAATAGTTTTAAAAAATATATTAATAGCAAAAAGCAGTGTAGGAGTACCATCAGCTTGTTACAGTATGAGGATGGTCATCTTGCAAACAGGGACATGGACAAGGCAGAGGTGTTTAATGCAGTCTTTGCCTTTGTCTTCAACATGGATGACAGACCAGGGGTGTGTCAGTGCCCTGAGGTGGAGGACCAAGACTGCGAGAATGATCACGTCCTGGTTAACCTTGAAGTTCTGTGGGATCAGCTGCACCAGCTGGATCCCTACAAATCTATAGGGCTAGATGAGATTCATCCAAGAATCTTCAAAGAGCTGGCTGATGTCATCACAAAGCCTCTCTTGATGGTATTTGAGTGGTCTTGGGAATTTGGAGAGGTCCCAGCTGACTAAAAGCTTCCTAATGTTTTCCCAGTTTTCACGAAGGGCAAAAAGGATGACACTAGAAACTACATGTCTGTCAATCTCACTTCAGTGCCTGGTAAAGTTATGGAGAAGATTATTGTGGGAGGTATTGAAAAACATCTGGAGGACACTGCAGCCATTGTCAAAGCCACAGCAGCTTCCTGAGAGGAAAGTCCTGCTTGTCCAACCAAATTTACTTTTATGACAAGGTAAACCATTTAGCTGATCAAGGGAAGCCAGTTAATGTGATCTTTTTGAATTTCATAAAGCTTTCAGTGCTGTCTCTCTCAGGATCCTTCTGGAGAAAATGTCCAGCACACAGGTGGATAAAGACATCATGTGGTGGGTGAGCAGCTGGCTCAGGGGTCGAGCACAGAGGGTTACAGTGAATGGGGTGACATCAGACTGGTGACCTGTCACTGGTGGGCCTCCACAGGGCTCCATCCTTGCCCCAGTTCACTTGAACATCTTCATAAATTACCTGGATGCAGGACTGGAGGGAATACTAAGTCAGTTTGCTGATGACACTAAAGTGGGAGTAGCTGTCAACTCCCATGATGGCAGAGAGGCCCTGCAGAGAGACCTGGACAAATTACAGGGCTGGAAAATCACCACCTGTATGAAGTTTAACAAGGATTCTGCACCTGGGATGGGGCAACTCTGGATGTGTGTATGGACTGGGCAACGAGAGGCTGGAGAGCAGCGCTGTGGAAATGGACCTGGGGGTTCTGTTCAATGGCAAATTGAACCTGAATCAGCAGTGCCCTGGCAGCCAGGAGGGCCTCCCGTGTCCTGGGGGGCATCAGGCACAGCATTGCCAGCTGGGCAAGGGAGGGGATTGTCCTGTTCTGCTCTGCACTGGGGTGGCCTCACCTCGAGTGCTGGGGACAGTTTTGGTGCCACAATATAAAAAAGACATTACATTATCAGACAGCATCCAAAGGAGGGCCATGGAGATGGTGAAGGGTCTGGAGGGGAGGCTGTATGAGGAGCAGCTGAGGTCACTTGGTCTGTTCAGCCTGAAGGAGACTGAAGGGAGACCTCACTGAGGTCTTCAACATCTTCACAGGGGGAAATGGAGGAACAGGCACTGACCTCTTCACTCTTGTGACCAGTGACAGGACTTGAGGAAACACCATGATGCTGAATCAGGGGAGGTTTAGGTTGGATATCAAGAAAAGGTTTTTCACCCAGGGGGTGGTTAAGCACTGGAACATGTTCCCCAGGGAAATGGTCACAGCACCAAGCCTGAGAGAGTTCAAGAAGCATTTGGAAAACACTTTCAAGTGCATGGTGCGATTCTTGGGGCATCTTGTTCAGGGCCAGGAGTTGGGCATGATGATCCTGATGGGTCCCTTCCAATGCAGGATATTCTATGATTCTATAACTTGAAGGCCTGAGTTCAGAAATAAAGTTGAAGGTGCTAAGTTGGAAAGGATTTTTCTGCTGTGGAAATGTCAAGGTGATGGAAAACATCACCGTACTTGCCAAAACAGAATACACTCCATCCAGCAAATGGCTGAGAAAGGGAATTGACCTATCTTTACCCAGATTATCAGTTCCTTGCAGCTATATAAGCTCCAGGATGGATGGATGGATGGATGTCTCAGCAGAACAAAAGTGAGTGTACATTCATTCTCTTCCAGTGTGGGTCACTCCTTAAATTCTACTGACACAGCATTTGTGGAGGTTTGTTCCACTAAAGGTTCACTGATTAAAAGGGCTACTACAAAGGATGTATAGTTAACTGCTTATGACAGCAAGAGAAATTAAGAAGAAAATGGCATAAAAGAAGAAATCAATGAAAAAAGTGAGAAACATTTTTAATCAACCCACCATTCTTAGTATGGAATCTGTGCTATTTAAGTGTACCAAATACTGTGTATTCCTCTTCCATTTCTTCTTGTGTTAGTTTGGTTTCAATCTGGTAATTCTTAATACATATTTAAGAGTGTTCTGCTGGGACAATTTGCAAAGCTAAAAAGACAATTACAGGCTTGGTCTTCATTTTCGATGGGGGGGAGTAATTTGTTACAGGTATTGAAAATTTCAGTTTTGTATGTAAGTATTGTTTTCATTCAAGTATTTAAAATCAATTCTGCAGTTTTTTCACCAGTGGGTACAAAGATAAGGAGAATTAAGAAAATATTTCTTCTCCTTAAGCACATTGCAGTGATTTAATGGGATGAACTCATATAGTACAAATAGCACAACCCTGTCCAAATGCAAACACTTCTTCCTCTTCCTTGTTTCTTAGCAATGATTGCTTTAATTAGAACTTTTCATGATTCCTACTGTTCGACAATGGAGTTCTTTCCTTTCTTGATCCCTACTCAGTGTTTAAATTGCCAAGAAGTTTTGAAGTTTAATGCAAAAGTAGCCATAACCTATGATGAAGTCTGCTTTACTCTTTGCTTGCAAAGATTTGTGCAATACTTAACTCTGGAATCTTTGCAGAACAAGATGCTTGACTTTGTAAACAAAATTGTAACATATAGCCCACCTGTCCTTTTGTTTTTGCTGTTTGCCTCTTGGTTTTTGGGGTTTTTTTAATTAATAGAAAACTCCATAGGTTCAGAACTGTGAAGGATAGGGTATCCTAAGAACTATTAGCCCAATCTAATCAATTTATTTATGAATTATACTTTTATACTTTATCCGAATTATGATCTCCTCAAGGTTGAAACACCTGCTTTTTATACTGGATTGTCTCCTGGACCTCAGTGAAATGGAATAAGTGCCTAGTCTGTTTGTCTGTTTTAAGAAAGCATGAAACTGCTGTTTTAAGCTTTCAGCATAGAACTGAGGCTACCAATATAGGAGTTTTTTGCCTTTGTACTCTCATAGCCTAGCCAAAGCTGAGTCAGTTTGTTCAATATTTAATAATTCAGGTAAGAAGCATTTTGGAATTTATTTGTGATTAAGGTTAAATAGGGTGTTTTCAGAACTTTCTATTCCCAAAGAGTAATCAAGACTTTTTATTGCTTCAATGGCTGGTTCCATTTGAGGCTTGTTCTTTGATAACAGCAGGCTGGACTGGTACCTGAGAAAGTAACTGTACTTTATTTAGTTACACTAGAGGATCAAAATTACTGCGCACACAGCTAAGGTCATAGCAGAATGAAGTAGCTGAGGGCACAAGTCTTCCTTTCATGCTCTGCCAGGTTCAGTAATCCCTGGATTATTCATTTTTCCTTTTCATGGGATAACTCTGAAGATAACTGAATTTTAAGAAGTATTATTTAATGCTTTGGGCTCTAGAGCAACCAACCCCCCCACCTCAAAAAAAAAAAAAAAAAAAAAAGAAGAAAAAGAAAAATAAAAGCAAGCAAACAAATATAAATATTTCCAAAAGATTCAGAAGCTTAATGCTTCGGATTTTAGAGCAACAAATAAAAACCAAACACTCCCACCCTCAAAAAAAAAAAAAAAGGATTTTGAAAGTAAAGGTACTCAAGTGTCTTAAAAAAAAGGTACTTAAAACCCCAGTGCCAAACGTCAGTGTGAAATGGTTTTTTATCAATTTTTGGGGAAAAAACCAACAACAAACATACAAACCACAACCAAAAACAAACCCAAAAACCTTCTATTAAACAGTTCTCATGGAAGAGACTATTTTTTTTCCTGCCATCTGCACCAGGGCATCATCACTTTGTGCCACCATGGATTTAAGGAAAAGTATCTCTTCTATTAACCATCACAAAGTATTGATAGTTGTAGTTGAACACGTCAGCTGGAGCTGGAGTATCACAGCTTTCAGCAACACCCTGTACTGTTCTTTGCCATAAGAACAAATAAAATCAGGAGAAACATACATTTCAGAGCAAGCCTAGAACTCTTCTGAGGATGGCCTGCTTCAAAGGCTTCTTCCCTCTCCTATGTACTCTCTTCAGAGTGAGTCCACTTCAGAGCTGTTGTCAAAGGGAATTTAAGAGACGTGGCCACGCTTCCCTCAGAATCGGGGCCACGAATAAGGTGGTTATCAGTTTACTTACACATTCTTGTCTTCTCACCCCTGCATTTCAGACACATGCTTTGTGCTGCATCACCATTTCTTTTTTCAAGAACTCACAAAAGGCAGCTACTTTAAACGATTTATTACTGCACAAGTACTTAAGCAAAAGATTAAACTTTTAATCTTCAGCGTTTGGTTGACATTAGTTTGGCTGAACTATCAATTAAACAAATTGCTTGAGTGTGTTTCTCAAGCTCTTAGTTCTCCAGAAAATGAAGTGAAAAACACTCTGAAGGCCAGAGCTGGCCCACTGGAAGAGGTTAATACAGTGGAGAAAAAAATCACATATAACCTTTTCTAAGGTAAAATCTTCACATGGGTTAGTAATTGCCTGTTTTTCTGTTGAACTACTCCTAGCAGATCTTTGCATAGCATTAGATTAACATTTTCCATTTTTACAGTACTTTATTCACCACTGCATCTTAAAGCTTTTTGCAAATGAGTCAGTTATGTGGTGGCAATTGAATATCAGATGAGCTCAGAGCAAGAACATCATGTAAACCAGCCAGTTTTATTTCTTTTTTATAGTTGTCACTTATATTACAGGAAAACCTTAAAGTTCTCTTTAAACAGAAGAAACAGATGTGGAGGCTTTCAGTTTCATATTCCATTTACTAAGATATCATATCTCTATCTCTTTCCTTTCTCATCCAGCAACACAATTCAGGGTCATGTGCTGTGACCTGGCTGACTAGACTGACTAGATTTGTTTTTCCTAAGTCAAAATGATCACAGGAAAACAGGGAGTTAAGAGTCCAGTATCATTTTAATACACGACAAAGTCAGACTTGTGATTTTTACACATGAATAAATGAAAAAGGAAAGTCTAATTGCATGAATCTTTAATGTCAAGTGGTACACTTCAGATTAAGGACTGAGTCAGTGGAAATCTTTCTTCTAGTATTTCTGAATTCAGTTCAAAGTATTGAGACTTTCAGAAGCATGGCAGTGGCATTTTTCTTGTCACTTTCCCCTTTCCTGCAGCATCCTTTACACTGGTGTTTTCCCTATTTCTTACCATGGAGCAACAATGTGGTGAACTGCATGTTTGCATGCTGGGAGGGAGGACTTTCTGGGTTGGAGCAGTCACCTCTTCCTACTCATTGTTATCCCTTACATTCCTCCACCTTCTTCTGCTCTTTTCCTTCATGCTGAAAGCAATACCATTTCCCTCTCATGAGCATGCCTGGCATTAATATTCCTAACTGACTCCCTTTGGGGGTATAGGAATATGTTGTCTATGAGCCAGCCTAATGGATAGCAAAAAGCAATTTGAAAGGAGCTTCTTTGCAAGACTTCTTGATAAGTCTGCTGGCAGTTGGAGTTTAAAAAAACCAACAACCCAAAACAACAAACTCCCCCTC
>NW_008239104.1:1196045-1196431 GCF_000691975.1 Corvus brachyrhynchos
AAAGCACCAATACCAACCAACAAAAAGCCCCCACCCCAAAAAAAACCGCCACAAACAAGCAAACAAATATTTTTAATAGATTCAGAAGCTTAGCCTTAAAATTTCAGCTTTTGAAAATTAATGCATTTTTTGGCAGAGAAACCAAAAAGGGGAGGAGTCACTAATTTTAGCTAATGAGATTATTATGCTTTCTGATACCAAAAAAAAAAAATAGTTGGAAGACCTGCATGTCAGTCAACTAGGACAATTTCTGTAGTGGTCAATGCTTGCAGTACAGGCATAATTTTCAGGAGTACTGACTGACAGCTTCTGAAAGTTTGTGGATGTACACATAAAAAGGCAAATTTCTGACCTCTGTAGTTTTGAATTTCTGAAACTCTGTAGTT
>NW_008239104.1:1196466-1201029 GCF_000691975.1 Corvus brachyrhynchos
ATGGCAATAATATCATAAAACGTCCTGCCAACAAGAGTTTCAAGTGTGGGATTGAAACAGACATGCTATTTCTCCATTTGATAGGTGGGTTCTGTCAGATCAGTGAACATCATCTACAGCATTTGAATGCGTAACACAAAGAAGGGTTTTCTGTTTGGAAAATAATTTGGTGCTTTCACAGAACTGCCACAGAGTAGCCCACATATTCAGTTGTGGTGGAAGTACTCACAGTGAACCCAGTCATTGCACACACTAAAACTTTCAGTCAGTGCTGCACACAGACAGGGAAGTTGCCGCTGCCAAGCAGCAGCTAGCCTGGCATATGGAAAAGTCAAAAGTTAATCCACAAAAATATACGTCCCAAACTACTAGCAGTACAACAAGATGCCATTTTTCTTCTCTTTAGTTTTAGGGAGGGAAGTAACCTCTAGGGAAAGGAGTTTCAAAGTACAGATTGAGAAGAAAAATCCTTGTCTAATACAGCTAATGGGTTTATGATTTTTAGTGCCTGAATATTCACACAAAAAGAAAACATTACTCTACATCTTCTTATGAGATCATGGGAAAAAGTACATCCAAGTTTAAAACCTGAATTTCTCTGGAATCATTTAACATTTTAGTCTTAATTTTCTTAAAATGTCAAAGAATTTTGTTTTCTGCTTATGTCATAATAATAATAGTCAGTAAAGGGCTGGCATATGAAAAGAAGTATCATCACAAGTATATATACTTAATAAAATGGTCCAATATTTAAAAAAGTAAAACAAAATATAAAATAAGTTGGAGCATCTCTCCTATGAGGAAAGGCTGAGGGAGCTGTGCCTTTTCAGAGTTGAGATGACTGAGAGGGGACCTCATCAATGTCTGTAAGTATCTTAAAGGAGTGTGTCAGAGGATGGAGCCAGGCTCTTCTTGTTAGTGCCCAGCAACAGGACAAGACACAATGGGCAGAAACTGATGCACAAAAAGTTCCACCTGAGCATGAGGAAGAACTTCTTTACTGTGAGAGTGACCAGGCACTGGAGCAGGCTGTCCAGAGATGTTGTGGAGTCACCCTCACTGGAGGTATTCAAGAATCATCTAGACACAATCCTGTGCTGTGGGCTCTAGGACAACCTGGCCCACTCTGTGAGTCAGTGATTCTGTGAAATACAGGATGCTTAGAGAGAGTGAACTGGTTGTTCTGAGAACTGCAGGGGTTTAAGGGGATTACATGTCTCTGGAAAACCAATGGATATTTTAGGTGCTTAGCTTTGTGTTTGTAGGATGAAACATTTGGGTCCTCAATATTATGTCCTCTTTCATCTTATTGGTTTATTTATAAAGTAAACATAATGGAATGAAATAATAGGTAGAAAGAAACATGCAGTAAATAGACTGTTGATTTGTGAAGAGATGTTTGAACACCGTTTTTAAGGAATGAAAGCATATATTAAAGATCAGTCTATTGCAAAACTGCACAGCATTTTAATTGACTGCTTGGGTATGATTTTCAGAAGGACTTGACTGTGCTCTAGTTTTTTTCACTTTAAAAATAGAGACTTTATTAGAAGGTCTTCTCAAACAGTCTTTTTTCTGTTGTTATGTTGTTAGGTTATCCAGAAAACAGCTAAATTTCTTGCCGCATATGTTTGTGTTCAAAGCAACTCTGGTGCCATACCAGAACATCTTAGTTTTGTTTTACTTACTTTAGCTGAGTTTGAAAGCTGAGACTCTCAGAATCGGTTGGTGTACAGCTGCCATTCTGACACCAAACTAGCTTGTGGTTCAAGGGATGATGGCAGGCTTTGGAGATGATTCCTGACTTAACAGAGCCATCCTGAGGCACTAGAGGCCATGCCATCTTTCAAAACTTTCAAAAAGCAAGGTGATAGAGTATATCAGAACTGAATACTGAAGTTTTGCAAGCTATTTTTTATGTGTCTCCCAAATACTTCTACTTTGGGAAACACAAAACCTTTAGAATCTGATCCTTAGAAACTAACACAATTCCTTGAGAGTCTTTGATGCCTTTCAATAGACTTCTCTTTATCAAGAGTTAAAATCTATCTGAATACATTGCTTTGCAACTCCTAGGAGGGTAACTGGAAAATAAATCTATGCTGTCTATTCCAGTGTATATTAATAACCTTTTTTAAAGAAACCTTCTATACTGCCAGAAGAGGGAAGCCATAGGACTGGGAGGGGAAGGAATAAGAATTCAGAAACAATTCTGTGTTTTGAGCTCTCTGAAGGATTCATTTAGCCCTAAGTTACACTCTGTTTTCTGCCAGTTTTCTGGTTCTTATGTAACTCAACTCTTTTCCTCAGGAATTAATTTTCTTAATTTGAGGAACACTGAGTTAGTGCTTTCCACAGCAAGTTCAGGTTTATAATGCTGTTTGTCTCAATTAATATGGCTCTAAAATATGCATTCTTCTTGCTGTTGTTGTTGTTATTATTAATTGGAAGAGGCTCTTTACAAAAACACTCTAGTATCAGATGCTCTTGAATTAGGGTAATAGTTAAGAAGAAATATATTTGTCACTTTGACAATACATGAAAGCTGAAGTACATATTCACCCACATGACTGACTTGACTCATCAAAATCAAAACACACCCTTTCTGTATGACTATCTTTAGCTCTCAACATGTGTTACTATAGAAATAGTATCCACACTCATCTGTTCTTTGGCAATTTTAAATCCCTTTAATTCATGGATTATCATAAGCTTCCAAGGGAGGTTAACCTCCTTATCTCTAACGATTTGAAAATCCCAGGGCAGCTAGACTGTCTTTTACTTACTGCTACAGTAACTGGGGTGCTTGACACTGACCTTTGTGTTTGTCTCTAAATTGTCTGGATCAAACATAACAATATATAATTTATCAACATTACTAGATATTTCTTGAGTGTTCAGCAGTGATCTTTTCTTTCTTGGAAAGATAGTGATAAACTACCGGGACACCTGCAGAATTTCATACCTGTTTTCCCAACAAGAATCAGCTTATACAGTCCCTTTAGGAACTGTAGATCAGCTTTCCCTGTGTAGCTTCTAAAGAATAAGACTGTAGCTAACATCACAGTTCCTCCAACTGTATTAAGCTAAAAACTTGATCTTTACAGTATACATTTCTCACTGATAGTTATTTTAGGTTATCATAAGAACCAGTTTAAAAAGTGGCACTTTTTAAAGAGAGTGATATTAAACCAAGTGGAAATATTTTCCATTTAAGGGAAGATAAAGGAAAAATTATTTTGAGTTTGTAGATTGCTGATTGCCTAGCATCTTCAAATGAAATAGCACTGTAGCATTTTTAAGCCTTAAGAAAATTGTATTTAATTTTCAGGCATTAAAAATCTCATTCAGCTCAAGTTATCATTGATAGTATAGTTCACACATTTAAAGGTGGAAGAGATTATTATGAGAAGATTGCAACTCCCTTGGAAAAAATTCCTAAATCTGGGTGCTAATAAGCTAGACTGAAAAAAAAAGCCAAAAAGAATAAGGCATCTCAGAGAAGAGAACAATACACCCTCTGATTGGGTTTGGATTTACAGCTACCCTGTGGAGTTTCTAATCAGAACACATTCAGGTTGCCCTTTATTTGTAGTGTCATGGTTTGGAGCCCAAACCTAATTAGTTTATTTTCTACTTCTCTTACTTCATCATTTATTTTCTCCCCAGGATGATATGCCTGATATTCTTTAATAAAGTCAGCAGAAGCTGTGAGGGCAGATCTTTAGATGCTGTGAATTTATTACCATCATCTCCTTACCCCTCATCAAGGAGCAGGCTTACTCCTATCTGACCTCATACTTTTTCCAACTAGAGACTACTCAATGTGACCTGACTTAGCTTAATTGTCGTTGATGTGTTTTTCAAGATAGGCAGTTACTGTAATAACAGTGTCGTTTCTAGAAAACAGTATCTCTGGTGGAGACCATGTTTTGTCCAGAAGGGCATTTGTACGGAATCAAATAAATATTTTATGCTATTAGTTGCTAAGGAAGCTTGGCTTTCTTAGTTTCTGAAGGGAAAAGAAGCGCTCTACTAATTTCCTACCAAAATGGAAATCTATTTCCATGTATTTTTGAGCTGAACAGTAAGCATTTGGACATTATTATTAACATAATCAACAAAATCATATTGCCTTCTAAAACCAACTTCTTCCAAAGCATGCCACTTCCTCAGGGCAGGTCACTACAGTCTTCAGTTTAGTGATCCTTTTCTGTCCCAAGGCAGAGTAGGTGAAATTAAAGGGCATGACTAATTAATGCAGCAACTTCTACATAGAGCAATACATCAGACATGCTTTGACTTGACTTTCTAATTTTTTTTTGGTCACTTTTATCCTTTCAAGCCCACTAGCACTGCATATTTGAGGGTCAGGAATATTTCAGAGTAAGGAGGACATCCCATAATGTTTATTTGTCTGGTTCTTTTAGTTTTTTAATGTCATTTGAGAATAGTGCTTGTTGTATGTTTTTCTGCCCACTCTGAAGACAGGTTCACTCCACATCCAATTTTGAAGGTCTCAGGCTCATGCTAACTGGTGTAATCTAAGCTGCAGGATAGGGA
>NW_008239104.1:1201046-1214953 GCF_000691975.1 Corvus brachyrhynchos
AGAGCTGAAATGTTTTCTACACCCTACCTTGAGACCTGCTGTTTTTATCTCTGGTTTTGTGCAGACTGCTGTAACTTAGATAATCACCAGTTCTCTTGATGTGGTCTTTTCCTGAATCACAGTGCTGATGCTTTTGAGAGAGAACTACTCAGACTCACTTCGTCTTAAATATTGAAAGGTGATTTTGTTCCTCCTTTTTTTTTATTTTTTTTTAACCTGGTTATAACAGAGATGGGATAATATTGTGAGAAAAAAGAAATACATTTAGACCAAACCAAAAAAATGTACATGCTATAGAAAAGAGAAAGGACACTGGGATAGCAGAAAACTTTAAGTATAATTTTTTGCCATTGGTAGGAGCATCAACTGATCAAGTGGTATATGAATGTGCAGTGTTACCAGATGTAATCCTGGCAGAGTCCGATGTGTTTTCTCCTCAGCTGCACTGTTTATTTATGAAAGAGAGAGAGGGAGGATCTCCCAAATCTCCCAAATTTGGCAGATGCTGCAAAGAAGTGAGAAGGTACAAACAAAGTGAGATTCAGCATCAGCAGTGTCTTGGGGTGACTTTATGATGTGTATCCCCTATCGCTGCTCTATGCCCAGAAATTAATTTTGTGTCTTTCTGTGCCTTTAAACTGAGCCTGAGGGGGGGGAGAGGAGAAAACCAAGCGAACTTTTCAAAGCAGTTGTTCAAGGACACAGACACACAGACTCCTCTGCTTCTGCAGCAGCAAGAGCAGAGGAAGCAGCCTGCTTGCTTTTCAGCCAGCTTTCAGCTCCTTTTCTCCAGAGGAAGATGGAGAGTTGAACTTTGTTTTCCTGGGACTTCGGGGATTTTTTCCCTTCTTCTCTTCTGGACTGTTTCAACATCAGAATGCATCGGGAGAATTTTCCACCAAGGCCCTGAAGGTGGGCCCACACTGACCCAGCTCCGAGGAGGAGGAGGAGAGAGACCACATGTACAGAAGGACTCTGAAATCTTCCCAGGTTTCTCTCCAGAGCTCTGAGGTTTTATTATTTAGCATTATTATCCTTTTCCTGTGTGCTTGTTAAATAAATAGTTTTGATCTCTTTCACCTTCCTCCGAGGAAAATTTCTTTTTTTTCCCTAACCTGGTGGGGGAGGGGTGATTGTAACCTGACTTCTATCAGAGAATGTTTTCCTCCGAATTTGTCCAAACTGGCACAAGCAGCCACAGTTTTATCAGCTGATATAAGCCTCCCCAATTAAGTTGCCTTCAACCAGGACTTATATCTCACTGTAAATCACACTAGAGCAGGAGCTACCATACTTCAGAGTTATGGTTGGTTTATTCCCTCAAAACCCCACTGTTTTGTTTTGGTTTTTTTTTTAATCAAATTAGAGAGGTATCATGGCTTTGGAAAAAAGGATTTGTAAAAACGCAGACCCTACATTTGCATGCAAACATAGTGTTTTATTTTAAAAGCCAGTTTGCAGTTGGTTGTGGGGTGAGTGAGAGTCATCTGGGTCTGAGCTGTGAGGAGTAGCGAGATGTGGCACAGGACTGGCCTAAACTGTGGAGGCACCAAGGTGGGAAGTGACATCTTGAGACTGACCATTCCAACACTCCCTGCTGGGAATGGTCATCTTTAATTTAGGTACAAGGCATTATACATTCAAAGGCATCCTGCAACAAAAGTATTACATAACTGCTTCTGGCAAATCTTTGGAATTGGGGAAACAGACGAGAAACAAGCACATAATAAAGCAAGTTTAAGTAAACAATTTACACTACTCACATTCCTGTGGAACCAATGACTTGCACCATGTAGCAAGTAGGCTAGGGATTTTTCAGCCACCATTTGAATAATGAGCATTATTTTTGTAGATGTTTTTAGGGATAAAGAAGTGGGACAGGAAATTGCATTCTCAGATGATGACAAACTCCACGAGAGAGAGAGTACTCAGGACTTGACAGGAGTTATGTGAAGAATCAGGAATTTACATTGAAAGCTGAGTCAAGATTTGCATTGATGTCCCATTCTCCAGTGTGTGATGTTCATGTTACAGCTTTCACAAAGTCTAGCACCAGGTACATTTCATCACTTATTCTGTCCCACTCGGTCTCTTGCACATGTAAATATCTGAGCTGCTGAGCACCAGGTTGAAATTCCCATGACTCAACCTGGTAAAGAGAAAGAGGTTATTTCCAGAAGGTTTCTTCATCACAGTAAGATTCTAGAAGTCCTGAGGCCTTCTACTGAAGGGCTTTGGGAAGTAGTAATTACACCTTAATTGTATGTGAAGTTAATGCAGGGCAAGGACAAGTCTCAGTGTTGTATTTTCATATGCTAGCTGTATTAAAACCAGGGCCTCTTCTTACTGAGCAATCCAAATGAATGTACACAAAGTCAACAGTATACACTTGTACTCAGTTATCCAAAGATTAAAGATTAAAATTGTAGCTTGTGGATTGATTTGATTTTTATTTAAACCAGGAAAAGGTAGCTTGAAATTGCATTTACCCATAGTTTGACTTTAATCTTCTATGGGCAGAAATGAAACTGAGGGTGTTCCAGGTGCTCTGCTGCTGAGAAATTGTTTTCTTAATGTTTACTATCTGTGAAGCTAGGTTCTAGGCCTGTTTGAAGCCTTACTGAAGGAAACCATATTGAAAATTTATTTTAAAATTTTATCAAGATCATGATGGATGAAAATTGATTTCCTGCCTGAATCAAGGAACAAGAATGGCTACTTCTTTCCCTTTTTATCATCTGCACAGGTCTTTAAAAAGTCCAGCTCCTAGAATCCATTCCTACAGTTCCCTGCTTTTATTTTCCTCTTTTTTCAAAAATAACTTGTCCATATGCTTTGGGAGAAAAGCTTGACAATATGCATCTTAAGCTCAACAACATGTATCTTAAACTCTCTGTGCTTAGGAAAACAAAACAAATACATCCTACTATGTATGCCAGTGCCTACAGACACTCTGATTACTGTCCATGTCAGGCTGCCTCAACAACCCTGAGCCAGAGAAGCTGAAACTGTCCCTGTACACAGCCAAGAAGAGGGAAGTCTGGCTGCAATATGCCACACAGTGGCACAGCAACTTTTTAAATCATGGGCAGGGTTGAAAGACACAGACAGGACATTTGTCATAGCTAGACAAATATGCCTGAGTTATATTTTAATTTAGTGGGCTGATGGGCTGTTTTTAGCAAACTGACACAAAACAGTATCTCCCTATGCTCTACTTCCCTACGGATTTAAAAGGATTCTGCTGCTATTTTTCACCCTGAGTTTCCACCTCTTTGTGCTGTTTCTAACATTTTTTTTCACTGTTCATCTCGTTTCCATGCTTTTCTCTGCTTTTTCAAATCCTCTCAGTGAGGTGCTTGCTGTCAGTTGTGTCTTCCCTTGCAGATCTTGCTATGTAGATGTCTTTTTCTCAACCTCTCTTGTTTATAAATCAGTTCCAAGAGCTTTAAAACGGGCTAGCGGGAGAAGCAAAGTTTACCTGTTGGCAGCAATGACGCTTTACATGGGACAATAAACTTCTCATTGTTCATTAGCTGATACTAAACCTTGGTAAACTGCCTGTGTCACATCTTTGCTTAGTCTCAGGAGCATAGTGTGACTCTGCAAGGCTTCTCTCTGCAGAAGCTCAGGAGTTGGTCAGAACTCATGTATTAACCTCTGTTCATACCTTGCCACGTGCAAATTAGAATAGTGCAACACCTGAATGCAAGACAGCAGGGGTCACCGATACCTTTACAAAGCCCTCCCTGCCCATTTCTATGTCAGTCTCGCACAGTCTATCCCAAAACTTTTCATATGGCCTCCCTTGTTATAAGATTCCTCAGCACAGCTGGGGGATGAAAAAAAAAATGGAAACAGCTGGATATTTCTGGAGAAAACCAAAACAAATCAAAATGAAACAAAATACAACAAAACACACAAAAACCTGCCAATAACAGCCAAGCTGAAGCATTGCTTATCCCTGTGAGAACCTTGCACAAATAGATACAAGGAACCAGTTAAAAATTACTGCACTCAGCAGAACAAACAGGGAGTGAAAATATTTTTTCATTAGTATAGCCCAGATTTTTGCTTGTGGAACAAAAGGAAGATTTTTTTTCTTCAACAACCTCAGAATCTTATTTTGAAAGTGGCTATGTAATGCATTCTTACTTCTCAAACTAAAACCTATGTTCTGTAAGGCTTAACACTGTGTTTTCAATAATAGTAATAATAATAGTAACAAGACTATCATTATCATAATCATCTTACAAACAGTTTAACAAAGCTTCTCTCCATCATGCTTAGGCTTCTGACATGATGGGTGTTTAGTGCAAACTTGAGATTACTCAGACTAGTGGAAGTTGTGTGTAAAAATTTTCTTTACTAATGCACAATGGTTTTGGACAGCACACCTGGATTTTTACTTTATCACTGGCAAAACATTTTATACCAAATATACATTATATGCTTTTATATCTGAATATTATTTCACTCAGCTGCTAAGGGCAACAGGCAGAGATTTGCCCTCAGATCTATTCTGACTGGTGATTGCTGGGGAGGATGAGGAATGTACAGCAGCAAATGTCTGCTGATGAGGTCTCTCCAAATAGCCTTTTACATTTGCCATCAGTGCAAACAAAATACGGGACAACACAGTTGCTGTGATTCAGAATGCATTTTCCATATTACATATTTACTTTGTTAATATGGTAAGGACTAAATTTGCACTTTCAGATCCTCAGATGAAATTATTGTTATTCTCAGTGCAACCATCACCACCAGATGGTAGCGTTAAAGTCTTATCTGGTATGTAAATATTTCACAGTCTTTCCAAGGATTTTTTTTTTGCTGTGTGTTTTTTTGTGTGCATGTTTTGCAGAATGCTTTTGCTTTGTTTAGAAACAAAGGAATTTAGAAAGATTTAGAAAGAACCAAAGGAATTTTTAAAAATTTAGGTTGTTGGGTTAAGAAACTGGTAGAGGTTTATTGTAGAGGTACTCATCTGTATGAATTCTGGTCCACAGTTGGGATGTATACCACAGATAAATACAACTTTCCATAAAACATCCATTCTCCATGCTTCTGACTTGCTTTCCTGTACAGTAAGCAGAACTATGAGACCTGCTAGTAGGGCAGCAATAGGAAGTTGGGGGGGTTTCCCTTTATGCTGTTACTCTGTGTTGTTTTCAGATTGTATTTTGTGATCTCCTCTGTGCTCCTTGCAGAACACCTGCTGCAGTTGTGCTTCCTCTTCTGCAGTGTGAATGTGTCTTTAGGGAATGACCATCAGTTTCAATTTGTATTCCTGAAGTTAAAATCTTTGCTCCTGCATAGAGAAGGGGCCACTCTGCTAACAAAGACCCCTCAGTTAGATGCTGATATATATTGTTGTTCTCCTACAGCCTGGATTCCAGTAAGATCTGTGTACTGTCTTTAGGTACTTTAGCCATACATTTACAACACAGGGATTTCATTAATCTGCCTTATTTAGACTACAGGTCCAGAATGTCAGAACAGTGCTATTTGATATCTATCAACAACAGACAGAAAATGCTGGAGAAGTGAAGGAATTATGTAAACCTCTTTTGAAATGCTGTAATCAATGCAATTTTTTTTTGAGATAATTTTTTGGTTGAGGTTTTTGTTCTGTACCAATTGTGACCTATTCATTGGTTGTAATGGGCTTCGAGCAAAGCCATCAAGCATCACCCATGAATTAGTGGCATTATTGATTTTATGCATGTAAATGGACAACATACATCAAGACATTTCAGCATGCAGCCACCTTTCTCCTCATGATATGGCAATGCTAGCTGAGGAGGAAAGGCACAGAGGTGCTTTGATCCAGACGGAAGAACATCACGAAGCCCGGTTGACTTGAAGGAGTTGCTATGGTAGTGCTGCAGTCCCAGCTGCCTCACTCAATGTCTAAAGGCTGTTTCTCAGTCCTGCACACTCTCAAGTTTCAGAAGTACACACGCTAGCTCTGCTTTACATAGGAAAGCTGCAAAGGGAAGGTGTCTTTCTTGTAATAGCTGAGTTGTCACAAAGATACATATGTTCTTTTAAGTCCTAAAGTCATTTATACTCACATCAAAATCTCAACAAACCTTTGTATACCATTAGTGAAAAGACACTCTGGATAGGCTGCTGGGTTGTAAGGGTACTGAGTTATTAATAAAACAGATTTAGACAGAGAGAATCCAGGCATTTCATGACTCTACATTTCAGACTTTCACACAGGAGTAGTGCACACAGGACAACTAACAAGCCTCTTTGTTCCACTGACCACTTAGTTACTTTAAAGCTGTTGTTTTCCAAACATATCCTGGATCTCTAACACAGGTGGAAAATAATATCTAAGCTGAAACACAGAGTAGAGGGAAGAAGACAGGGAGGGAATGAACATATGAGCCAGCTTAAAGATCTCTGCTTTTTATATCTTGAAAAAGATCATCGGTGTTTTATACACTGCATGGGGAGAGACATTTTGCCCAGGCCTATATGTGTACTTTTACTGGAGTGACTTGTGAAATAAACTGGCTGAATCTGATCTCGCATTGCAAAATTATTTTTTCCAGGAAGCACAATACAGTTAGAATACCTCTATCTTTTTAATCATTCTGATGAGTGCTTGGGATTGTTAAGGAGGGCTTAATTTAGGAAAAATTCCTGTTCTAATTTCAGTAAGAATTCAATTCTCTAGATAGTTATCAAAATCTCTTTTATGTTCCTCTTACAAGGAGACCAAAAGAACAAGAAAAAGTATGCACTATTGTAGTTCAGTCAGGATATGTTTTTCTGCAGAGGCCTTGGGCTAGGTGTTCACACTGATTTTGGGGTGAAAAATTTTCCATTATAATCTTAGAGTCATCCCACAGCAGTTTTGAACTCTATGCATGACTAGATTCTTGATTTGCTGCAGGGGTTTGCAAATAGGAGTGGAATAAGACAAGGTGACCTACCCACTCCTGCATTTTGTGAGCTGACTTTTGCTGCCTCAGCACCAGGACCATTTTTTCACTAGGGTGGTGAATGGCTAGTCCTTAAATGAATGGATCAATAATTATCCCTTAAAATAAAAACCACCTGATCTTCTGTCTTTCTCGTCTCTCAGGTCTGGCCCTGGTACCTGTTTCACACCCAGCCTGCCTGATGTCATCAACCCCAGCTCCCATGTCCTTCTGCTATGATGATGTTCATTCAGATGTGTTCCAAATACTCATAGCAGGAAGCATATGTTCTTGTTCATGTCCCTGGTGAGCTGTACAAATATATAAGGAAATTTTCTGCCACTTGAAACTTGCTGACTTTTAGCCAGCTGGCTTATAGCCAGAAAGTGTCCTTTCAGATTTCTCAAAATTAAGGTAAAATAACAGGACTTCATCTAAGATTTTTCCACCCCTTTGTATTTTGAGAAAGTTTTTTTTTTAAATCCCCAGAGTTTCAGTCACAATTCAAGTTTAGAAATGTGTTCTTTATTGCTGTCAAAAGGAAGTGTTGTTTTAGATTTTAGTATTAGACTCTAACATGAAAGATTTAGGCATTACCAATAAAAGGCAAGCTTGTCATTCTTACAAAAATTTCAACAAAAGCCACTTACAGCATAGGAGATCATGAAGATTTTTTAAAAATATAGAAAGAAAAACTAAGAAACCTATTACGCTCCTAA
This sequence comes from Corvus brachyrhynchos, assembly GCF_000691975.1. Taxonomy (NCBI): domain Eukaryota; kingdom Metazoa; phylum Chordata; class Aves; order Passeriformes; family Corvidae; genus Corvus; species Corvus brachyrhynchos. The sequence continues at coordinate 1,208,704 of NW_008239104.1, forward strand.
GTCCCTCTTATCAAGGGGGAAAGCAGTCCACATTGGAGATAATTTAAAAAATTATTTCATGGCTCTGCCAAATGATATATGCACATCAACACAGAAAACTGTGACTCCAACTAGTTTATTCGCTGATGGTGGGGGAAACAATGAGGACTCAGTGTGGATGGGGTTTCCCAGGTCCTGAGCAGGTTTTATAGGAGCTATACGATTTTCAGTGCTGGAGCTAATTCAAATCTTGCTCAGGATTTGTGGTAACATCTTCCCCTAGTTTTACATATTCTTACCCAGCCCAGAGGAAAAAATTAGAACAAATAGCTGGATAATGTAAAAGAACTAGTGCAGACATTGTCCACAATTTCCTAGAAAGGAGCACAGAGCCTGGAACAAGGTGCATTTGTCAAAAAAACCCCATTTACTGGTTCTACAGAAAATCCATTGCATTTCAGCTAATAACGTGAATGTGATGCCCTGTGCTTGCATAACAGTATGGTATAAAATTCTGACACGTGGTAAAATCTGCCTTCTGTCTTTATATGACATAACACAGAGAGATGAGGGATGAGATCCTGATCTCATGGGAGAGATGTTGCTATGACAATTTAAACCAGCTAAAAATATACTCATGACTGCTTAAAAGTCAGGGTAGTAAAAGCAATATTCCCATTCCAAGATAAAAATGAGCAGTTTATTGGAAGTTCAGACATGGGTAATTCTGAGGAAGGTATTTTGACCTTGAGTTATGTATCTACACTCAAGTAATTTAGTCTCTGCAGTGAACAGTAAGCAATTAAATGCTGAAGTTGCACAGAAAATATACAGGGGGTTTATGGGTTTCTATGGTGAATTGCCTGTTACTGCACTTGCAAGTTTTTCGAGCACGTGAAGAGTATGTGCTAATCACTCCCAGAACCCAGCAATACAATGATGCTGGTCACAAAAGTTAATCTTTGTGGCTATTGAAAGATGTGATGTGACTTTCTCAAGCATACAAAGATTTGTCTGTGCAAGTCATTATGTCATGTCCAAACAAGAAGTGTGCAGGAATAGCTTCCCAAATGTCTCTGTCAGTATTTTTACGGTACCATCGTCTGCAGAGTGGGCTGGAGTTCTCCTTCCTAAATCATTTTTCAGTTGAAAACACAAATGAGGATGTGGCAGGTCACACATACACCTCCTTCTTGTCGCAATGTTTCTTGTACGTGGGTACCATATACTGCTGGAGAAGACACAGTTGTTACTTTGCCTCTCTGATGTAGGTAAAACCAGCAGTATTTACATGGCCCAAATTCTAGCTCAGACCCTGTGCCTAATTTGCTGGTGGGTAGGCATAGATTTTCAGTCCTTAGATGAATCACCATTTGAAGGGATCTGCCTGTCTCTGCTGGATTTCAGGAGAAAGTGCAGTACTGTGCCAAGCAGTGCTCCTCTAATTTGGGATCCTTAACAGTGTTTACATCACAAGACCTTGTAATTTACCACAGGCTTCAGCTTTCCAAAGATTTGCTAAGGGCACATGGGGTTTCCCACTTCCATTACAATACAAAGCTCACATCCTTAAGACTACTTAGTCTCTTTTTACCTGCATCCTCTAGTTTTATCAACAAAACCATGGCCATTTTGAACAGACAGTCATTCCAGTGTCAAGGGTCACAGAAAAAAGGCCTCAAATACATGCAGATCCCAGAATATAATGTGTTGCCTGATGCAGGTTCTACTTTTACACACTTCTAAATCAGATAACCAAAACAGAGAAATCCTGTAAGTATCCCCAGGATATTTTAGTGAAGCTTTTTGCCATTTTTGCATGTTTAGATTTGATATGAGGAAAAATTTCTTCACTGAAAGCATGGTCAAGCATTGGAATAGGCTGCGCAGAGAAGTGATGGAATCACTGTTCCTGCAATAATAAGTGTGTAAATGTGGTGCCTAAGGACATTGTTCAGTGGTAGACCTGGCAGTATTGGGTTAACAGTTAGATTCAATGATCTTTGAGGTTTTTTCCAACCTAAATTATTTTGTGATTCTCTGAAACTCACGTAACAGTAACTGGAAGAAAGTAAACTTTTTATTTTTCTGTTGTTTGTAAGTAAGTGTATGCTAAATTTAACAGGTGAGAAATACAGGTGAGAATTGAAAAGAAGTGAGTCAAACTTAAAAGACCCAACTGTGCAACTCGCTGGCTGAACTGCAAGGCAAAATTCCTTGGAAATCTCTAGGAGAACAGATTATAAATAAAGTTAAAAATATACATGAGGCACTGTAACCAGAATAGTCCTTTTATTTTTATCCAGGTCAACAGTCAGATGTTTGATGTTAACTTCCTTTTCTTCTGTGTCTGTTAGATCAGGGTGCATAAAGCTCAGCTTGTGGTAAACTGCTGTAACTTAGTGCACCCATCCTTGCAAATTATTATACAGGTGTAAAAATCCAGCAGAAGAAAAATTATTCTTCTTGAAATACTGGGTATTTATCAGCAAACAATGTGAAAATAGCGTCACACTACTTGCACTTCGGTTTCATTTACTGCATCCAGTGAATGACATCTGATTTTGTCCAATTCTGATAGTCTTTGATTTTGTCTAAATATCAACAAATCACTCAGGAAAATGAAAGCTTCAGTGCTTTGCTTGCTTTTTTTTTTTTTTTTTTTTTTCTAAAGAGGTGTATTATCAGTTCTATAAAAGTTGATAACTACCCTTTTTCATTTTCTTTCAGCTTGAATTTATCTGTGCATTTATTACCAGGGGAGTGCTATCCTTAATTGTGTGTTAAAACCCACCCTGGCCTGGTGCATTATTTTCCCCTCATAAATCATTTTTCTTCAAGTGTTGTAAGGTCCATAGGCACTTGCCATGGCTGACTGTCTTCCTGAGGCAGAGCTCTGGTTACATGTATGGGTAAGCTTGCTCCAGAGGTCATGTCTAGTTTTGCAGAGACAGCACTGCGGTGCTGAGCCCTCGGGTCTTGTGTACTGTCTAGTTAGCCTGAACTTTTCACACACCATTCCTGCACATGGCAAAGTCCATGATGTGTTTTTACCTAGTTCACAATCTTGTCCATAGGTTTTTCCTTTACACTCTCTGCCCTGGCAGGTTTTATCATTCCCTGAGGATAAATTGCAAAAGGCTGCTTGGTGGCGTCAGTATGTGGCTGTCAAGCTGCATGTTCTAGCCCAGTTTGGTACCTAATCCTTACTCAGGAATTTGCAAAGTAGCACCAAAGAAATACATATATTGCTATAGGTCTCAAAAAATCCAACAGAGATTGGAGGAGAGGAAAATGAGAGAAATTAATTCATGGGTCTAGACATTTTTATTAGAAATACACAACAAAACAGTGGATAGAAGCCTTGTCACTAGGATAAAATCAATTATGTTTACCATGTGTTGGGCCACTGGATGAGGAAATACCAGTTCAGGCACAATGCAACCTTCTGTCATTGCAATCCACGGGATTTCCAACTCTGATGACTACCCTCTTATGTCCACTGCCACATTAAGAGGGTAGTGATATAGTTTCAGTATAAATATCTATATATAGATCTTTGTAAGCAAGATGAAAAAAAAAATAAATTAATCCAACTGGACCTGAAATTTTCTTTCCCAACACAGAAGAGGGTGTCCCTCACTTTTACAATGACAATCAAATCCCTATTACAAGGAATACTTAAAATTTTCATGTACATAGGTAAGACCTTTAATGTGAAAACCAAAATGTCAAGGAATTGAAATGTTTGGTTTTTGTGGGTACAGGCAGCAATGTTTGTAAAGAAATAAGGCCAAATCTTGGACTTATAAAAGAGAGGAGGAATCACTGAGTTACTTACAGCATTCTGAGGCTATTGCATTGTACCGGTTTGGCCAAATTTAGAAATATATCCTCTGAGAGAAGGCAGGTCACCACCCCTCCCCCACCAGGTTCAGGAAAAAATAAATTTTCCACAAAGGAAAGTGAAAGAGATAAAAACTATTTATTTAACAAACACATGGGAAAGGAAAATAATGCTGAATAATAAAATCTTTCGCTGTGGAGAAAAAACCTGGGAAAGTGTTAGAGTCCTCCCTTTGGTCTCCTCGGAGCTGGGGCTTGGCCCAGGGCCAGGCTGTCTGTGCTCAGTGGAAGGCCCTCCCAATGTGTTCTGATATTGAAGCAGTCCAGCAGAAAAGAGAGAAAATCTGAAATTCCAGAGAAGGAAAAAAAAGTTCAACTCTCAGTCTCTCTCCAGAGAAAAAGAAGCTGAAAAAGTGGCCAAAAGCTGACTGGAGAGCCGCAAGCCAGGTGCTTCCTCGCTCTCCTGCTGCAGCTGGAAAAAAAGTCGCTATCTCTGTGTGACTTTGAACAAGCTGCAAACTGCTTTGAAAAAGTTTTGCTCAGTTTTTCCTTCCCCCTCAGGCTCAGTTTAAAGGCATAAAAAGGCACAAAAATTAATTTCTGGGCATAGGGCAGCGATATGGGATACACATCATAAAGTCACTCCAAAACATGCATGCTGATGCTTCGTAGTTCTGTATTGGGGAGTTTGCAATTCAGGAATGCAAGGACATTTGTGACCAAAGATTTTCTCTTATATTGGTATTCCTAACAGTGGGAGCTGCATGTCAGCTGAAAAACAGGCTAAATATGAGCATACCTTTTGAATGTCTGAATTCTCAGAAAACCAATGACTGGGTGTTTGGCTATGCCTCAAAGAGGCATAAGAAAATGTAATTCTTCTTCTCCTCTCATTTTCCTCATGAAAGGAGATCAAATCCCCAGGCTAACATGCTGTGCTGCTACAGGGACACTGGTAGCACTGTAGTAGAAAATGTCAAAAATGGAAAACCTTGAAGCTCTGAATGAGGCCCTGAACTGCTTGCATGTCTTAATGGGAAGTATTTTCTTCTATTTCCTATTGACTTTTAAAATAGCACAAAGGAATAACTGTAAATTATTTCAAAGAGAATTCTAAGAATCTTGTAACTTCTTTGCTCTTTTTTTCTTTTCCATATAGTATTGTTGTTCTGATGTACGTAGCTGGAACTAACACAACAGGAATACGTGTAATCCCTCAAGGTGGGTGTCTCTGTTTTGGAGACAAAACTTCAGGAGGAAATACTCCGGAATGAGTGTCTCCTCCAAAGGAGGACTCCCTTTTCCTCCACCAATAAGACAAGTGGGTCACAGCTAGTGAAAGTGTAAAAACCAAACTGTTTATTAACACAAAAACAAAACAGGGCAGAACAGGATAAAAAAAAAAAAAAAAAAAACAAAAACTCAAAATTATTAGGAGAAATACTGACTGAAAACACATCTTAATGGGCCCAGCCGGGCCCAGCCCGCGGGCCCGCTGGGCCCACCCACAGGCTCCCCGGACTGGCAAGGAGGGAAGGGAGGCAGTGAGGCAAGGGGAAGGGAAAGGAAGGGAGAAAGAAAAGAACAAGAGAAACCAACAGAACCTTTTTCCAGAGAGCCGGAACACAAAAGAAACCCAAAGCTCAACCCAGCGCTCCCGGCGCACTCCCTCCCGAGCCCTGCCAAGCCCCAGAGCCCCCGAGCCATCGGGCTGAGCCGTTGAACCGACCCACATTCCATCCTTGGGCATTGAGCAGATGGTTAAGGAATAAAGTGGCCTCGTAACATCACCCCAGGACATTCCACCCTTTCCATACCGTCTGCTCAATGTCCAAATTAATTCATTTCAACTTTAAACACACATTTATACATATATACATAGCTATATACTGTGTCAGCAACATTCAACAAACATATATAGACATTCAAAGATTACAAGCAGTTCTCACCCAACATCAAATCTCCCTGCAGTGCACAACATGTTTCTCCATCCTTCTGCATTATCCACCATGTGCAACCTGACCCCTGAACAAAGACAACCCCACAGATGGGTTTGTCTTTACTCAATGCAGAAGTAATCCAAACAGATTTTCCCAAGAGTCCCCTGACATGCACTGCTGGGACTTTGTCTCCATCTATTATATGCAGGGGTTCAGATTGGGCAGGCCCTGCTCAGTTGGTGGAGCCTCGAATGTTCACCAACCATGTGGCCTTAGCTCAGTGCATCTCCCAGTTTTTGAAGGTTCCCCCACCCAGTGCCTTCAAGGTGGTTTTGAGCAGGCCATTGCACCATTCCATTTGCCTGCCGCTGGTGCATGGTAAGGGATGTGGTACACCCACTCAATGCCATGTTCTCTAGCCCAGGTGTCTATAAGGCTGTTCTTGAAATGAGTCCCATTGTCAGACTCGATTCTCTCAGGGGTGC
>NW_008239104.1:1215155-1216623 GCF_000691975.1 Corvus brachyrhynchos
AGCGCATGTCTCACAATCATGGATCACCTGGGAGATACTGTCCATGGTCAGATCCACCCCTCGATCTTGTGCCCACTTATAGGTGGCATCTCTGCCCTGATGGCCTGAGGCATCATGGGCCCATTGAGCTAGGAACAAGTGTCCTTTTTGCTGCCAATCCAAATCTATCTTTGGCACCTCTATCTTTGCAGCCTGATCTACCTGTTCATTGTTTCGGTGTTCCTCATCAGCCTGACTCTTGGGGACACGGGCATGTACATGGCAGACTTTCACAGGTAGCTTCTCTACCCAAGTGGCAATATCTTTCCACTCCTCATCAGCGCAGATTAGTTTCCCCTTATGCTGCCAGTTGGCCTTTTTTCACCTTTCCAGCCATCCCCACAGAGCATTGACTACCATCCACAAATCGGTGTAAAGGTAGCGCTTTGGCCACTTCTCTCTCTCCACAATCTCTAGAGCCAACTGGATGGCTTTGAATTCAGCAACTTGGCTTGATCCACCTTCTCCTTCAGTAGCTTCTGCAACGCGTCACGTGGGACTCCATACGGCTGCTTTCCATTTTTGTTTCATCCCTACGATGCGTCAGTGAAAAGAGCGTAACGTGTGTCTTCTGATGGCAGTTGGTTGTACGGTGGAGCTTCTTCAGCACGTGTCACTTTTTCTTGTTCTTCTTCATCACTGAGACAAAGCTTTCACCTTCAGGCCAATTCGTGATTATTTCTAAGATCCCAGGGCGATTCGGGTTTCCAGTATGGGCGCATTGTGTTCTGAGGGCAATCCACTTGCTCCATGTGGCATCGGTGGCATGGTGGATAGAGGGAATCTTTGCTTTAAACATCCACCCCAGCACCAGTAGTCAGGGTGCTAGGAGGAGTTGTGCTTCAGTGCCAATGACCTCCAAGGCGGCTTGGATTCCTTCATAGGCTGCCAGGATTTCCTTCTCTGTGGGAGTGTAGTTGTCTTCGAACTCTCTGTAGCTTCTGCTCCAGAATCCCAGTGGTCGACCCCGAGTCTCACTAGGCACCTTCTGCCAAAGGCTCCAGGACAGACCATGGCTCCCAGCTCCAGAGTAGAGCACGTTCTTCACCTCTGGTCCTGTCCTGACTGGGCCAAGGGCTACTGCATGAGCGATTTCCTGCTTAATCTGGGCGAAGGCTTGCTGCTGTTTGGGGCCCCAGTGGAAATCGTTCTTCTTATGGGTAACCAGATAGAGAGGGCTCACAATTTGACTGTATTCAGGAATGTGCATCCTCCAAAAGCCTATGGCACCTAGGAAAGCTTGTGTTTCCTTTTTGTTGGTCGGTGGAGACGTGGTGGTTTTATTGATGACCTCAGTGGGAACCTGACATCGGCCATCTTGCCACTTCACCCCCAGGAATTGGATCTCTCGGGCAGGTCCCTTGACTTTGTTCTTTTTGATGGCAAATAGCGCAGCCTGGATTAGTCCATGACAAATGGTGGGACTGTG
>NW_008239105.1:0-494 GCF_000691975.1 Corvus brachyrhynchos
CGGACCGCCAGGTCACCCTGATCCTGACCACAGCCAAGGGCCCCCTGTCATCAGACAGACCTCGTCTGGGTGGCCTACTCGTGGGGCGGTCATCAACCAGCCAGCAGGGAGTAGTGGTGCTCCCTGGAGTCATCGACGCCGACTACACCAGTGAAATTAAGATCATGGCCTATGCGCTGCAACCACCCGTGACTATCCTGCAGGGCAGTCACATTGCCCAAATCATCCCCATTCCCCTAATGGGCAACGGGGCAACCAGCAACAACAGTGTCCGCGGAGACCATGCTTTGGGGTCCTCTGGGTTCGACGTGTTTTGGACATTGAACCTGGCCCAGAGACCTCAGTGGCAATGATCCTGCGAAGGGAGGCAGAAGCCATCAAAATACAGCCGCTTTCGACACAGGGGCTGACGTTACCATCATTAACCAGGCAGTATGGCCACCTGGTTGGGGACTGGAAAAACCAGCAGCCACACTGGTAGGGGGGGGGGGAAT
>NW_008239105.1:1387-3896 GCF_000691975.1 Corvus brachyrhynchos
GGAAATAAGGACCCCCGCCCCCCCCCCCTTCCTGCCATGGCTGCACAGGACGAATGCTGCTGAGCCTCGAGAATGCTCCCCGGACCAAGCAGCAGCTCTTGCCAAGGTTGCAGATAAGCTGCGGCACGCATGGGTATCACGCAGAGAAGAAGGAGTCCCACTCGCCATCCTCATCACCCTGATCGGCGCAGCAGGTTCACATGCCGTCATCCATCAATGGCAAAAGAAAAAGGGGGAGGACATCCGGCTTCTCGAATGGATCTTCCTGCCGACTCAGCCACACTTCAGACTGCAGTCCAGGGTAGAGATGGTGGCGCTGTTAATCCAAAAGAGTTGCGACCGAGTGGTGGAGTTGGACAGCAGTTCTTGAATGGATCTTCCCGCTGACTCAGCCACGCTTCAGACTGCAGTCCAGGGTAGAGATTTTAATCCGAAAGAGTCGCGACCAAGTGGTGGAGTTGGACAGCAGGGAGGCAGAGGACATCAGTATACCAGACCGGACAGGGGACTTGGAGTGGCTGCTATGCCATGTGGAGGCACTGCAAGAAGCTCTGCCTGGATTCACTGGCGTGGTCCATAACAAGCACCCACAGGGAAGGCTGGCACAGTTGCTGAGGTGCTATGAGTGGCTGGACCACCCGCTGAATGTAGATTGGCCGGTACTAGGGCGCACAGTGTTCACGGATGCAGGGAGGAAGACAAAGCGGGCCGCCTGTGTGTGGAAAGAGAATGACCACTGGAAGACTCATATCATAGCGGGAGAACCGGCCGACAGCTTGCAAACACTCGAACTGCGCGCCGTGGTATGGGCCTTACAGCAGCGGTCGAAAGAACCGGTGAATGTAGTCAGTGATTCCCTGTATGTCGTTGGAGTAGCCCAACGGATCCATGATGCAGAAATCTGGCGTACCAACAACGAACATCTGGGCAGACTGCTCATTACATTGCGGCACACCCTGCAACAACGGACACACCCCTACTGTATCCTGCACGTTCAGAGCCACCAGTGGAACATCGGGCTGGGAGAGAGCAATGCCCATGCAGACGAGGCAGTGACCTGTGTCCCCATAGTGCATCTCCTGCCTGTGAGCACTTATGAACAAGCTAGATATAGCCATGATTTGTTCCACCAAAATGCAAAACCCCTGCAGAGACAGTTTAAGATCCTACTGATAGAAGCGAAAGGCATAGTGCGGGCTTGTCCCCGCTGTAGCCATCACGGTCCAGGGTTGGGTGTGGGAGTTAACCCCAAGGGTTTGAAAGCCCTCGAGCTCTGGCAAATGGACGTCACTCATGTCCCTGAGTTCGGCCAACAGCGCTATGTCCATGTAACAATTGACACCTTTTCACACTTCCTGTGGGCTACCACTCAGACAGGAGAGAAGGCGCTGCATGTGGAGCGGCATCTGCTCTCTCGCTTCGCAGTAATGGGGGTACCCAAAAAGATCAAAATGGACAATGGGTCAGCATACTCCAGTGGTCACCTAGCCAGATTTATGCAGCAGTGGGGGGTAGAACATACCATGGGGATCCCACACTTGCCCACCGGTCAGGCAGTGGTAGAGAGAGCCCATCGTACACTACAAGAATATCTGGGCCGACAGAAAGGGGGAGAGATGGAACCAAGTAAGCGGCTAAGCAAAGTGCTGTTTACATTGAACTTCCTCTCTCTGGCCGGGGATAGGGAGGAGCCTCCAGTGGCAATCCATCATCAGACAGTTTGTAGGGGAATCGAGCAAGGTCTTCCAGGAATAAGTGTTTTGTACCGTAACCCTTGAACGGGGTTGTGGGAAGGTCCCAGCCCAGTGCTATTTAACGGCCGAGGATATATGTGTGTTTCCTCCCCAGAGGGACCGTTGTGGGTGCCCAGCAGGTGGTGCCATGCTACACATACAGGACCCCGAAGCGAGAAGGTGCAGTCAGCATTGGCTCTTGCGGAAAGTGACGCCACTACTACAACAGCTGGAACTCTGGGACCCCCGTCCCGAGAAGCCTTGGGAGAGGCTGCAGACATGGCTGAGGTGGCTGAGAACTTGCCAGGTCCACCACTCTTCGTAGCAGGGGAAATAGCAAGACCCTGTGGCAAATGTAACGGCTGCCCTGGGTGGTTGCTAGTGACTTGTGGTGGTTGTTGGGGAACCTTCTGCGAAGGCAGAACCAAGAAGGGGAGTTGCGTAAATTCTTGCTTATAGCACCAGACACAGAGGTAGAGTGGGGAATTGTTTTGACTGTCTTGAGACAAGGGCATTGGCAGACATCTTCGATCGGCTATCCACCCATTTAGATCGAGTGCAGGCAGTACGGAGTGTGGCAGTGTTAGGGCGAGAGTGTAGCACACAGGTTCGTGTCCCACGGCAGCATGTGGTGGCCCCCGAGCGCTGGGAAGCGACAAAGCAGCCTTGGGCCCGCAAACATTCTGAGAGGTTTGCTTCTCGTAAGCATCCTAACCGGGTCCCAAGCAATGTTGACAGCAATCCAAAAGAGACAAAACATGTGGGTCACCCTAGCT
>NW_008239105.1:4140-4676 GCF_000691975.1 Corvus brachyrhynchos
GGGGGGGGAGGCCCGCCAGCCCACCTCCTGGTTCCCGGACGGGCGGAGTAGCCTGTTTCTGGTGAGGTGAAGAGAGGCCTGCGTAACCTTCAGGAGACAGACCCTATTGGAGATTGGCTTAAGGGTCTGGGTATCACCAGATGGCTGCATACCTTGGTAGTAGAAGGCTGCCAATTGCTATTTGTAGTTATATTAGGCTTAATAGTATTTGGGTGTACCTTTTCTTGCATTAAAGCAGGGCTGCAAAAGATCATCGACCAGGCCTGGGTTGCCCAAAAAGAAGATGGGGCATGCGTAGAGGGATTCCTTGTGGAACAGGGGCATAGGATACCCCAGGACAGTCTGGCCAACCCAGGGTTACTGTGGAAGAACCCCTGAACTGGCCTCAGGCTGCAGGCAGGCCTGGAAGACACCTGGCAGCAGGCAGCTTTGAAAATCCTTGGTAAAGTTATATACTGGTCGGCTCCCCCGCTGCTTAGAGGCTGTCTTTTGGGAATAGGGGGGGAATCTTTGCAAAGTAGATATAAGTTAGTGAA
>NW_008239105.1:4754-10121 GCF_000691975.1 Corvus brachyrhynchos
CCCGCTAAAGAGATGGAAACTGACATAAGTCCAGGGGTGAGTTTTAGATTAGGCTGTACAGGGGGGTTCCTATGCTCAGGGACTCCTGAGCAACAGCCCAGAGCCCTGTCCAAACCTGGGATTTCATGTCAGCCAACCAGGTGAGGAGAGGGTGGAGAACGGAGCATCGCAGGAGATTTAAACAGCTCCAGGGAGCGTGAGTGACCAGGAATGCATCAAACTGAGTGAGTGGGCAAACAGTGCGGGCACAGCAGTCAGGGCAGGTAGGGTGAGGAGGAAGGTGTGGTATCCTTCCCATTAGTCCAAATGGAGTGTTCAGGAATGGTTTCCACATAGCAGGGTGCTAAACTAAACACTCTGTGTGTGCCAGAAAGGATGTAGCAACACAAATGGATCTGCTGTGGAAACATATAGGGGTCCAGGTATCGGGTTGCAGGGAGTGCCAGAGCCTGGCACTGGTATCAGAGGGCAACACATAACACCTGTGTGAGGTGGTCAGTGATCTGCTCTGCTTGCTGGTACAACTCAAAGAGGAGATGGAAAGGTTAAGCAGTAGAGATCTGAGGAAGAGATTGACTGGTGGAGCCATTATGTACCTGCCCTAAGGCAAATGTATCAGCCAAATGCATCTCAGGAAGTTCTGTAGTCAGTCTTGGGCCCCTCTTTAAGGTGACTTTAGAGGTCATGGAGGTATTGGAGTGTGTCCAGCAAGGGCAACAAGGCTTGTGAAGGGTTTAGAAAACATGTCTTACGAGAAACATCTGAGGGAGCTGGGTTTGTTCAGTCTTGAGAAGAGAAGGCTCAGGGGGGACCCCACTGCTCTCTAAAACTCCCTGAAAGGAGGTTGTAGTGAGGTGGGGGCCCATCTCTTCTACTGTGCCTACAGTGAAAGGATGAGAAAAAATGGCCTTAAACTGAGACAGGGGAAATTCACATTAGATATTAGAAAAAAAATTTCTCTGTTTGGGTAGTCAGGCATTGGTATAGGTTGCCCAGGGAGGTGATGGAGTTGCCAGCCCTGGAGGTGTGTAAGAGGCGTCTGGATATGGTGCTGAGTAATGTGGTTTGGTGGTTTAGGGCTTACAGTGGCAGTGTTGGGTAGATGGTTAGACTGAATGATCTTAAAGGTCTCTTCTAACCTTGATGATTTTATCCTCTAGACAACTTACATTTTCAAACTATATATCCCCAGCTCTTCACCTGTTTGTATTTTTATTATATTCTGATATTTATTATCAGGTGAGGGACCACAAGGTACAACTCAGTGTTGTATTTTCATGAAAATCTGGATGTGTCTCATAGAAAAGATCATTTTAAGGAACAGCCACAGCTTTATTTTTGAAATCTGGGCTTGTCATGTAGAATTCTGTCTCTGGATGCCATTAGGGTACTACTGAAACTTTGTATGAAACACTGATATTTATTTTATTTAATAATAGAAAAAAATACTTGTATAAAAAGAAGCCCATAAATTAAAAAAAGGTTGAGAAAATCACTGCTAGTATTTTATGTGAAATGAAGGTCCACAAGAAAGGGATGAAGACCAAGAACTACAAGCAACACTTCAGGATCCATTAATGCAGAGAGAGTTACAAGAATAGGCCATAATTATCTAACATAACACCAATTTAAATAAACAAGCATTTTTTTTACTATTCCCGTTGGAAGCAGTTTGCAATTGTACAAATGCTAGAACTTTCTCAAGAAAACCACTGCAAAACTCTCAGTGAAGGGAATAGGTAAATTGGCTTTAAAATTCTACCATCTGGAGACAATCTGGAAAATTGGTCTTTAAAACAGATAATAATAATACTTAAAAAGCTTTCATCTGTTTTTCAACTCCAACTGCTGTTCTCAGTGCAGTCTAATTTGGAATATGGCAAGTAATTTATTGAATTCGTGTTCCTCTACACTAGGTATGATACCTTTGGTGTATGTTCATGATTTGTGGTTATACAGCAAGAAAATTTAGCCACACAGTTTTCCTTTCAATACTTTTTTAAGTAACAGAAATGCCTGAAATGGGGAAGAAGAGATTAAAAAAAAATCGGACTAACTAAGCAAAAATCATCTAAATAAATTAAAAATGGAAAAAAGTGTGATGGGGCAAAAAATGGTGATGTGAAATCTTTAGTGTTACTTTTATAAAGAGATACTCATAGAGACATAAGCTTTGTCCCATTGACCAAAGCTGTTGGTAAAATATATTCCTGTAAAGTTAATTAAAATTATCTGTATTAAAATTGATGGCATGTATATTTCTGGATCGTAATTGGTTATAGTACCTAAAAAGTATGCAGATACACAAGATGAAATACCTAATCTGACTCAAGGAACATTTGCCTGGCACGAGGCAGGTAAATTATGGTGTGGTCAACCCTTAGATCTTGGCAAATTGTTGTCCGAATTAAAATTTAGCAGAAACATTGTGTTCTTCAATAGATAATCAACAAATGAGACAGATTCTGCTGTTCTTTGTCTTTTGTGTCTCTATTTAATGGGTTTCTTTCAGAGATCTTATCAGCACATTGCAGAGGCTGCATAAGCGTTAATAAGCACTTTGCTGAGTTTTTGAAGACTGGAAAATAAAGCTGCAAAGTGCAGATCAATTAACCTATGGTCGCCAGGTAGTGCAGCAATTGTTAGGGGAGTGGTGCGAGTGCCACATTAAGTCCCCTGCCATGCTTCTGGGTCAAGGAAGGTCTCTCCTCCTCTTCATCCACCTCATGAACTGGGGCATTTCCCAGGCTTCTTGCTTGGTCTGCTGAGCATTTAAATTCAGCCGTAAATGTGGGAATCATAAAATGCATATGCTGAGCTCAACGTGTAAATCTGGCCTTGGGATTGTTTCTAAGGCATACGCTTCAGGGAAGCTGAATCATCCCTTAGGATCTTTGTGCCATGACACAGCCTCTTTGTGCCATGGTCTGGCCTCAGAGGCTTCCTGTCTGCCTCTCTGGACCCTGTCTCTGAAGAGCTGTGTGTTTGAGAGCACCGAACACTTTTGCCAGAGATGGCAATAATGGCCTAGTTCAAAACATGAGGGAGTTGTGCTTGCTCTGCACTCAGCTTTCCTTGGCAAAAGGCACGGGGCCGTATTCCCCATCTATCATAATCCTGGTATGTCTTTATTGAAATAAGCTGATCTATACCAGCGAGGGTTTGACCCATTGCAGCTTGAGTGCAGAGGAGCTAAGAAAATCTATATACATACTGATGAGAGAATGAAACAATGAGCTCTGGGGCTGGTGGTGTCATGAGGAGAAATGCAACTATTTTAACCTATTCCATCAGAATGAAAAATAAATATGAACCAACTGTATGGAATTGTTAGGGAAAAACTTTCCCTATGTGGTAGCCCTTTCCTTGGGGTGATTTTATGATGATACTCTCTTCCCTAGTTGTCTTCTCTATGCCCAGAAGTGGTTGCCGTAACTTTAAGGTGGGTCCGGGGAAGGGGGGCAAGCCTTGGGGCTCTTGCGTAGGCTTTTTTGAAAGCCTCACTCCCAGGCATGCTTGGTGCGGTGGGGACCGGTGGTTACTTTGTTGCTTAGCTAGCTTGGCTTTTTGTTAGCTCAGGCAAGAATTTTTTTTATCTTTTCCCTGGCCTTGGAGACTGCAATCCTTTGGTGGCTTTTGTTTTTTTCTTGAACTGTTCAGCTTGGTTCAGCTTTGGTCGAAGATCAGACAATAGACGGGTGACGATTGGCTAGGACTGGCTGTGGAGCCGTGGGGCCTCTCCACCTTGTCCAGACCTCGGAAAAGCCAACCCAGCCAAAGAAAGGACCCTAAATCCATCAGCTTCATTTGCGGTGAAGAGGAGACCAACATCAGAGATTCACTGGGTTCCCATCTGTTTTTGCCTGAGCTGCTGCATGAACCTTTTATTTTTTTCTTCCCTGAGACAAAAGCCGGGTGCAATTTTGTTCCTCCCTGCCACGTGGGTGGGTTTTTTTCCTTTCCTAGGCATCTTTTTTTTTTTTTGTTCTGGTGAGAGGGTGTGTGTGTGTGTGGGGTAAGGTTCTGACAACTCAATATCTAGCATTTATTCATTTTTCCCCGTGTCATGTGGACACTTGGTTTGTCAATGTCCTGGGTTGCAGTGTATTCTATTACCATCCCCATCAGCCGTTGAAATCAGGTGGGGCAGTGTTTCCTTGCCTCCTCCCCCCAGACTATCTTTCTGTTAATTGCCCATCATTGTCCTGCCGCCTGACTCAGAGATAACTCCCTCCGGACTATCTTCTGTTAATGAGCCTAATCAACACTTTGCCTCATGACTCATCACCCCATTGTGAGATGCTCCACCCAGAGGGAGGAACCAAGCATCCCATCGTGGATATAATCTGAGGCTGAACACCAGAGACACCGGCTTCCCACTGGATTTCCAGAGGACAGGAGCTACACAGCCACCATTGGACTTCCTGAGGAAGAGCAGACTGTTTTACTACAGGATCACTGCTTCAGAGGACTGCAGCCACCATTCTACCAGACTGCTACCACCACCCTGCCTAACAGGGTGTCAGGTTGTACCTTGACTCTGTCAGTTTGACAGTGTTTTCTTTTACCTTTTTTTTCCCTTTTCCTTAATTTCCATTAAATTGTTATTCTGACTTAGTGCCTCCCACTGGTTTGTTTTCAAACCAGTACATAATTTGGCGCCCAATGTGGGGCAGCTCTGAGAGAAAGTCAGAATTACAATTTTGTGTTAACGGAAACCTATTCACCATGGTGCTCAGCTTGTCTATGTGGGTACTGTATTTTGCTCTCTATATTTTTCCTCACATGGGGAACTACCTGCCTGTAGTATTACTCCTGTTAAAACCAGGGAATGGTATGAGAATTGCTTTAATGGTTTATTATGCCTACAGCATAATAACCTGTGAGGCGATGAATACCATTCGGAGTATATACTCAGTTTTGTTTGGCTGTCCTAGTCTGGGCTTCTATGTCTGGGATCTCCTCAACAATCGCACCCAGCCCCTGGTGGGAGGAGTAGAGAGTGGTTTCTTCCAGCCTTTCAGGCCAGGCACAGCAGTTTTTGAAAATATTGAATTCCCTCTGGATGTCAAAGACGGCATAAACTTGCTGTCAGTTCTGCTTTGTCTTCTCTGTACAGCCTGCACCATGTACACCATGCTTAGAAACAGAGCTATGGCACAGCATCCTCAGGATGAGGGAGGGAAAAAGAGCAGAGCAACAAACACCATGGCTACGCAGACTGACACAAAGGAGAAAGGAACCAAATGCAAAGCAACAGCGTCCATGTCTACGCAGACTGTCACCGAGGAGAAAGAACCCAGATGCAAGACAACAGCGTCCATGTCTACGCAGACTGACACAGAGGAGAAAGAAACCAAATGCAAA
>NW_008239105.1:15082-23935 GCF_000691975.1 Corvus brachyrhynchos
ATATATATATGTATGTGTGTTTTAGAGTTTAAGAAGGTATTGATTTGGGATAATGTAGATGGTAATAGAATAAGGGGTGGATAATGTCCTGGGTTGCAGTGTATTCTATTACCATCCCCATCAGCCGTTGAAATCAGGTGGGGCAGTGTTTCCTTGCCTCCTCCCCCCAGACTATCTTTCTGTTAATTGCCCATCATTGTCCTGCCGCCTGACTCAGAGATAACTCCCTCCGGACTATCTTCTGTTAATGAGCCTAATCAACACTTTGCCTCATGACTCGTTACCCCATTGTGAGATGCTCCACCCAGAGGGAGGAACCAAGCATCCCATCGTGGATATAATCTGAGGCTGAACACCAGAGACACCGGCTTCCCACTGGATTTCCAGAGGACAGGAGCTACACAGCCACCACTGGACTTCCTGAGGAAGAGCAGACTGTTTTACTACAGGATCACTGCTTCAGAGGACTGCAGCCACCATTCTACCAGACTGCTACCACCACCCTGCCTAACAGGGTGTCAGGTTGTACCTTGACTCTGTCAGTTTGACAGTGTTTTCTTTTACCTTTTTTTTTCCCTTTTTCTTTAATTTCCATTAAATTGTTATTCTGACTTGGTGCCTCCCACTGGTTTGTTTTCAAACTAGTACAGTCAATAACTGGTTGGCTTTTTTCACTTTCATCCACTAGTATTCATTTTCTCACTGGCAGAAAGGGATAGTTGGAACCCCTTTTTTTTGTTAGAAAATACACTCATTCCAGTGTTCTTCTCCTAAACTTGTCTCTAAACTGAGACAGCCCTGAACCACCCTTCCTCTTGCTTTCCTCTTGTCTTCCTGCACTGGTATAGTCCTGAGCTTTACTGGAGTTCGTATAGATCCCAACAGTAAAGTTTGGTGTAGCCTTTTAAGATGGCTCCCTGTGGTCAGGCTTTTCTGCAGGGGGTTGAAATCCACATCTGTATATTAACATTTAAGCCCCTCTCAAGGCTTTTTTCATCTGGCTTCAGAGATGAGAGAAAACGGTTTGGAAATCACCGTATTGGTTGTTGCTGTTGCTTTTTTACCTCCTGGAAACTATTAGTAAGTGATATTAATAAAAATGGAAGGGAGGTCTGCTTTTTGTGGGGATGTACCATTCAAGTTAGTGAAAATTGCTGACTTGGAACCTGGTGTTAGAGAAAATGAAAGCTCTTTGCAAGTTGCGCATTATGGTTTTGCAGGTGATAAACAAGGCAGATCTTCCAGGCAGAACTTTCACAGTATTGTTCAAGTTGTGCAATTTGTTCTTTATAAATCATGGGAGTAATTTTACCCACAAATAATAGCTACATTTTTATCTTTTTTAGAAAACAGGTGTCTGATACGCTGTGATACAGCACCAGCACCCAGGACTCTGATTAAAGAAAAATCTAAAATCAAATACTTTATTTTGGGTAACTGAATTTCTGTTAGGCCTAAAGACTGTTTCTTCTGGAGCCTGGTTTCTCAGTAAATATCTTCTGAATGTGGCTTCTGATCAGGATTTGAAAATTTATCAGGCCATTCCTTACCTTGAGTGAGAAGACATGAGTTAATTTATTAGTTGGGATTTTTTCACTGTCTTACACAGGAGAAAATCCTTTCTTTGCTTTGGAGTTGGTGCACAAGTTGTGTATGGGAAGAGTTGTCAAGATGATTGTCAGTAAACCAGGCTAAACCAGATAAGGTGTCTATGCAGACTGGTTTGTAACACAGAGAATAAATACGAGATAGATTCAGCAATTCCATCTGAAAGGCTATGGTTTGCTGGGAGATGGTTTCATTTTTCCTGAAGAAATTTTTCTTCCTGACAGCTGTGGAGGGCAGTATTGCACTTCGGATGACAGAAGGCTTCCTCAGTTCCTTCACTAATGGAAAAAATGAAAAAGTAAATAAAATATTTTTTTAAAAACTATGTGTGTGTGGGAAGGGGTACAGGAACAAAATGAATGAGAGGGAAAGAAACCAAGGAAAAAACTAAAAGAAACACTAAACCAGAATACAGGAGTGGGGTGGGGGAGGGGAGGAAAGTGTAGGGTTTTTTTGTTTGTTTGTTTTTGGGTTTGTGTTACCTGTTCTTTTTCAGAGTGTGTATAGCACCAAAGAATTGAGATCTTCCAGGACATGCTATACTGGACAATTGATAACCCCTTGAAATAGAAAAACTACTATTATCCTAACTTCTCTGTGATGGTTTATTAATTTTGCATATCCATATTCTCACCTTGTATGTTTCTATACAGCCACCTGGAGTATTCATTTTTAAACACAGCTAATAAAAGATTAAATTGGAAGCTTGTTTTGCCTGCAAGTAGCCTCATAAAACAAGCTGCATAAGGACCCTTTAAGTCCTGCAATGCCTCGTGAGAGCTGTATTAGCAATGGCCCAGCGCAGCAGGGAGGAGAAGGAGGAGGTTGAAAGCTTTTCCCCTCCCCTCCTCTCCCCTCCCCTCCCCTCATTTTTTTGTAGCTGCCACTCTTAGTTGTCCTCATCCGTTTCAAACCTGAATCTCCTCCCCCCCCCCCGCCTCTTTCTTTTTTTGTGCCTGCCACTCTTAGTTGTCCTCATCCGTTTCAAACCTGAATTGTACCTTCTGACAGGGAAAGTAAACATGCAGCCTCAATGCCAGGTCAGGTATGTGAGAACCTGCTGGCTTGCAGTGGTCCACCCTGGGTTCCACCGGCTGCTGATGACTGGTGCAATCTGTGTGCAACCTTTTCCTACAGGTTCTCCCTTATTAACTTTCTGTTAGTTCCAGCCATGGTTGTCAGAGACTGGAAAAGGTGATCTGTTCTGAGACATCTTGGGATCTTGGAATGTGTGGTAGGGGGTTGGTCAGGCCTTACTCTGGTGAGGTGGTGCCCTGCCCCTGATACCCCTCAGCTCCACAGTGTCTGTCAATCATAGCACACTGGAGGCAGCCCCCCAGCGTGGCCTAATCCAGTCCCTGAGTGACTGAGAGACTGGAAGTTCCACCAGGGAAGAAGGCTTTAAGAAGCCTGGCCACGAGGCAAGCACACTGTCCTTTTACCCTGCCTTCATCTTGGAGCTTTACATTGCTGGACCCCAGGAGTTGGTAGCTATGTCTGCTTTTCTATATCTTTCCTGTCTTTCTGCATTTCTCCCTTTCTTCTTCTAATTCCCTTCTCACAGAATGTGACATCGAATGGATTATAAGGTCTTCTATGTTCAATGGGCTAAGTGTATCCTGGATAAGTGATGTTATGTTGTATTTATTCTTTTGCCAATGTTCCCTTATTTTCTATAGTTTGCCAGTAAAGTTCTGTGTATTTTTACCTCTTGAGAATATTTGGTTGGAATTTTCTCCTTTGCGCCTACCCAGAGTAAAAAAACCTTGGTTTAGCCCTAGGTTTGAGTGACTGGGGTGCAACAATGGTCCAAAGGGTGTTCTCAAACTTTCTGTAAATGAGCTTGACATGACATGAAGCTGTGGCACTTCTCAAAGAGGTAATCAAAGTGTTCACAATCCAGAGCCAGGTCTGAATATGGATGCTCAAACCTATTTTTGCATAAAGCCTGCCTTGTTATTGCACCTGAAATTCAGTACAGTTCCCTTCCCATGTGATACCTTTCCCTCAGTAACTGATTTTGGTTTGCCTCAGGCCATTGCAAGTCAATGTCTTCTTTGCCTGACTCATAAGAATGTTCAAGTGCAATTCAGGATTGCAATGATGGTGCTGTGGAAATGGCAGTGGAACAAACTCCTGGGATTTATTTGTGATGGTCTGTATGTGGTCCAGAATGTTGTCTTAATGGAGATCAGTTCCTTTAGCTTAACCAGAGTCACACAGGAACTTGGTAATTTTTTTTTTCCAAATAAGACTTTTTAAGTCTAGAAAGACACTTTTTTTTTTTTTTTTTTTAATTAGCATAACTTAGGTTGGGACAAGTTTCTTAGGCAGGAAATAATTTAAGGAAAAGAAAGAAAACATCTTGGGTGATGAGACCAAGGTTAGAGGCCATGGTCTACACAATTCAGCAAGAGGACTCAGGTCTGGTATCTTGTATGACAGGTGAGACCTGGATGTTGATAGTCTCAGGCTTTGCGTTTGCTTTTACTTGTTTATGAAAAAAGAAATCCAGAGGTTAAGACTTGTCCTGACATAATATATGAAATTTTTTGGAATTGCCAATGCTTTCTCAGGAAAAGCAAATAATTTTCATCCTGCATTCAGCTCTACAAATGTGTGTGAAAATTCTCACAAGGATGAGCCTTTATGTTTGAATAGGAACCTTGTCAATGGCACTGCTTTAATTTAAATGAAAAGTGATTCTTTCCTCATATATGGAGGAAACTTTCGGAAAGAAAGAGGCAACAAGAGAAAATGTTTTGCTTTGGCTGAAAGTACAGATTGGGCAGGGTATAAAAGGCCACATGAAGATTAATTACTTCTGTTGAAATTTAGCTTGACTGCACAAGATGAGACAGTTTAATTATTTAATCATAGTACTGTCTTTAGCTGTTGAGGCCAGGAATGTAGTGATTCTGTTCCCTTTCCTACCCTCCTGTGTTAAATTTATGTGACTTCTTGTACCTAACCTTCTTGCTCTCTGTTTGAATAGGAAGAGGGATTAAAATTTATTTCTTGGCATGATGTTTTATCCTTGTGCCTTTTGTATGTCTTGTGTCAGTTTTAGCTGGCAGATTACACTCATTGCGATTGATGGAGTATTGTGATTTATTGAAAGCTCTGGCAGTTATTGTTTATTCACTCAAATTCCAGTAGAGTCTAGAAGCTTTGAAATGGGATTAATGGGTTTATAAGAACTCTACACAAATGTTTCCTGGTTCTCTGTTTCAGTGTTTGTTTCTTCGATAGATGTTTTCCTCCTTTGACAACTTAGTTTTATTGTGATTTGATTCAAGCTTTAAATAACACCTTTCTTCTTCTACTCCAAGCCTCTTCCACGCTTGCATTGAAAGGACAAAAAGCATCTTTTAAACCCAGTGAGACTTAGGAGCAAAATGTACTGAAGTTACAGAGAATTTTCTATGGACTTTGGTTGGCCTGAAGGGTATCTGTCAGGCAGATGTTTAACAGGGTGCAGCATTTCCAGATGTGTAATTCATTGCAAGTGATGCTGCTTTGCTTTAGCAGAATGCCTGGTGAGCCCAGCTTACTCCCATTTTCCTAAGGACACTGCTTATTTACCTGCTTGTGGATTGCCTGGCCACTTGGTCTGGTCCTTCACTTGATGATATATCACAATGTACTACAACTTTTGTTTTTGAGTAATAGCAACACACAGTGTTCTTGTGTAATAACTTACTTGTGCAGCTTTGCAACCCATGTTTCAAAATGTTGGTGTAGGTACCAGTTTATAATTTGAGTAGTTGTCTGCCTGCCTGTTGTCCTGAGGTTCTGCCTCCCAGCTGATCACATCTACCTCAAGCTGTTTTCCATTTTTCTGACTATTTTTATGATACAGGGTTTGAACTTTGGATGCTGTCCCCCCACATCTTGTGAAATATCAGTAGTGCCATATGCACAGTTTTATTGGTTCCTTAGCTGCTTCAAAACTTAAACAGAAGTGATCTAGAGATTTTCTGGCAGTTTGTGAGTCAGGAATGAGAGGAGAGTGAAGCAATACAATTTCTGTGACACCTTATTAGTAATATTTATTGCACCTTGACTCGCATGGCATTGTTCATTCATCAAGTTTGCACTGGATGTTGATAGTTCCAGGGTTGTATCAGTCTAACAAGGCACAATTTGGTTCCTCTGCTTAATATTTTGTTATCTATTTACAACTTCCCTTTAAAACAAACTCTGTCATTTCATCAACACAAGGGATATTATTGTTACAGTGATCTTACTGACTGCATTTTATCTAACTTCCAGAGAAATGGCATCTTTAGCTAAATGGCAATGCTTATTCATAGAATGCGACCTCAGCTTTCAAAAATATGTACTTCATGACGGGATTTAGTGTATTCCTTCTACATATTGCAGCTTTTCTTGGGACCTCAGCCCAGTATGCAAGGCATAATCATTTTATGAATGAATACAGCATTCCCTGAAGTGAGATATTGACCAACTATTGGCAACTAGAACCTTTATGGCGAATGCCAGTAAAAATTTAAAGTACATACATTCAAGTATGAGGAGAAGTATTACTATCAGTAGGAACTGAGGTTGCTGGGACAATAATCAGTCTGTCACACTGTTGCATTGCTCGGTTTGGTTTAGCAAGCCACAGCCTTCTCGGAAAGTGCTGCGAGGCTGCTTAGGACAGAGTGGCAGTTCCACTCTTCCGTAGTCCTTCCAGATGGCCCCGCATACCTGCTCCCGCTAGCTGTCGGCTCCACAATACAGTGACAGTAAAGAAGGTGAGAAGGGTCTCTCCATATGGGCCTCAGAGGAACTTTTATTGCATGGCGACAAGCTGATTCCCAGAGGCAGAGAGAACCTTGTGGTCCGGGAGCTTGGGGGTTTATGTGGGGACGAGGGAGGCGGGGAAAGCACATGGATGAATGATCTCAGGGTGCAGGGGTGGTACATGGGCAGAGTTGGGGTACTGGAACCAATAGGGAGAACCGGAGGGAGTGGGCAGGGCTAGAGGCAGGGGAAGGGGGGAATACAGCACCACATCTCCCCCTTTCCTATTAAATTGAAGACAGAAGGGCTTAATTTTTATACAACAGAAAAAATGGAAAAATGATGAAGTGGCTGGTTGGTGTTGACTTTGGAGATCTCACACAGCAGTTTTGTGTTCTTCTGCTGGGGCTGCTGGGATGGCATCTTTCAGTTGCTACTTGCTTCACTTCTTGTCAAGGTGGTGTGGTGAACGGAGGAGGCTGCGCCGCCGTTCTCACCCTGTGCGGCGCGTGGAGGTGCAGCTCTGCATTGATATTCCTGGGGCGGGCTGGCCCGTGCAATCCCAGATTATTTTTTTGGTTTTATTTTTTTTGGCACAGGCACTGCTCTCATGCTGCGGTCCCGGGCCGGCCAGCAGAGAGGGGGTTGGCCTGGGACAGGACTGCGGTGGGCCGCGCGGCCCTGGGGCTGCAGCGCTGGTGGTGGCTGGGACGTCTCACACTGGGCTGGCGCCGTGCGCACTTCTGGGCTCGGGAGCATGGAAGCTGGCGGAGGGGGGTAGGCAGGGGCAGGGGACAGGGACAGAACGGGATGGGATGGGATCGCCAGTGAAGGAGGTGTGAACATGGGCGGGAACCATGGCTGGGAGGGGAGGGGCCACCAGGGCAACTCGCGCGGCCCCGGGGGGGGGGGCCCGCGGTGGGGGGGGGACACCCGGTGACTGGCGGAGGGGCCGCCAGGGGCACATGCGCCACTGCGGGGGAGGGACCCAATGCAAAGGTATGCCACATCTTGGGGGCAGGAGGGGACTGCAGCAGGAGCACTGAGCAACGCAGGGGGCCGGGTTAAGGAGGGGATAGGGGTTCCCGCAGGTGCGGGAAGATATGAAGTACAAGAAGACAGTGTGGCACGGCTTGCCATATGTCGCCGCCATGTTGGCTGCTACTTAGAGCCAACACAGCGGGGTTTTGTGTTTCCAGATGACCAATTGAAACAAAACGAAGGTTAATTCCCTTTATCCCTCGCACGCAAGGATGTCCCACACCCAGCTAATTTTAAAAGAAAAACTTCTCCAGAACTGGGGGCACTGAACTTCCATCTTCTCTTGTTAGAGACGGGTTTTTCTTGCCCGGGCTTCACATGAGGCGCGACCCCCTTCACCTCGACAAGAACCCATCCCAATCCTCCACCCAAACCGAGGCAAAAGGATTAAACTAAAAAGAAAAAATGACCTCCATACCAGGCCAACCAGGCCATACCAGGCTCCCCTCTGAAAAAGGGGCTTTCCAGCAGGCTCCCTTCCGAGGCTTACCAGCACAAAGAGTCTAACCATTCCCGTACCAGGTCAGCCAGGCTCCTCTTTAGGGCTTGCCAGCACAGAGAATCAACGTAAAGCACTCAGTATGGTCTGTTATCGTCTCGCTGACCTATTTTTAAAAGCGCTACTTTTCTCAGGAGGCTACCGGCGGTCCCTTCGGTTGTCTCGCTGAAACGTGAGCTTTGCATCGGGGAAATGGCTTCCCAAAGGCGACTTCTCTCTTGCAGCAATGGCTGCGGGGTACGCTCTCCAGGGCACCTCTTTGCAGATGCCCCACATTGGTCTGCCATTTGTTGCATTGCTCGGTTTGGTTTAGCAAGCCGCAGCCTTCTCGGAAAGCGCTCGAGGCTGCTTAGGACAGAGCGGCAGTTCCACTCTTCCATAGTCATTCTGGATGGCCCCGCATACCTGCTCCCGCTAGCTGTCGGCTCTGCAACATGGTAACAGTAAAGGAGGTGAGAAGGGTCTCTCCATATGGGCCTCAGAGGAACTTTTATTGCATGGCGACAAGCTGATTCCCAGAGGCAGAGAGAACCTCGTGGTCTGGGAGCTTGGGGGTTTATGTGGGGAGGAGGGAAGTGGGGGAAGCACATGGATGAATGTTGGGGTTTTAGTTTAGTCTTAGTTTTTTTTCCTGTTAAAGGAATTTTTTTCCCATACGCATGTTGCTAGGGGACAAATGGCTGTACTTAAGAAAGACAAAAGAGCTGCCCACTGGGGGTGGGGTGGGCCTGGCTACTCCTTTGTCTACACCTGGGTGTGGGGTCAGTTCGCTCTCGGCGTTCGGAGAGAGAAGCTGCAGAGAAAGGAGCTGCTGGTTCTTTCCTTTGGCCGTTTTTCTTTTCTGCTGGAAACAACGCTGGGATCCCAAAGCCGCTTTCCCTGCCCTGCTGGAGGCTGGGCTGTGGCCGCCCTGCCCCGCTGCTGCTTCGAGCTTTTGCTGTGTTGTGGCCGCG
>NW_008239105.1:24242-45049 GCF_000691975.1 Corvus brachyrhynchos
AAGGGCCTGACAGCCGAGAAGGCTGGGACTGGGTTTGTGATTGTTTGCTGTTACTGCCATGGTTATTGTTGTTTTGTTTGACTGGATATATATAAAATAGTAAAGAACTGTTACTCCTATTTTCCCACATCTTTGCCTAAAAGCCCTTGATTTCAAAATTATAATAACTCGGAGGGAAAGGGGTTACATCTGCCACTTCAAGGGAGGCTTCTGCCTTCCTTAGCAGACACCTGTCTTTCAAAACCAAGACAATGAATGATCTCAGGGTGCAGGGGTGGTACATGGGCGGAGCTGGGGTACTGGAACCAATAGGGAGGACCGGAGGGAGTGGGCAGGGCTAGAGGCAGGGGAAGAGGGAGAATACAGCACCACATCACACTGGTAAAATTACAATCAGATGGTGTTGGAAACAATAATGAGATTTAGATGCCTCCAGGGCTCCTCTCAAAGCATACTGGTTGGTGTCTGCCTGGTGACCTTGTTCATTATACCAATCTGTTAAAGCTCCAAGCAAAGATTCTTTCCTCATGGGGTACCGATGCTGTGGGAAGGCAAATGAAATGTTTTAGTGGAGTGAAAGCCACTTGGAGTTAACATCAATAAAGCAGCACTATACTGGCAATAGTAAATAACACTTTCTAACACTCTCCCTCTCATTCCAGGGTTGCTCTGGGTTGGATGTCTAGGGGCCCACGTGTACTTTGGGCATGCTGACATGGCATTACCAGGCAGACAGAAATTCACTCCTGGACTATGAATGGTCACACATCATTAATTTGGTCACAGCATGATGCTTGCACTATCCTCTGCAGAAAAGGCCATGTTGTGCTTTTTTTCCTAAGTACCGCTTTCCTGATTAGCTTCACTTGGCACTTGTTACGAGTTGATAGTGAAATCCCATATGCATTTGGCAAGTCCACCTCTGGATGTCTAGGGTAACTTTTTCTTGGCTGTGGTGAAGGACACTCCTGTGCTTGGTTGTGTTGCATTGGTGCCTCTATCAATGCGAGAGCCTCCAAGCCCTGAGGATTCTCACACAGACACCCTCAGCTCCACTGCTGTCTTCTGCAGCTCCCGTGGGAACCCTGAACTAGGCCATCACTCATCTTTGTCCAAGGAGCAAGCTTCTCTTCTTTCCTACCAACATTGGGATGGGGGTAAACGGCACTTGGTGGATAGCTTGGGCTTCCGAAATTCCTGTCTCTGCAAATTGGCAGCACACTTCCCATTTCTCCTGTTGTTAGGTATGTGCTTTTGCAAGGCTGTTTGGAACAGATTTCCCTCAGGAGAATGTGAGGAATTTGCCTCACTTTTGGGAAACTAAGCACAAATCTGTTCTTGTACTGTATAACAAGGGACACAAACTTAAATGCCTTTTTAATGAAGAGACACATCTCCAAAGGTAGATAAAACCAACCTGGGACAAACTCTTCTTCCTTTCTGAGGGGGAGACCTCTTTTTTTTTTTTTTTTTTAATCTCTTAGGGCAGGTCACTGCACTGGAAGCTACACTGCTGTTTTAGGGCTGCAGTGGTTTAGATATTTTCTCTACTTTCTTACATTTACATTCTACTTTAAAAATCCTTGATTGAAATATTTTACTATTGTTTGCTCAGCTTCAAAGAACTAAAAGCTTTTGCACTGTGGATGGAAAAGCAGAGATTATATTGGGGTTTACAGTTCTGCCCACACAAAATTAAATTTTTACACTAAATTAAAACTGAATTTTTGTTTGCGGAGATAATGAGTAGGATTGTTTCTCTGGAATAGCATGTGTTTCTGTTTTTTGCCAGGTCAAAGTGTGATCTGGAGCAGAAGATGAGGTTTCTGTGACATAGAAGTTGGGTGTTCCAGTTTGGTCAAATTTAGAGATATATCCTCTGAGAGAAGGCACAACCACCCCTCTTGGGGGAAAAAAATTTTTTTTCCTTGAAGGAAAGTGAAAGAGATAAAAACTATTTATTTAACAAACACACGGGAGAAGGATAATAATGCTAAATAATAAAATCTTTTGCTGTGAAGAAAAAACCTGGGAAAGTGTTAGAGTCCTCCCTCTGGTCTCCTCCGAGCTGGGGCTTTGCCCAGGGCCAGGCCCTCTGTGCTCGGTGGAAAGTCCTCCCGATGTGTTCTGATATTGAAGCAATCCACAGAAAAAGGGAAAAATCCGAAATTCCAGGGAAGGGAAAAAAAAGTTCAACTCTCAGTCTCTCTCCGGAGAAGAAGAAGAAGAAACCGAAAGAAAAAACTGGCTGAAACTGGCTGGGAAAAAAGAAGTCGCTATTTGTGTGTGACCTTGAACAAGCTGCAAACTGCTTTGAAAAAGTTTTGCTCAGGTTTTTTCCTTCCCCCTCTCAGGCTCAGTTTAAAGGCATAGAACTGCAGAAGAATTAATTTCTGGGCATAGGGCAGCGATATGGGATACACATCATAAAGTCAGCCCAAGACATTGGGGAAACTAGGTTAGACATTGGTAGATTTACAGTTCTGGAAAGCAATAAAGAAAGTTCTCTGTTGCATTGATGCTTTCCTCCTGTCACTTAAACCCATCAAGGTTAAAAAGATTGCCCCATCTGAAAGAACATGGAGCTATTTCTGCTATCCACATATATAGAGACAGTACACAGCCAGGATGAGAATTAGAGGACTAGAGACAATTCCCTTGCTCCAAATAAATGGATAATAAACCAGAAGCTGGTAACCAGAGCCTGTAGCAGAGGATGCAATTTTATTTTAATCTTCAGAAACTGTCCAGCACCTGAGCAGATACTCTTCTGAAAACTTTGACCAGAAACTAGCTTAATACTGGGGTGGCATGACTTTTTAAAGTGGGATGCTGCTTTAGGACCTAAGCCTTATTTCTGGGTTGGTTTTGCTATGTTAATACTTCGAGCTCAGATAGTACAGAGATCTTCTGGAAGGAAACTCTTTTGTTCCCAGGGATTTCTGACTTTCTGCAACTTTCTTACGTTGGACATCAGTCCTTGTAGCAATTAAGTAATGGACATCATTGCCATGCAACAGAATTGCTTTATTAAACACGCGTGAGCTTTTTATATGTTTTTGCTGTTTACAATGCAGCTGAGCAGGAGACTGACCAACATGCAAACAAATGGCAGAGCAGGATGTTTCTTGCTCTTATCGCAAACACTCTCACACATCCCACAGCTGATGCCATGAAGATTTTTGCCTTTTCTTTTATACCCCTGTTATACCTTTTACAACTTCTGTATTCCTAGTGCTTTTTGCCTACATTCTTGGACTTGTTTGTCAAGCTAAGAGACTAAACATTTTAGAAGCTTTGTAATTAGGGATTAGTGTGCCCCAGACCCCAAGGTCCTCTCCAGAACATAATCTGTAAACCAAGATAGAACCATCCACGGGAAAGTTCCTTGGGGGGGGGGCTCACTTGAGCCTCTCATTGGGGAATCTTTGATAGATATGCTAATTAGTAAAACCTATAATGTTATACCCAGTGTTGGGGGGGGAGGAAGAAGAGAGACACAGAGACACAGGGAAAGACTCGGTGGGGTACATCTCGATGCGTATGACCTGGACGTGTACACCTAAGGATCCTTAAAAATAAATACCAAGGTAAAATCCCTTTTCCCCTTCTAACCATGTATGCCTCTTGATTTTAAGACCAGGAAAAGGCATCACAGCAACCCGTGTTTGAGTTGCCAATTACAGCATTCTCACATAAGTATTTATGACTTGGTCATGATCCTTTGGTATGCGCTTTCACACACAGAGGTTAAGGCTGAACAGTGGTCATATCTACATCTCCCCCTTCTTTGTTTAAGGAGGAACTGATCACGAGGGCAGCCATTACATTTGCTTCTGCCTTTTTGCTGCTTTGGAACAGTCTCCAGAGGCAAAGAAATCCTGTAACAAGAATAAGAAAGAGACCCATCCCCAAAGCGCCAAACAGCCATATGCATAAATGTAGTCCCTTAAACCAGGTTTTTGGATTAAGCCAAGTAAAGTCATTAGCAAGCGTATCACAGAAATTCTGTGCAGACATGGTTTGTTATGATTGAAATTGTTTCCTAAGGCTAGCTCTTAATGCATTTATGTTTTTATCCATATTTGTAGAAAATGCCCCCTTTAAATGAGCCTTCACCTTATCCCAAGAAGTTTCAGAACTGTTCCATTCTACAGGGGTAACATACAGGTTAGCATCAGTGTGCTGCCAGTCACAGTAAAGGTGCAACCAGGTATTTAGGACATCTTGTTTTTCTCCTACCCATAGCAAAGCAGCCTCAAGGGTGTCTAAGCATGTCAATATTTGTTGATCAATTACTGTTTTCATTTGTAATTCCTCAGTGAAATTATTAATTACAGAACTTCATAAGCTGTTTTTACTGATTCTGTTAAAGAAGCAATGGCAATAATAGATGAAACTAAAATAATAACAGGAGATACAATAAAAGCAATAAGCCAAGCAATAAATCTCTTAGTTCATTTGGATTCCTTTAAAAACAAGCATTTTAGATACATAACTCCTGATTCTTCTTCCCATTCCGTTGTAAGATTCACAAGAATCCATATTTCCACATGCCAGCATAGGGGTAAGAGATAAGTAAAATTCCTTTCAGTTATATTTTCAGGGGTGATGCAGGAGGTGTACATAGGGTTGATGGCTGTGATGAAACATGATTACAAGATTCAACTGTCATATTTGTTGTTAATAAAAATGCATAAGGATGTATTGTGCATATTATGGTATCAAGACTTTTGATATAAGTGGCATTCATCCAGTATGTAGATGACACATCAGAATAACTCAAAGCCCATATTTGTATAGGCAGGAAGGGGAGCATTAATCACCAATGAAATGTATGAGTGGGGATTCACCATTGGCATCATGGATCTGTGTGAAAGACTCTGAGAGTCCTCCCATTACAGCAGCTAATGCTTCCTGAGCAGGAGCAATTTATATCAAATCTGGCATTGTTACAGATAAAATGACCTTGTGGGCCCCCTTCTGAGACTGATACATTAAGGGGGTGTATCTGATGTTGCTCAGGGTTTTCCACCATACATTGAGACCATAAAATACGCACTGAAGGTGAGAGGGCTTAAAGTTCACATATGGGAATATTATTTGGAGCTGTGATGGTGTTTGTAGGGCTATGTGATGTGTTAACTCCTGGAATTTCAATTGCTTGTAAGGTTGTTCTCTTGCCAGTATGATTTTTTAGCAAACACATGTGCAATGTGAAAGGCATGCAATTGCTATCGTTGAGAGTAGTTAAGCATAGTGGATAGGAATCTGCTACAAAAGTTTGATTTCCCTCAACTGATAGCCAATCTGTCCCATTAGTTAATGACCCGGATAGAGGGAGCCATTCCCTTCCTAGCATTTTAAAGTTGTTATTAGAAATGGGAATTTTCGGGTCCCACCAGGTTACTGGACAAAACACCGGAGGGTCATAAATATAAGCCCAGTATATTTGCATGTTGACCACCATAACACAAGAGCTAAATAGTGAAATATAAAGCAAAGGCCTTACTTTTGAGTTAGCCGATACAATGGCCATGTAGGCCAAGAAGGTATTTGCGGCATTGGGTTCTGCCCCCACACACTTCTAGATGCCTCAGCATCCAGAGCATTGAGATCACCCCATGTTATATTTTTACTTCTTTTCCTCTTCTTCCCTTTTGAGGGGTTGATCAAGCTTCAACTTGATCATCTCCTGTACAGGATTTTGCTGGGCATCCTTCCAGCTCATGGTATGGTTTGACAGCTTTTAGCTGGTACCCACAATGAACCTGTAGGGGATAGAACACAATCATATCCCCAGCTCCATGTTACTAAAGCAGCAGGTCCATGCCAGATGGTTGCATCAGGCAGCTGTCTATACAATAGCTTAGGATGTTGCAGCCTATCTTTGGGGCTTTTAAAGTAACATTCTGCATCTGTAAGAGCAAAAGGGTCATTAGAACAATTAAAAAAATTTAAAGTAAACCAAGCAAAACAGTTCATCTTGCGGTGCACTCCAGGGTTCCCCCTTTTCTGTTTGACAAGGAGATTTTTGAGTGTGTGATTCATCCATTCCCCAACCCCTTGAGAGGAGGGGTTGTGGGCAATTCCAAAGGAGTGGCAAACACCCCAGTCCTGTAAAAACATAGCAACGGAATTGGATTGGTAAGCAGGGCCATTATTAGTGTGAATTTCCTGTGGCTAACCCATTGTTGCAAATGCACAAAGAAAGTGGCAATGAACATCTTTTGCAGATTCACCTGTATGTGCGGTGGTGACTAAGAAGCCTGAAAATAAGTCAATAGAGCAACGGACAAATTTCTGCCGGCCAAAGGACAGAACACGCGTAACGTCAGTGTGGGGAGCCAATTTAGTTTTGATTTGTCTCAACGCTGATTGTGAGAGGCATGGGGGGGAGCGGGTGCACATGTGCCATGTCCAGGAGGCAGCTGGAAGATGGGAGAAAGCCTTGTCTCTGGGGGAACTTTGCCTAGCAACCTTTTCATACCTGACATGAGACAGGCAGTCAGCAGGGGAACACCAGAGACACTTTACCCTCCAGAGAGGCTTCTCCAATCAGATGGCGAAAGGTCTCCACCAATGGACTGCAGTGAAAGGTTGTACTGGGCCAATGGTCTCCTGTCAGCAGGCAGACTTTGGAAGGAGCCAGGGGGCATAAAAATTAACTGCACCACAAGCTGAGGAGGGATTTATGGAGAGTTGTCTTTTGGGGGCTTTTTGAGACTGGCTTTTTGGCTTTGGATTTTTGAGTCTTGTTTTTTGAGGGGCTTTTTGAGACTTGTTTTTTTGGGGCTTGGTGACTGGAGCTTTTTGTGTCTTGTCTTTTGGGCTTCTTGTGTCTACTCACTCTCTTGCTTGCTGCTCCTTTGACCTGGCCCTGTCCCATTTTTTGTCCTAATGCCCTGGCCCCAGCCTGCTTTTTGGCTTTTCTACTCTCTCTGGCTCTTGCTTGCTCTTGCATTTGTACTGCCTCCCTGTGTCCCTGACCGCTGCCCTGCTGCTTTGCCCCTGTGTCCCTGCCTGAGCCACCTGCATCCAACCCTGCCTGCCTCTGATCCAACCTGCTGCCACAATCCTCGCTGTGACCTTGTCCAGGGTTTTGGACCTCCTGCCTGACTGCCCACTCACCATGTGTCTGGCCGCCCTTTGCCTTGGCAGCTGTGCCTGTGGAGCCCTGCCTCTCTGAGAGCTGCGAAGGCTCCCCAGCAGGCCGTGTGCACATCCCCCATCGCATGGACGTCAATGGCATTCCCTGATGCTCTGGTGGTAATGCCTGCTTTTTTTCTCTGTCTCCCCTCTCTCTTTCTCTCTCTTTCTCTCTCTCTCTTTTTCTCTCTCTCTGTCTCTCTCCCCCCATTCCTATTCCATTTTCCTTTGTCCTTCTCTGTCTTTGCTAGGGGCAAGTCAATTTCTTTTTTTGTTTGTTTTTTGTTATCAATAAATGGTTGTCAGATACAATACTTGGCTTGTTTGACTTAATTCCGTTCCAGACCATCTATTTTTAAAATAACTCCTTGCACTTCCCCACAATGGAACACAACAATTAGTTTGCCATAACTGACAGGCTGTAAGCCCTCTACGTACTACTCCAGCAGGCACATTTGGAGAAGAAAAACGCTGGCAGTAAGGGCAAGCATTAACAATCATGCGTGCCTGGGACATTGAAATACCAGATTATGATATCTAAAGATTATTAGATGAAGTAGCAGCATTTTGATGAAAGAAGGCATGAGATTCTGAGGCAGCTGTAAATGTCTGATTAGATATGACTGCCATTGTCAAGCAGTCAGCATAAGTGTTCCCTTCTATTAGGGGGCCTGGTAAGTTAGAATGAGAACAAATATGCATGACAAAAAACTCTGTATGATGAGAACGAATGAGAGGTATTAAATCAACAAGTAACAGGGTTATATCATCAGTATTTGCAAAGTGCAGAGAAACGTCAGGTATTTGCAGAAGTATTCCAGTTAACATACGCACTATCTGCTATGAGATTAAAAGATGAGTTAGGTAAAAGACGAAATGCCTCCACTGCAGCTCTGAGTTTGACTTCTTGTGCAGAGCCGATTTGTGTAACATGATCCTTCCACTTGACTCCATCATACCAAGTCACCGCAGCTTTGTGAGATTTTCCTGATCCATCTATAAACACAGTTACAGTATTTGGAATTGGGACTGAGGTGACAAAGGAGTTAATACTCAGTGGAAGAGAGTTTAGAGCCTGATGGAATTTGTGAGATGGTAAATGAAATGAGATTTTTGCTAAGAAACCAGCAAAAGAAACAGCACAAGCTATTGCGTCTCGTAGTAAAGAATTGAATTCATGCCTCTGTAAAGGAATGACAGTGATATCAGGATCTCGCCCTAATATTTGACTGGTGTGTTGTCTACCTCTGGTTACAACACTGAGGCACATTTCTAAATGAGTGGTTGTCGCTGTTATTCCCCAGAGAACTGCGAATCATGACAAAAGTCCAGGTTGCAAGGTATGGCCGAGGCGACCTCGTTTAATCACCCATAACCTTTATAGCATGGTTTGCAAAAGAGAAATTACATGATTGGCCTATTGGCCCACCACCTCCGGAGGTGATAGGTTGAGCAGTAAGACACCCATTTCCAAATATTATTCTTACAAGACAGAAAACAATTCTAGTGTTCTCACAACTACCTGCAGGTGCAGAAATGGTTTACATTCTTACAAACTGTTGTCCATCCAGTTCTCACGAGAACGAAAGCTTTCACAGAGAAGCTGTGAGACGCTGTGAGAAGCTGGATTTCTCTAACTGTTTTCTTATGAGAAAGGAAAGTTTCACAGGAAAATTCCTCTGTCAGGCCCTGCTAGCATCTACAAGTGGTTACTGTTTGCTTAGACATATGGGGAAGGAATACCCATTCGAAAAAATAAACATCTTTGCTGTCTGTGGGCACCTGACCAAGAATGGCAAAAGGCTGAAAAGTGTTATTAATTACAAAAAGAGTCACAGGTAAATAGGTAAATCCACAACAGAATGGGCTGCATTATAGGAGCTAATTTTGTCAGCAATTATCTCAAGGGCAAGATGTTCCTCCTTTGTAAGTGCTTGTGCAGACAACAAATCAGTGTCACCTTTCAGCAATTTGAACATTTGTGATGCTGAGCATTGGCCTAACCTAATTTATCGTGTCCAACAATTTTTTGAAATCATGTAATGTTTTTTACAGAAGGCACCAATTTCAGGGATTGTGGGCAGACAGTTATAAACCATCCAAGGTATTTCCAAGGTGCCATTTTTTGTATTTTTTCAGAAGCTATTTGTAAGCCATAAGATTCCAGCCTTGGAATCATATGTAAAAGGATTATGTCAAGCTCAGCTTGATGTTGTGAAGCAGTTAAAATATCATCCATATAGTGGCATATCAAGGCATTGCAAAATTTCTGTCTGATCTAAGTCTGTCTGGTTCCAAGGCAATGGCTACAAAAAGCTGGTAAATTATTGGACTGTTTTTCATACCTTGTGGTAAAACAATGTAGTGATACCTTTTCATAGGTGCCTCACAATTTATGCTGGGTAAAGAGAATGCAAAATGATACCAATCCTCTGGATGCAATGCAATTGTAAAAAAGCTATCCTTAAGATCAATCACAACAATTGGCCAATCCCGTGGAATCACTGAAGGAGTGGATAACCCTGGTTGCATGGCACGCACAGGTTCCATCACCCGATTTACTCCTATGAGATCTTGCGGTAGTTGCCACTTCCCTGATGTTTTGGTATCGCAAATATGGTGGTGTTTCACAGAGACATGGATGGTACAATATGTCCCAATTTTAATTGCTCATCAACAAGCTTTTCAGCTCGTGTCAATTTTTCCCCTTTCAAGGGCCACTGATCCACCCAAACAGGTGTATCTGTTTTCCACCTCAGTTTGAGCAGGGCATTTACATAAGCGACCCATTTGTTAAATTTTCTGCATTCACCGCAAGAATAATATTCCATTGAGAAAGTAGATCACGACCTGTAAGAGACGGTCCGAAGAGCCCTCATCTGCCTCACGATCATCGCCGAGGACAGAGACTGAACACAGGAGTCCTGGCCCTGCTGAGGTGGGATGTCTGCCAAGTGTTGCCTACGGGTGTGCCCACTGGGAACTGGTACGCATTCCTGAGGAAAATTAGTGCAGGTCACAATGGACTGTGCCGTTCTTGCTGCCCAGGCGGGAAGGACTGCCCTGAAACGGAAAGGAACGACCTGTCCTGTACACCTCTCCGGTACACCTGTCTTGTACGTCTGTCCTGTACCTGTTTCCCAAAGCAACAGACCCCATAACAATGGCTGTAGATTTCCCAACCTCTTGGCCAGTTGCCCCTCGCTTCTGAAAAGGACTATAAAGGGACCTTCTTAAATAACCGAGTCCGAGATCTCCCCACGGAAAGAAGATGAATCTATTGGCAGAAGACCACAAGGATTTCGTCTCATCCGTTGGTAGCTATTGCCCCTCTTTTTCCCCCCTCTCTACTTTGTTTTTCTCTCTCTCTCTCTCTCTTACTCTCTTCTATTGCATTACTGTGTTGTGGGCACTTAATAAAGGTGCACTGTTTTGATTAAAACTGAAATCTCTTGTGTCCTTTTACACTCTGAGATTGATAAACGAACCATCACGACCCCCGCTTGCATTAGCGGATCGTGACACGAGCCCACAGCATAAATTGAGAAGGCAAAACATATGGTTGTATAGTTGCTTGGCGTTTGTTCGGCCCTATGACTGTAAGTGCACTTTATTTGGGGGCTTGATGCCCCCTAATGCCTTCCACTAAGGCATCAGGTGTTTTAAGAGGCCACTGTGGGGGCCGTGAAGATGCCAAAATAATGGAAACATCTGCACTCGTGTCAAGTAAACCTGTAAAAAATTTGTCATTTAATTGTAAGGTTAGTAAGGGCTTTTCACTTGTAATTTGTTGAACCAGTCCAGTGTATGTGGATGACATTGGTGCTGCTGACCCCACCAGTTCTTCGGACTGTGTCTTTTGCTGCTGGGATGGAAAACTGGACCAGTAGCAACTGTGCAATTTTTTCGGGTTTTGAGATAAAACATGGTGGGGTGTTAGTTGAAACCATCACTTTAATTTTCACTAAATAGTGTGAATTAATTACACCAACATGTATTATGAGACCATTCTTTGTGGTGGACAATCTACCAATTAAAAGTCCAAACAATCCTTCAGGTAAAGGTCCATAAACCCCTGTATTTAGCACATGAATAGTTGAGTCTGTGATTAAGGTATCATCTGAGATGGGTAAGTCCAAACATGCGCTCCAGCGGATACTGGCAAGGAGAGAGGAAATTGAAACTCCTGGGTTTGGATTGGAAAGACCCTGTTGGGTTGAGGGGCACTGGGTCTTGCACCCTTCTTTTCGTTTCCCTGATGAGGGAAATGAGAGGGTTACCGTCTTTATCAAATTTTGACCTACATACTTGACTCCAGTGGTAACCCTTTTTACATCATGGACATAGAGAGGGAGGCATGGCAGGGCAGGGGCCCTTCTTTCCTTTTTTTTTGAGTGGGACAATTTTTCTGTAAATGCCCCTCTTGTTGGCAATTTAAACACCAGGGGTCAGTTTTCTTATGTGTATTTGTTGGGGTTTTTGGAGCTCTCCTGTTTTTTTCTTCTGTTAAAGGAATTTTCCCCCATACATGTTGCTAGGGGGACAAATGGCTGGGTAGTTAAGAAAAACAATAGAGCTGGCTACTCCTTTGTTTCAGCTGGGTGTGTGGACAGTTGGTCTCCGGTGTTAGGACAGAGAGGGAGGCTGTTTTCTTAGGCTGATTTTCCTTCTGCTGGAGAAGCCCCTGGATCCCAAAGCCCGCCTTCCCCGCCCCACTGGGAGCTGGGCTGTGGCCGCCCTGCTCTGCCGTTGCTTTGAGCCTTCGCTATGTTGTAGCCCTGCTCGCTCTTGCCTGCCCAGACCCCTGGGGGGTTCCCCGTTCGGATACATCTCGTCTGCCACCCGGGATTTGTGGTCATCCCTGCCATTCCAGCCTGCTGTTCCCGAGGATCCAGCTGTACACCAGGATCAGCTGCCCAGGGGTTTGTGAAGCCTTTGTTCAATCCCTCCCCGGGATCCCAGGCCACCAGTGCCGCATGCTCCCTGAGCTCGCTCCGGAGCGCCCCCTGCAGCCGCGGGGAAACCATCGCACCTGCCCTGCTCACTGGGAGCCGCCAGCGCCCCTGCCGGCTGCAAGTAAAACTGCACCCGAGGGGAAAAGGGCCTGACAGCCGAGAAGGCTGGGACTGGGTTTGTGATTGTTTGCTGTTACTGCCATAGTTATTGTTGTTTTGTTTGACTGGTTATACACATATAGATGTGTAATACTAAAGAACTGTTATTCCTATTTTCCACACCTTTGCCTAAAAGCCCCTTGATTTCAAAATTATAATAACTCGGAGGGAAGGGGATTGCATCTGCCATTCCAAGGGAGGCTTCTGCCTTCCTTAGCAGACACCTATCTTTCAAACCAAGATAGTATTAGAGGCTTGCTGTAAGGCAGCAGCCAAAACAGATGCATGGTGTTCCTCTGTCCCCACATTCTGACAGGCTTTGATGTAGGCAGGTAAATTAGCATGCTCATTCCTTTCAGAGAACAGTGCTTTCTGACAAACCACATTAGCATTTTCAAAGGCTAGTTGTAATAACAATACAGTAGCTGCGTCTTAATTTTCTGTTTGCCTACTTATGGCCATCTGCAGTCTATCAATGAATGTTACATATGAATCTTGAGGGCCTTGCCGAATAGGTGCAAAGGAAAAGTCCTTTTATCCAGACTCTGGGGCTCTTTTAAGAGCTCTTAGGGCTATTTTGGAGCTTTGCTGTAGCACTGGGCAAGCTAAATTAGCTTGGGCAGTGGGGGTAGTATATGTGCCTTGCCCCAGCATTTCAGTGAGACTGCCTACTTCTAAATTTTCAATGTTATCCATGTTCGTACAGTAGCAAGATCTTTCCATTCTGGCAGCCACACTGTACATTGTGCTGATGTTAGTATAAGTTTAAAAAACATTCGCCAATCATTAGGAGCCACAGTGTACATTTGGTTAATAGACTTGATCAATCCCATAGTATATTGTGTTTGCAGTCCATAGTCTTGGACAGCTTTACGAACTTCTTCTATTAATTCAAATGGAGGTTGTTCATCCTGAGAGGGTTTCTTAGGCTGATAGTTGACCTGCATGGCCAATAACATGGGAATATCTCCCCTTTTTAGGGCCTCTTCCCTGCATTTCCCTGTTAAAGTCAGACGTAAATGAGATTGGAGTGGTAATTTGGGTAAAGGAGCCGTAGGCGGAGGAAGATAAGAATTAGCTAACACTTGAGCCATAGTGGGAAATGCAGCAGCCAAATTTTTTATGGGAGTTAAAGAAGGATAAAGATCAGGCTCCTTCTCAGAATCAATAGGACCAGGATCAAAATGATAGGCAGGCTCCTGAGGGTCCTCATCTCCTAATTCAGCTTGTACTTCCGCATAGACATGGCTAACATTCAAATCAGTCTTCAAATTTAAAATATCTGTGACAGGGTGCTCACAAACTTTCTCAGCAGGCCGCAAAGCTTTTAAGACAGTATACATAGTTTTCTATGAAGCTAATGTATCGTCAGTGACTGGCCATCCTTTTTTTTTCTGTGCCTCTAATTCAGCTCCTACCTTTTCCCACACTTCAGCATTGTAGGAACTGTGGCGGGGGGGGGGGGTGTGTGTGTGTGAATACATTAGAATTACTATTCAGTCATACTAATAAAGCAGATAACTGATGGGATTTTAAATCGCTGTTCTTTTAAAATTCTTTGTAAAATTTCTAAATAGAGCTTATGCTCAATGAGATGAAGACTGTCCCATAGTTCCGCATTTGCAGTCTCACCTATCTGGTGGGTAGAGATGAAGGATAGGGATCCCCTTTTCACAAAACTTGGTTTGAATGTGGCATCGCTCCCAGAGGTTCACAATTTGTGCCACATATTGGGCACCATTTGTACCAATTGGATCACAGACACTGTTGCCATGCAACAGAATTGCTTTATTAAACATTCATGAGCTTTTTATGTTTTTGCTGTTTACAATGCAGCTGAGCAGGAGACTGACCAACATGCAAACAAATGGCAGAGCAGGATGTTTCTTGCTCTTATCGCAAACACTCTAACACATCCCACAGCAACCTGTGTTTGGGTTGCCAATTACAGCATTCTCACATAAGTATTTATGGCTTGGTCATGATCCTTTGGTATGCGCTTTCTCATGCAGATGTTAAGATCAAACAGCGGTCACATCTACAGTTCTCTCTCCATGTCAGCCTGCTCAACAGCAAACAAGATGATTGGTGGAAAATAAACCAGAGATCAGGATTCTGTGCTGCTGGTGGGAGGTACATCCTCTGCGAATGACAGATGTGTGTAATGCAGGTTACAAAATTTGTTGAACCTTTTGATGCATACACTTGAAGTACTTGTCAATAAACTAAAAGGAACAAACAGAGGGTGTTATTAATTAAAAATGCAGACGAGTATATTTTACTTATTATTTCCTTGCTTCAGGTGGGGTTTTGGCACAGGAAATAGAAGCATTAACTGGGGTGGCAAGATCTGTTTCAAAATTGTATTTTGAAGATTGCATATGAAAGGATTTTGCGGAATAAAAAGTGATGAAATTACATTAATTTTTAATCAAAACAATTGCTCCTGGAGATCTTGGAATGAATTTTGTTTGTGGAATCCAAACTGTGAATATAGTCCATTAAAAAAATCACTGATTAGATTGCAGGATTTTTTGGTAGTAACTAGTATGTTCAGGGAATATGTCTATTGCAGTAGTTTTGTAGGTACTTGTATGAGTAGGAGCAACAGCAGGGGGAAATCTGCACAAAGGACCGCTGCAGATTTACTGCCTGTTACTTTTTAAAATGAATGCAACATTTTCCAAATCGTATTTTCTGTTTGTTTTGCAAACAAGAGATGGAAGGTGCCTGGTGTTAACACTTCTATCAGAACTTGGCTCTGTATGGTGTCTCTGTGATGGGTCCTTGGGAGCCGATGCTGCACTGCATGGTCTGTAGGGAGGCTCCCTGGGGTGTAACTCTTCTTGCAGTGTTCTTGCCTGTGCTAAAGCAATGTCCTTCCTGTCTGAACCTTTAAGATGCTCAATAACTCATGTTTCTGGACATCAAAAACACTCCTTTGTGAACTTGGCTATTTTAGACACAGGGAAAAGTGCCTGATGGAGAGGGGCTGGAGGTATTTTTTCCAAAGGAATCACTGACAAGAGCCTGCATGGGATGGGGTCCATGAGTGTGTGGCAGAAAACCCAAAACTGCTGCTGTGGGAAGCAGCATGAGACAGGAGAACCTGTTCGTATTCTAGTAATTGCTATAAAGCTGTGTCTTCTTACACAATGTGCTTTGTGCTGTGCACTATGCAAAGTCCCTCTCATAGGCAGCATATATGTATTTAAGAGAAAATTAAACACCCTTCCTTTTGTTATCTTTGAAGTGCTCATCCAATTTACAAAATCTGCAGTCAGACATCAGAAAGAAGGCATTTATACAAGCTGCCACTAACCAGTTGTACTTAAGCTATATGCAGGAAACTCCAGGGATTTGAGGAAATCTATTTACACAGTACCACAAATTTACATCTTGGAAACACTGAATTTCACCATTGCTCAAAGCAATGTAAGGATCTTCAAAGCAATGTAAGGATCTTATATATTTATATTTACTGTTGATATTATGCATTTATTCTGAGTATACATCAATCCTCACGTTATCTTCATCCTCTTATCCCAGTGTTTGAATCCACAAAACAGAGCAGTATGTCTTGTTTTCAGACCTTTTTTTCTCTTTTGTGTTAAGTGATATGTCTTGTTTTCAGACCTTTTTTTCTCTTTTGTGTTGAGATTGCTCCAAATATGACGTTGTACAAGTTTTATTCAGATTCAAAGCTGTTTTGGGAAAAAGAATGGAAGCCATCATCTAAAAGAGTGCAACTATCAACAGACTATTTTTTAATAATCTGATTTCTTTTATGCAGTTCTCTCACTGCTTTACATTGTTCAGTTCCCTTTGGTCCCCTACCTTTCTGAAAATGTTTCCATTGAAATAATTTTAATACTAAAACATTACAACTTGGAAAAGATGCATCGTCATTTTCTTTGAAAATTACCAGTTTTGCAATGTTTGGGACATTTGGCTTCACAATCTTGCTGCTTCTGCCTGAACTCTGATGAAAACTTAATCTTTGAGTCCTCTTTTGCCATCCTTGCCTTCAGCTGAAGGAATAAAAAGTTGCTTAGATCACAGCTATAGGTTTGAAAGCCTGATGCTGGCAGGAATGGGGATTCTGTGGGGCAATAACAAATCAGGAAGGGGAGAGGACATTCAGGAATTTGTCCCTTTGGAGGACAAAGTGCCAGCAGGACATACCTTTACTGTTCCTGTGCTTGATGTGAATGACGTACCTATTTTGTAGGTTGTGCAACAAGTCATTATAGTATTTTTTGCAAGTATGTCAGGGGTTAGCCAGTGACCCTTACCTTCTGCTTGTAGGAACATCATCAAAACCAAGCTCCTTACATTCCAGCTGGATTTAGAGCTGAAAAATCAGGCGTACCCATATGAGGTGTATTTTGGAAGCCAGCCTGGAGCCTGTGGTAACACCTAATGACCATGTGCAGCCGTCCA
Source organism: Corvus brachyrhynchos (assembly GCF_000691975.1). Taxonomy (NCBI): domain Eukaryota; kingdom Metazoa; phylum Chordata; class Aves; order Passeriformes; family Corvidae; genus Corvus; species Corvus brachyrhynchos. The sequence continues at coordinate 40,949 of NW_008239105.1, forward strand.
CGCCACAACCACAATGCAAAATTCCTCTTTCAGAGGGAAACTGAAATAACCCTCAGCCATTAAATAACCCTTGCTTTGTTCATAATTTTGCTTGAAGGCACTGTTTTTCTCTGTTCTCCTCAAATGTTGCAATGGCTTGTTTCAAAGGTAAGCATGTAAAGCTATTTCCCTTCTCTTTAATTACAGATCCTTGTAAAGAAGATATATGGAAGAACTGAGTGTAAGTTTCTCATACATCCAAGATTTTCACCAAGGCTGAAGAACTGGCCTGAACATGAAGAAAGATTCTGAAACATGCTTATTTTTAGATCTGCTTGTGCACCCAACAAGGTAACTAAATTCAAACCTTAAAAGAGCTCTATAAAAACTAGTAAAGCTGAGTATAGAGGTCTTAGCTTTGCTGTTCTGTTCCAGTAAATTTTTTATGAAACTTGAGAGCAGATAATTTACAGTAAAAGAACAATAGATCTGAGAAAAATGAAAAAATATTTTACTATAATTCTATCAAACTTTATTGAAAGTGTTATTATTTGTTATCCAATTGATTAAATCAAAGATAAATAATAACTGTTTATCATTTAGGTTGTTTGTGAGAAAAAGTCTAAGAGTTTTTCTGGTCTAAATATTTTCAGAACTGTATGTAGTGTAATTTTGGGGAAAAGACTCCAAGTCCCTCCAGGCTGTTCAGAACTTCCTTGATTCTTCTTTAGTTACTCTAGCACACAAGGAATCAGCTGCTTTCCAGACGTGATTTGATTTGGAAAAGTTAAGTGATCAGTTGAAGACTGCACAGTGTCTTCGGCAGGACAGGCTGGCTTCAGCTGGATTTGGATATAGCCCAAACTCCCATCCAGAAAACCCATAGTGTGTAAATAACTTAAGGAGTCCCAGTTGCTAGAACTCTGCAGAGAAATCTCTTTTTCATGTGTGTTTACTTTTTTCATCCTGAGCATTGACACCTGTTGTCTTAAAACTTGTTCTAGTTGTCATTTCCACAGAAAAACATCTCAGTTTATTAGTGAGGAAGGCAGAGTAGTATATTAATCAAAGACAAGACACTCACTTCTTTAGGAAACTCTGTGAGATATGGACTGTCTGATAAGGCAGCAAACAGAAGTTGACATATATTTTACAGTTTCACCACCACTGACTTCTACACCCCGAGTCCCTTTTGAGAGTAAAACACTAAACCAAATTTGGTAGAATTTACCTCAATAGAACCTTCTTCTTCAGACAATAGCTTAAAAGGATTTCTCTATGAGGATGGATCTGAGAAGAAAACAGTGCTGGAACCCAGACACCCAATGCTATTGGAGCCAGTTTGCTCTGACAGTCATGCTGGGGTTTGGGGTAAAAGGTGCTTAGGAGAGAAATTGGAAGACCTCAAAAAGTAGTAGAATGTGAAGCTGGAGAGAGTCATCAGTGGGTAACAGAAAAACAGAAAAGCTGCTGGTAAAACCCTGAGCAAAACACAAGGGCGAGGGCATTATCAATTTTGAAACTGAGACTATGGAATCTGATATACTAATGATATCTTACTTTTTTGATAGAAAGCATCCTGCCTTACTTGTGCAAAGCTACATTAATAAAGTCCTCAAAAGAGAGAAAAAGGAGGAAGAATTTCCTTCTGCTGGAATTGAAGACATCCCATGATACCAAGATGCAAATCCAGGAAAACAAGGCTTTTAGCAACCTTGTCCAGTGGAAATTGTCCTTACCCGTGGAAGGGCTTGGAACTAGATCTTTAATGTGCCTTCCAACCCAAACCATTCTTTTATCCTATGAGAGCATCTTTTCAGGGATGGTAAAAACATAGCTATGTGTAGAGGGATTCCTTGTGGAATATAGGATACCCCAGGAGGGCTTGGGCATCCCAGGGCTGTTGCAGAAGTACCCCTGAAGGGGCCTCAGGCTGAAGATAGGCTTGCTAGGCACCTGCCCGCCAGCAGCCTTTGAACAGCCTTGGGAAAAGGTATACACTGGTCGGCTCCCCCACTGCTTAGAGGCTTTCTGATGGGAAAGGGGCGTGAACTTTGGAAAAAAGTATAACTTGGTGTAACCGAATAATAAAACGGGAGCATGATGCTCAAATCATATCGGTGTTCGTATCGTGACTCTGGCTGGATTCCCCTGCTCCCGGGACCCCCCCCGCTACAGCTATGTCCATCAGTGACCATGGCTATCTCCACAGTGTGAACTGAGCTGGGGCAATCTAAACTGGAGAGGGCTGGGAGTTAGGGAAGTGCAAAGGGATGAGACCCATATGTTACGCAGAAAGTGTATTTTCCTTTGAGAAACTGTGGGCAAAACCTTGGGTTCATGTGCAAAGAATTCACTGTGTCAGTAGGCCAAACGCCCCACACATGTTGCACTTGTGGAGGAAACTGAAGTGGTCAGTCTATAGGAAGTGCAAGTTTTTGGTGCAGTCAGACCCTGCAGTAAATGCAGGATGCGTCACACTTGCTGCACAAACTACAGTAGTCCCTTGACTGGGATCTTAACTGAACTGTTGTATTGTGGTGACCCAGCCCACTGCTGGGCTGGGGCAGGCGAATGTCAATCAATTCAGGGTTCAGGGCTCTCCCTTGGGTGGATTTCCCCACCCAGGACACTGACTATGAGGGTGGGTCGATGGGTGGTACAGAGACCTAAGCCACATCCCTCTGGGCGGTGCCTGGGTCCAAACCGCCTCCCCCTGTTTGGGAAAATTCTCAGCTACTCAGTTGTTCAGGGGCTCTTTGTTGTAACTCCCACCTCCCCATTTCCCCCATTGGTTCTTGTTGAATTGTATCCTCCCCCTGGCTTGTATCTCATTGGTTGCCTTTCCCCTATCCCTGCGGTTTTCAAACCCTCTATAAAACTGAGGACGAAAGCCACCCGGTGCCATTATGATTATTGCTGTGTTCTGGTTGCTGAACTTCTGACAATAAACCTGTTGGAAGCCAGGCCAGAAGCCCCTCTCTTTTCCTTTGCCTCTGGAGTAACAAGAGCCCAGACCATCGGGTCCCTGAAGTGCTTCCTTTGTAGAGGAATCAGCACGTGTGCCCAGCCAGCGCCTTCCTGCTGCCGAAGCCACTCCTGTAGGACATCACAGAAGTAACGCTGCATTTTCTTCTGATTGAGGACATTTTAGAGCTTGTAATAAGGAGCCAGGGACAGCATTACTGTTGGACATCCAATCTTGGGAAATGCACTGAACTAGCAGCTGCTAAAGCCCCTGTGTGCAAACAATGAGTTAGCATATGTACAGTATCTAGGACAGACCTCTGCAGACTTATTACCAGCATTCCACACTTTCCCAGGCTTTTAGAGAGCCATTTTAATGTAGGACAAATTTACACTGAGAGATGGAAACTAATATATGCATGAAGTTTTCTTTTTCTAACCACTTTCTTTTGATGTAGGCAATTCTGGAAGAGCAGGAAATGGCTCTGATTGGCTGAGTATCAGTGATCTAAAAAGTGCTTTGAGAAGTGAGAGGTCTTTCCAGTCCTCTGGTGAAATTAATTTCTCATGAATTGCTCCCCTTCCCTGTTCAGGTCAGACCTGTAACAGTGTTCATTGTATAGTGGCACATTTTGACATGGTGAGGGTATGGTATAACTGTGTTACTGTCCCCCTGTCTTATTACCCTTCTCTAAAGTAAATAAACTTTGGTGAGGTCTGGTCTGTAGCTTGTATCTGGCACTTTCCTGACACTGACCTTCTGGCTGTAGTTCTCTGACTAACAAGTGGGCTTGGCCTGGAAAAAATGTGCTGGGAAAGCACTGTGTGCAGCAGTGTGTCTCATTTGGTCAGGTAGCTGAGTTTTAAATTTAAGTTTCCGGTTTCAGCCCAGGAATTCACTTCGTCCCCTGTGCCCTTGTATTTTAGTACTTAGGTTACAACCATAGGAAGGTTGCTAAGGAAGCCCAAGGCTGCAGGGTCTGCAGTACAGTGGGCAACTTCCACTCAGGGGGGATTATGCCAGTTTGTTTCTGGTAGGAAAGCTAACAGGATTAAATTTCTTTTTGAAGTAATCCCTTTTGATTTTAATTAAATGCATGTGCAAAATTGGTTTAAAACATACACTAGATAAGAAATACATATATATATATATAT
>NW_008239105.1:45130-46812 GCF_000691975.1 Corvus brachyrhynchos
TATATGTTAAATACGTAGGTTTAGGCTGTCTGTATCAGTGAGACATTGAAAACCCAGTTTTTTAGGCAGAGTATACCCTTACATTTTGATGGATATTGTAGGGTTAGAATGGCCTGAAATAATTTTAACATAGTCAGTTTATTTTCTCATTGCATTCTAGTCCTAGCAGTGCAGACTTGGCAGAGATGAGATTTTTACCAACTGCATTGCTGGTTTACAGGACCAAAGCCCATGCTCCTTCTTTCCCCTCCTCCTTGGAACGTTGGTGTACTGGGTGCTCAGCCTGTTTCTGTCCCTGGCAGCCTCTTTTCTCCTTGTGGTATAACCGTGCTGAGGCAGAAAAATCTATGCTGGGTTAGTGTTGTTTGCACCAGTTCTTTTTCCTCCTGGCATGGTGTGTAGCAGATTTTTAAGTGCTTCTTTATGGTTAACATTGAAATAGGCCAAATGTTTTCTCTTAGATAAGTTTGCCTTACATGTGATAGTGGGTTTTTTTGGATCAGGGCATGAAGAGAAGATTGAAAAAGGAATACTGTAATTTTTGTTTCTCTGTCTATTTACCATACACAGGGGTTATTGAAGTGTATGGTGCCGAATGCCATAAACTGCAATATGCCACATGTTACCAGATCAGTGATGTGTACAGTGGGCTGAGCTAAAATGCTCAGTTGCTGAGTTCTTCCCTCACCTTTGCTGATCTGGTGGAGCAAAACCAGCAAAGAGACAGCTTTTCTTCTTCCTCCACACACAAATGGTGAAAATGAGTCCTGAAAACTTGTAAACTCTCTGTATTATGGAACTGCACTTGCTGTGAGGAGAAACATGTAAGTGCATTTTTGATACCATTTCAGCAATGGCTCTGACTCTGCTCCCAGAGCTTACAGAAAAAATGACGTCCACAGCAGTAAGTGTTGTCACTGTAAATGATCTCTCTTTTTCCTCAAATTTCAGCCACCTCTCAGCAACATGATAGCATCTGCCATGCAAACTATTTGCAATCAACAGTTTGATTTTGTTTATTTTTCCTCTTTCATAATATTGTTTGTAAACACTGCAGTTTCATGGGTATCAGCATACTGTTCAATGGAGTTTGGCTTCAAGTGTAAAATTGGGTCATAGGTGTATTTGTGAAACCTTATCTAGCATTTCCTTAATCATTTTAGTAGACTCTTAACTGGATTAGTAGTGCTGACAATAATAGTAATTAAAAAAAAGTCTGTCAGTGAATTCTGTTTCATGGCTTCTCTTGTCAGTATTGCTGGAAATAATTAATCCACAGCGCTGAAGTATAAATGAATGACTTAGCACTTACATAGTGACTGTATCCTCCACCCTCCCCAACATTAGGCACCTGTAAGTTAGAAATGGTGTTATTCTCTCTTTGTTCAGCAAATAATTCATTTTAATGCACTTTGAGCCTCCTGGAGAGGGATACACTGTTTAAAATTGTCATTGGAAAACAGTACTCTGTCGTCCGCAGCACAGTGTTTACATTTGGTGTCCTGTGACTGCTGGCAGTGACCCCTCTGCATAAAGCTGGGGGAGCCCTTCAAAGTTAAGTACTGAGAGCTCCATTCTTTGCTAAGTGTAAACTGAGACCAGACAAAGATTAGCAAATGTCTATTAGGGAGTAATCCTGCATGTTGGATGGAAATACTTGTTCTGGCATTCATGCTCACACA
>NW_008239105.1:46827-68243 GCF_000691975.1 Corvus brachyrhynchos
TCCTGCTCACACACTATCCCCAGGGATTGCCTCCTTCTGAAATGCTTTTCTGAGATGGATTTGGCCTTGAACTGACTAGATGGCAGCTTTTATGTTTCTGCATCTACTCTTTTCAATTATGAATAAATCTAATACAAGGTGATTCCCACTGTGCTACAAACAGGAACCATGAGAATCATCTCCAAGCTGATTTTTGGATCCTTTGCCAGATATATTTGGGCTGAGAATTGAGAGACTTCCATGCATGAGAATAGCCCCCCTGAGATTTGGGCACAAAAGCTTAACCTCCTGATGTTACTGATTACTGTGAAACCTGTTTGCTCTGTTGAGGCTTTTTTGCTGCTTTAGGCCTAGATAAATGCAGCCCAGCTTACCAGATAGAATATGTTGCAGGTTTTTTTATTCATCCTGGTATAGGGTTGCTTTTTTCCCCTTTGTTTACCAAAACCACACAGTAAGTGCAACAACATTCCCATATCCCCTTGGAGTTTAGATAAAACTTAAAAGAATGGAGACAGAACTATAGTTCACCAGTCACTGATATGATCAAGCTTAATTAATTTGCTGCCTTACTGTGGAGTTGTCCCCATGTGAGATTATTCCAAGCCTGGTCCCTAGCTGTGCACTGGCTGCTTCTTTGTGGTTTGCTGCTAGTGAGGCTCTATCTTCTGAGAAACTATTTAGATGGCAGAGTCTCTGCCTGGTGGGAAAAGTTTTTCAGTGCTTGTCTATTGATCTTACAATTTTGCTGCAGTGGGGGAATGAAACACTGTGCATGTTTGTATGCTTAGAAGCAAAGAGTAGTTTCCTTTCCCCTGCTTTCCTAAGATGTCATATCTTAAATGAAAGTAAAACAGAAAAAGAATGAATTTATCCTCAGTTTGAATTATTTATCCTTTGAAAGCTTCCACTATGACTGCATGAAAGGAAGTCCTGTTATTAAAAGCAAGTGTTTCTTTCTCTGCATGTCAATAAGAGAAAGATCAGAATTGACTGATTTTTGTGGCATCTTTTCCTTTAGAGAGCTGGACAGCTTTACGTGGTTGGCACCAAGAAGCTGATTTTAAAACAACCTCTAACAAGTTGTTAGATTTGATATTAATGTGGGATTAGACCTCTGCTAAAAGGTCTATGAGAACTGAAAGGTTAAACAGAGCCTTAGAGGTGTTTATGTGTGACTACATAACTTAAGTTCTGCTCTATCTGACAAATGTATTTTTCCCATGTATCCAACGTTTTTGGTTGAGTTTTTCATTCAGAGAATGTTTGTTATGACTCTTTTCTAGGATTTCTGAGTGTTTACATCACGCTAGAACACTTGAAAATTAACATACTCCTCTGGAATATGTCCACCATCCCACCCTGGCATTTATTCTGTCTTAGCTCTACAAACTGAAAGGCTTTTTTGTGCTTGTGAGATCCAAGCCCCAGAGACCCAATAGATGCCTGTTTTCTCTAGGGGGAAATCATCACCTCAGCATTTCTCTCTGGTTTTGAGTGAACTTTGGGGAATGAGGCACAGAATGACACACCCCTCTTTTACTGCATTTGGACATCCCCTGTGTATTATGGCCAGTAAAAAACTAATTTTTGCTTAGATGTGTAAGGTCAATATAGACATGTTCATTATTTTCTATAATTTAGTCACTCATTGTAAGTTGTTATAAGTAATGGCCTGAAATCAAAGTTAGAGGCCAACAAAATATTTTCTTGGAATGTGTTGAATTGTTGGAACTGGTGTGTTTTTTTTCTGTGGTATTTGTACAGGATCAGAGTTCCTGAGTTGGGCATAGAGTGTTACAGGTAAACCCAAAAGTGGACACTCTGTTTTACACTGACTTTACTAAGGTTGCCCTGCAGGTAATGAAACAATATAATTTGATCTCAATAATGTGCTAATTTTGGAGGGAATGTGTACAGTCTTATGTAAAGATGTTAGTATTAGCTTATAGGAGCTCCTCTTTGGAGGTATAAAATAAGACTTCTTTCCATTCTGTCTCCTCAATTATAGTAAACAGAATATATCGATGATTCTATTATCACACCATGGAAGGAACTTAGCCTACACAGAAGCCTCCAGCAGATTGGGTGCCCTTGTCCTGGCCATGGGGGCATCTTTCCCCTCTGGTTTTAATATGATCACAGTATCGCTGTCTTGCCTTTTTGGTTTTTTGCATGGTGGCTCCCACCACCACCTCAAGGTTTTTCTTGAGGTCTTGCAGGGATTCAGAAGGTGGATGTTCCTCAGGACTGCAGATGGGTGCCTGCTGTGTATCTGGAGGAAATACTGTGGCAGTGACAGGCACAATGTCGCTGGTTTTACCATGTTCAGCTCCTTCCTGCAGCAAAGGTGTGGTGGCCTAGATGCCAGCAAGTGGTATCTAGGAATCCTGGGGACTCCTGGGCATACTCTTAATTTGTAAAGTTGTGCCCAAATCCTTTACTTCCTATCTCTCTGGATCCTGCCTCAGCTTAAGTAGAGGGCAGGTGTTCCTACAGCTGTTTTAGTTCCAGTTCCAGCTGCAGAATGTATGTTTACAGTCACTGTGAATTTCTTCTTCTCTGAACATGGTGGTTTGGCACATATTGGTCTTGCTTGCAAAGAAAAATCAGTCAGTCTAATACTTATCTAATTGAAATATTTTAAAAATGAGAAAAGTAAAAATTTGTTTCTGATAGGTGGGATGATATAATCTCTGTCTGCCCCAGACATCTCCTCATTCAGGGAATCAGGGGCCTGTGCTACTTGTCCTGTAGGGAAGTATTGAAATCACTGTCCCTGGAAGTGTTCAAAAAATGTGTGGATATGGCCCTTAGGGTCACTAAAACTATGGTTTAGTAGTGTACTTGGCAGTGCTGGTTTAATGGTTGGACTCCATCATCTCAGAGGTCTTTTCTAAGTTTAATGATTCTGTGATTCTGTCTGGGCTTCTGTTTTAGGACACCTGTTAGCAGTACTTCAAGTCAAACTTGCAGAAAATGTTATGGGATAAATCCCTCCAGTGACCACCACCTAAGTAAGTGAATGCCCTGGAAATTTTAATTCTGGGCAGCACCAGGCTCCTGAACCAGGAGGCTCTCCTGCTGTAGTTGGATATTCTGGTCAACATCAGGACTATACGTTGTTCTTCTGAACCAACACTATACAATTGTCTCCTTTACTGCTTGGATTTCTTCTGTTACCAGACGCAAATGGTCTTAAATGTCACTAATAAGGGCGTGAGTGACTATGACAAGTCTGAAAACCCTCCTGCAGCTTTTACAAAAATCCAATAATGAAAAATATCCACAGATTATTTATTATAAGTGTATGTGGTGCTATTAAAAGCTCCAGCCGGGCACAATATTTTTGCATATGTTTGGTTTTAAGCATATGAGAGATTTAAACCCCTTAAGATGCTTTGCTGGATTAAGATCAGAATTCCCCTAAGAGTCCAACACACATTTAACTGGTCTTTTAAAGCAAAACCAACCTTCTCCAGATACTATTAATAATGCTTGTACATTAAATCATTTTCATGCAGTCATTCTCAAGCACTGTATATAGAACCCAGTGTATAAGCAAATAATAGGAGAATTCAGATAAAGCTGACAGAAATTGGGTTCTGAAGTGATAATCTGCCATCACTGTATATGGCATGCACTAGATAATGCAGCTTAGTCTTATTTTGCTTGTTTCTCTTGACTTGAGCAGAAAGCTCAAGAAGTCTAAGATTTAGGCTCTTTATAGACAGTTCTTGTATCTTTTTGGCAGCATAACATTCTGGGGCAGGAACATGCAACTACCCTTGTTTTTGAATAAATGAAAAAGTGAAGACAAAGTTCAGTCAATGAGGAAATTATTTGTAACTGACTATTTACTTCTCAAAATGGAGGATGCAATTCAACTTGTGCAGTGTGTGTATATTGCATTGATCTCTATCAGAAGACAGGCAGAAAAGAAGTGCCCTGAACACCCATTCTTAGTGTGGTTCAATTCCTGCACCATGGTATTACTAATGTGCAAATTGTTACTTGTTGGAAAAAGTATTTAAGTCTCCTGATGTGATTTTTTTCTAAAAACAAATGTGTACGTCCCCTTTTTCTCTTGTTTTCAGGTGCCTGTTACTTGTTATCTTTGACAGCAAATCCCAGGAGCTCAGGAAACCTTGAGCTGAGGAAGAGCACTGGATTCCAGCTCTAATCTTTCTTGGTGGAGCAAGGCACACCTTTGACAAGTCTGAACAGTTGTGCAGGTGCTGTGCAGCTGTGCCATGCAGTTGGTGTGTGATAGAGGCAGTCAAGTTTCCCTCCAAAAGCTGAATTTTTCAATAACTAATCTCCAGATCTCAACTGGGTTCATGAAGGAGATCATAATGGGAAATTTCACCTCTAGGCCATCAAATAATTTTTAAATTTTGGCTGTTTGTAGAATACTGGTGAGATAAGGTGCCTAAAGTAGATTTACATGCTGCAGAATTGGTGCTTATGGGTTTTGAGCATTGCTGAGAGTAGCAACAAGTAGTAAAATACTACTACACTGAGCAGCTGACAAGGGGAAAAACAGAAGTAAAAGCAGATGGTTACTCCAGAATGTATAGCTGGATTCTAGGAGCCTTTTTTGTGAGGTACTATTTTCAAGATCATCAAATTAATGCTGGATGGGTCATGGTGATGATCAAAGGAAACAAAGGAAGGAAAGGAGGAATTGCTAGTTACATATCTATTGATACGTGGTTGAATATTTGTCTTCAGTGCAGATAGCATTTAGAGTTATTCAGAAAATTGTCTGTTGTGGGAAAAATAGAGACTGTCAGGATTTGAAGTCCCTGGATATTTTGGGAGTAAAATCTTGATATATGGACTGTGTGACCTTTAGGTAAATGACTCAAAATATGTAGAGTTGTAAACATGACATATTAGCCCAAAGTTATCACATATTTCTTGCAGTCCTAAAACTGTTAGTGTACTGTCCTGGGTTGCAGTGTATTCTATTACCATCCTCATGAGTTGTTGAAATCAGGTGGGGCAGTGTTTCCTTGCCTCCTCCCCCCAGACTATCTTTCTGTTAATGGCCCATCAGCGCCCTGCTGCATGACTCAGAGATAACTCCCTCCGGACTATCTTCTGTTAATGAGCCTAATCAACACTTGGCCTCATGACTCATTACCCCATTATGAGATGCTCCACCCAGGGGGAGGAACCAAGCATCCCATCGTGGATATAATCTGAGACTTTGAACACCAGAGACGTTCCCTTTCCACTGGATTTCCAGAGGACAGGAGCTACACAGCCACCACTGGGCCTTCTGAGGAAGAGCAGACTGTTTTACTACAGGATCACCGCTTCAGAAGACTGCAGCCACCATTCTACCAGACTGCTACCACCACCCTGACTAACAGGGCGTCAGGTTGTATCTTGACTGTCAATTTGAACCAGTGTTTTCTTTTAGTTTTTCCTTTTCTTTAATTTCCCCATTAAATTGTTATTCTGACTTGGTGCCTCCCACTGGTTTGTTTTCAAACTAGTACATGTACCAAAATAGATATCAGGCTTTATAGATGTGGGACTGTGATAACAGGCATATGTTTAAGACTTCAAATAGTACGCTTGTCTGGATTGACGTGTCTACAAGAGGAGTTGTGATCTCGACTTTTTAGGATAATAAGGAAAATATAATTTATCATGGATTTTTTAGGAAGTGTGGATAGAGAGAAGAGTAACCTTGTCTAGTAGCATTTGTACTATCTCCTCCTTTGGCTATAAAAATAAAATGCGAGTTTTAGCATGAAACTTTCTGCTGACTGTGGAATTTCAGAACAAGAAGTGGGAAGTTGGAAACTCCAGAACTCCTCTTACTGTACACTAAAGATATTTTTTGCAGTTTATATCTTAATTGTGACAACTGTTATGAATGGAGAGGGGAGAGCTTGGACAAGTCCCTGCCTCTGCCCAGGCCTCTAGTAGTAGACAGTAGCTTTATTGAGGTGACCTGCACCCCAAAACCACTCTTGATCTCATGCTCTTAAAAATGACCAATCAGGCCTATTACAACATGAATTATTTATTGAATAGACCAAGGAAAACAGACATAAGACTTAAAAAGACTTACTTGCTACACAGGAATAAAACAAAAAGAAACACTAATAGTAAATAAAGATACAGTGCATGATTACAGAGGTACCTTATGTTACAGCTAGCAAAGAAATAGTATAGATTAGGAGTCAATGTCACTCACCAATGAATGATAGCGGTGTGCAGAGAATCTCCTTAATTTCTCTCAATCCCCTGGGGAAGTAATTTGGTGTGAACATCTTCGTCATCGAGGAGAACGCTCTACACACTCAGTGTATAAAAGATTTCTGATTTCATGAAAATCATAGTGGTCTTTTATAGTTGTAAAAATGCTTGTGTCTGTAGTCACAAATTTTAGGTTTTCTTTTCTCACCATTCAAGTCAGGATGTGTATTGCTGGCTAAGGTGGTTCTCAGCTGAGATAATTCATCACATGACAAACCATTCTGGTCTGATTTTAGCCATATGTGGTGGGGAGATAAGGTTTTGCTGTATCAGGGGGTGAAAGGTCCTGCCACAACAATGCATCAGATTAACTAATTCGGTCCTGATATGAGTGAAAGACGTACACATTTCTACTTACTTTGATTTCTTTTTGGGCAGAACAAAATGTTTTTGAAGCATCACTTTAGATGTTGTAAAGGAAAGAGGAGGGCATTGCTTTTGTTTCAATGTGTATTTGTGGCAGGTATGAACATGATGAGCTAGTAATTGTGACTGTGTATGAGAGGTTTATCTCTAGAACTCTAATCTCTTTAAGCTATATGAGAGTTGAAAGATGTGAAAATGTCTGTTGCATTAAATCACCTAACTGTGGAATCTCAACTTATTTCCAGAATGAAATGCAAAAAAGAAAAATTTACGTATTTACAGAAATGTGACTTTCATTATACAATTTAGATAACACGGGAATTATAAAGTGAAAAATTAATAATTATGTAGAGAAATTATATGAATGCGTGAAGTACCTAGGGTTTGACGTAATTTGGGTGTGCTTATACTAATTTGTGCACAGAATATAGGGCTACTCATATTCTCAGCTGACACATTTAAAAACTTTTGCTCAATTAATGTTTTATAAGGCTTTGGTGTCTGTTTCTACAAGAAATGAAGTTCAAAGCAGACTGCAGCATGTTCATCCCTTTTCTGTTTATGGAATGCCTTTATGTAAAGACAGACACAATTTTATTGTCCATAAAATATTTTGGCATTTGGGAGCTCACATGAAAGCTGTTTGTACTGACGTCCCTTTTCTTCTCCCTGTGGTTCATTTTGAGGCCTTTGTTGGCCTTGAAGTGAGGGGTGATTGGGGGTCTGTGGGGGAGCCTTTTAGGTGCTTTGAAAACCTGGGGGACAAAGCTCACAGGGGAAGGGGAAACTGGTGGTTGGGATGGTTCCATTTTATTACTGAAGAATTGGTGCCAAATGCAAGTCTGAGCAACAAAGAAGGGAACAACAGGCACAATTCGTACCATTGTGGTGAGAAAGAAGATGTGTATGGGTACCAGGGGAATTTACAGTGGCAGGCATAACAATTGTCATGCGAGTTGAGCATGTCTAACATATTTTCCTAGGATGAGAAAGCTGATGCCCTTGCAACAGTGCGTCACTGTTGGATAGTTTTGGTCAGAAAAATGTTAAATAATGTATCAGCTCTGTTTCTTGCAAAAAAAAGAAAAAAAAAAGTTAATGGCTTATGATCCCACCACAAACTTGCTTTTCTACCAATTTTTCTACTTTTAATTTTCTACTTGTTAATGCCAGAGTAATTTTAATACATAGACATTAGCTGAGAAGGGCTTTTAGAAGCCCAGGTATGCGATCTCAATTATATTGAATTAACTTCCACCTTAAAATCCTTTTAAATTGACATAATGTTCAACATAGTAGCCTTGGAGAATATCCTTGGTAGTTAGTATAGGAACTGAAGAGGAACTGCTAATCTTAAATGGGTAAGCCTACAACCTAATTTCCTGTCACAGAAAAACCACCTAAGAAAGGTATGTGTGTATTTAAGTCTACTATATCTGTACACAAAGCCTCTAGTTGGTTTTGGGTGTTGGTGTTGCATGGATCTACACAAAAAAAAAATGGTCTCTATTGCAGTGTGCTGGAACTTTCTAGACAGTTACGTTTTATCATTAAGCAAAGCTTGAAGCATTGCAAATGCAGCCGTAATTTATTTATATCTCATTCCTAAATATAACATTGAGCATTACCATGTTTGTACTGTGAAAGCTTTCAAGGGATTGTGCTATTTACTGCAACTTTTAATTTATTTGCTGCTACTGTTTTAGCAAAGCCATCTCCTGCCACTGCAGGAGGACCTTGTGATGCAGGCTATCATGGGAGCTAAATTTGGTGCTGAAGCTTTATTGAAATTTTTACAGCATTACATCTTAGCCTTGTAGTGAACTGTCTGCAATTTATTGCTGTGTTTTGCAGCAACAAAGTAGAAAAAGAGATTGATGTTGGAATCGTTTTATCTCCTAATGTCTGCATAGACATAGTTAGCCAATGGCACTGGCTTGGTAAGGCTTGGTCATCTTTTAAAATGATGCAAGGAAAATGAATAAATCGATCAAACTCATCCATTCCTTTACTGGGAATGGATAAGGAGTTTTTCCATGTAACTTTAATGCAAAACTGATTAGGCTACTTCCATGCTTTGCAATGAATATAGGTTAATTTCCCAGTATTACTTGGTTTTGCTGTTTACTTTCAGTAGACTTCAGCTCGTAAATAATTATCACGGTGTCCTGCAGTGGTAGGGAGGAGAAGAGAGATCCAGCAGGCAGGAATTGTGCAGCAAGATTGATTTATTTAATTATTTTACAACTCTTTTATAGACTTTTTTCTTCATAGTCTAATTGGTCAAAGGATCAGGCACTCCTTGGGGTGATTGGCTGAAATCCTAAAACATCCATTGTCAAAATATTTTCCTACTGTACTATAAACAAAGATTTGCAAGGTCGCAGGTGTTCGTAGCTTATAGAATTCTACTAGTATCTTCCCTGAGAGAGAAAAATATCTCATGGGACTGGAAAGACGCAAGAGAAATTCTTGCTAGCAGCATATTGTATCCACAAATGATGACCCCCAACACAATCTAGTCCAAAGACTTTAGTTTCACAAAGTCTTGTTTAACATGTCTTGCCTGTTCTTTTTGACTGTTTTTCCTTACTTCCTGCAGGGAATGGGCCATGGGTTATATCTCCAAGCATTTTCAATTGGTGCAAGATCTCTTGAATCACATCTCATGGGGCAGCCTTGTCAAAGCAGCCAGAAGTGTTCCTCAGTATTGAGCTGCTCGTGGGGCAAGCACAGACTGCCAAATGGGCAGCACTTAATTTCACTTGCCGCCACTCACTACTAGTATATTAAATTACATTATACTATTTTGTATTTGGAGAGACTTTCCAATTAGATGGTCCAGTAGCCGTAATTTCCTAAGGGGAATCAGCCTGGATCAAAGTAAATATGGAAAACAAGCAGTTCTTTACATCTCTCCCTCCTTATCAGTATCAAGTAATTCCCAGAGGCTACTTGACAGAAGATTATCAACCATCCTAGATATTAATGATACTTTGAGTGTAAGAAGCTGTTCCAGGGCAGAA
The DNA here is from genome assembly GCF_000691975.1 of Corvus brachyrhynchos. NCBI lineage: Eukaryota > Metazoa > Chordata > Aves > Passeriformes > Corvidae > Corvus > Corvus brachyrhynchos. The sequence goes on from NW_008239105.1 coordinate 56,499, forward strand.
GGGGGAAAAGTGAGAATGGTATGGGAATTCTCACTGCTGCATATGACATCCAAGTAGAGGTGGCGGCTGAAAAGTCTCTGCTCCAGCACATACAGTCTGTAAACAGCAGAAAGCAGGGAAAAGTAACCCACAGGCTCTGTGTATTTCTACCGACATATTTGAGAGATTTTGGAAGCTGTGTGCCAGGAATTTTTTTTTTATTTTATTTTTATTTTTATTTTTATTTTTTTTTTTGTAAATGAAACCTGTATTTATTGTAAGGCTTTTTCTGGTTTGAAGAAAATGTTTTACTTTACTGAAATGTTTTTAGCTCTTCCTCATGGCAGAAATGGCATATCCTTTTGTTCATTGATATTTCTGTGATGTAGATGATAATGTGTGCCTTTGCTTGTAAAAAAATGTTATTCTGGAGGTAGTAAAAACTCCAAGGATTAGAGACAAAACCATATATTGATAAGAACATTTAAACCCTGCAGCACCTTTCAGATGTTGTGAACCACATGCAACATCAGTATCATGCTGTGTCAAGAGGGGAGGAACATACCTCTGAAGATTATAAGCATAAATGTAAAGTGAAAAAAAATAACACTGGTTTTCTCACAATATACACTGGAAAGTATTTTTTTCTTTCTTACTCTTTCAGGATTAAGCAGTATAAAAAGGAGAAATGGTGCTCTTAACTAGTTAGCAGAAAAATAGAGTGACAGAGATTAGGCAACTATTCCTTAGAAACAAGTAAGGTGGGTGATTATTGGGACATTGACATTTATAATTGTCTAAAAGAGTATGTAATGTATCTTTTCATAAAACCAGGTATTATTGTATGCATTTTTATATATCCTGATGAGGAAACAACCATCTCTAACTAGCTACTATAGCTTTGCTCCTACAGTATTTTGTCTTTTAATGATTGTTGTCTTAAAAGATTGAAGATGGGGTTAATAAAGAGCATGAATTGGAAAGAGAAACCTGTAGGGCTTTTTTATCTCTTTTGTTTTGCTTCACATGTCATGTTTAGTTCAAAATTTCCTGAATTTCCCTATCCCTTGTATGTTTATTTCTATCCCCCACCTTAATGTATTGTTGGGGGTTAGGTTTTCTCAAAGGAATTTCTTCCCATTTGTTGTCAAGGAGATGTGGGGTGGAAGGGGCAGCTTTCTAGGTAAAATGTCTCTAGCAATTAAGAGACAAAAGGAATGGCCAAGTACCTTGACATAACACTGAAATGGTTTTGGGGAGGGGATTGAGTTTTAGGGGAGATGGTTGCGGTTTATGGTGCTGGATTTCTCCTGCCCGGGGGCTTGGTGCTAGTGTGGAATTCTCCTTGCTGCCTATTGGTAAGTCTCCTGCTTGCAGGAGCTGCTGGTTGACTGAGACCTTTCGGCACCCGCCATTGCTGGGAGACCCTCACCATCTGCCTGGGTGTTTCAGGGAAAAAACTGGGACCCCTACCTCCTCCCCCTCTCTGGAGAGCGGGTCCTAGCTGCTGGTTGCCTGGAATCTCAGCAGCTGCCATCACCAGGTGTCGGAGACTGAAATGTTATAGTTTAAACTGGTGGTTTAAACATTTTTATGAAGGAGTTTTGCCTATTATAGCAAACTGTATAACAAAAGCTGCATGGAAGACTGCCACACCCTGAACAGGCCTCCTGACTGAGGCCCTGGACTGCACATTGATGGATATAAGATAAAGTGACTCAGGTGTGGGTTGGGGAAGAAGAATACTTCCACAGGAGGATTAAACCTCACACTATCGGGGTGCAGACCGCAGCCCCAGACTTACCTGCTGTCAGGCTCGCACAGACTCTCACACCAAAGCGGGGAGGAGGAAAGGTTTTGGGTTTGTGGTGAAAAAGCCTCTGATCTGAGGCAGTGGATGCCCATCCTCCACTGTGCAAACCAGCTCAGCTGTGGGGGCATCCTGTCCCCGCCCCACCGGGCAAAGCCGCATCCACATGAGGGACAGCAGAAGGGATGTCATGGCCCATCAAAGGCCCTCCCCAAAGGGGTCCCCAGACCCTGCACCTGAGCACTGCACATGCTGCAACAGATCCACAGTGTTGCAAGGGGCAAACTTGCCCTACCCAGGGGAAGCACGTAGGTGTTCCCACCTGCCCAAACATATATTAACTCATTGGATTCTATATTTTGAGGGGGACCCTCCCCCCCAAGAAGACCAGATGGAGTGTGGTGGTGCAGATGGCTGCAGCCACCCTGACCCCTGAAGACACAACCCATCCTAAGCTGTGGTGGTCAGGCACTGAAGTTCACTGCCTCACTCCGTGGTTAGGGTGAGAACCAGTAATCCCCCAGTTCTGTGATCTGCATACTTTTGTATGGTTGGTTCATGTTTTACCCTCCCTGTTCTATATATGTTTGTTAATATTCATTTCCCTCAAGTTAATATGTATTCGTTTTAGAAAGTTCTGATATATTCGACACCCCATTGGTTCCTTCCCTAAGTCTCTTCTTTGTGTTAATCCCATTGGTTCTCTCAACCCCAAAGGGAAAGGTGCTTGACTGGTGGGAAAACTTCTGGTGGTTTGTTGTTGTTGTTTATTGTTTGTTCTGTTATATATATATATATATATATGTCTTTTCTAGTAAACAACTGGTATTCCTTTTCCCATATTTTTGCCTGGAAGCTCCATAATTTCAAAGTTATAATAATTTGGAGGGAGGGGGCTGTCTTTCCATTCCAGGAAGGTTCAAGCCTTCCTTGGCAGACATATGTCTTTTAGACCAGGACATATATAAAGAACATCTACATTTATACATTGTTCCTTAATGTATAAAGAAGATACTGACTCGTGTCTGTCTTCAAGGATATGCAAGCCCCAAATAATTAAGAGCTTGTATGCCTGTTTCCAACCTCATGAGTCCTTATGTGCTTTTAAAACATAACAAGTTTATTTTCAAGGTTTGTGGTTATTTTTCCGGACGTTTTTTCTGCATTGTGAAAAAAGCTACATGGGTTACAAAAGGTAGCCAAATTGAAAACACCAAATTGACTGCAGAATGCTGCATGTTGGCATTTTCTGAACACTTTTTGCTGGCATGACTCAGCAGTCCTGGAAGAATATGAACAAAAGCTGATGACTTGCAATGGTGCAGCAGCAACTGGTGAAGCAAGGAGGAGACCTCTAAACTTTCTGTTTGCTGGCTTGTTCCAGAGGCAATGCCAGAAGAACTACAGAGGGGTTTTATGTCCTTTGTGCACTATAGATGTCTTTATGCTGTATATGACAGCCATTTCCACTGCACTGGTGGCTTCCTTGGTGTCTCACTGAATAAGGAATGAAGTAACTGAGGATGTTTGTGTAAGGATAATAAGCCATTATTACCAACCATGAACTAATAGTAGATTTTTAATAGCTTTTTAAGAAGAACTTTGTAGTGTGACTGCAGCTGGCTTTGAAAGTCCATTTATTGAATGTGGAATCTGTAGAATTAGAAGCAATGCAAAAATGGAGAAGACTTTGTATCTGGAAGAATTTATGTATCTTCTGATGATTTTGGTACAATATTTTCCCACCTGTGAAACATACAATGTATTTACAAAGAATGCTTATATTTATTCTTCTTATTACAAGGCTTTACTATAAGGATAATTTGTGCAATTGACAGATGGGTTTGTATCCTAAGTGGGTTGTGTAGTTATAGCATACTGGAGTTTGGGTCCATTTCATTAAGCACTATTCTGTATTTTGAACACTGAGATGATAAGGTGTTCCTGCTTCTTACAAGTTTTTTAGTACAAACCTGTCTATTAGGATACATTTGAAGTTCCTTAGGAATCCTCAAGCAGATTTTATGACAGAAATGAACATTGCCATTTAGCATGGAAAAAAACGCTTTTTAAACATTTAAAGTAATTTTTCCTTAGGTTTTTCGTGTGTTTTATCTTACTAGACTAAAACAGGCATAATGTTGCATTATGCTTTATATATATGAAAAGAGGAAACCAGATATGGTTCCTTTTTAGTATTTTTCTCTTGTGGCTGTGTAGAAAGGTCAAAGATATTTTCTCTTCTTATAAATAAACGTGTGGAGGTTTAATAACATCAGACATTGTTTAAAATATCAAGGTTTAACTCAAGTGGTGCTTGTAGTCTAATTCACCTCTCTTTTGGCTTCTCTCCTCAATCTGGTGTGTTCAAGTATTAAAAGATTGTGTTATTCTGTCTGAAAAGCAGAGATCAAAGAAACAAGGAGACATTTGGAGTGCCCAGCCATTGGCATATATGTTCTCTGTTCATAGACAGAGACATTATCAAACTCTTTTAGGGAACCCAGACCCAAGATTTTAAATCATGTTTGGATTGTTATTAGTTGCCTGAGCTCAGCTGGAACGTATGGTAAGGTGTTCACAGACCATTGCAATTCATACTATTATTCTTCCAAGATCTGTAGTACATGAAAAAATTGTTATTTTAGCTGCAAATCCAGATATAGAGTAGAACAGTTTGATTTGGAAGGGACATACAATAATCATCTAGTCCAACTGCATGGGTGATGCGAGGATAATTTTTTCTCACTTCTATTTTGAGTGTCAGAGGCTGGAATTAATAGTGGGGGGACTGGCTGAACTAAGAAAGGCAAACTGTTGTATCTAGGGAGTTGTTCCTGTGTTTGTGAATCCAACTTAAGAATCTTGGGAAACTAGATTGAAAAATATAATAGAAGAATTTAAACTTTTTGTATTTTTACTCCCATTTCAGTAGAGAACTCATTAGTCAGTAGATCAAGCTGTTCCCACGACATCATTTAAGTAGCAGAGCAAAATCATAGAATCATTAAGGTTGGAAAAGATCAAGTTTGACCATTAACCTGACACTGCCAAGTCCACCACTAAATACAGAAATTTGATACACAAAACAGCTGTCTGAGGTCCAGATGCCCACAGACACCCATCTCAGCCCCCAGAAGGGTTTAGTGTGGGGTGCAGGAAAAGAAGTGTCTACTCAAGCATGTTATCTTCAACTCAGGGGTACAGCACTTGAATTGTTTTATTGCCTGGATTCTCCTGACAAATAGAGACAGTGTATTTTCAAAACTCTGAAGTGGAATAAAGAACTGAACCTACAGAAGTTCAGAGCCTGATTTCCATCAATCTAATAAAGACAAAATAAGTATTATTTATATAGAAAGTATATAAACCCGGGTGTGAAATCTAAAGGAAACAACAATCTGCACTAAGCTGAAAACAATACTTTGCCAGGTCAGTTAAACAGCTTGCTTAGAGATTTCTGTAAGATACATGGCTCTGTCAGGGCTTTGTCATCTTCTCCTGCCACTGTCTCCTATGCAATGGAGAGCCTGCAGAGCTCTCTGCAAGTAATTGTAATGCTCCTCCTGAGTTACAGAGAAATATACTCCAAAAATTGCAGGTAGTGTCAGCATTCTACAGGATTTCGGTGCCACTTTGTTCAGTTTTATTTGTTTGCTTGTGTTTTGCTTTGGGTTTTTTTCCCACATAAGATGTTTTTCATTTTTCAGTGGAAGACAAAGGATAATTTTCAAGGCAGTGGAGGAAAAATGAGACCTGCATATGCTGAATGTAACACATGGCTATGGACACCTGCCCCACCTGGCAGTGCCGCACTTTCCTTCCCCTATGAGTAGGTTTGGCACATTGACTTCTCTGCATCTTACCTGTCCTAACATGGCTGTAATTCTAACAATCTTATCTGGTTTTTATTTCATGTTTCATCTTCTTTCTTCCTTTTCCTCTTTTATTTTTGCAGTGAAATAAAAGGAAAATTTCCCATTTCCAAGTGGACTTCGAGGAAGTGTAGAGTAAGATTGGCAATGGGGAAGGGTGTTCAAGGAAAGACTGAGAAAGTGGGAAGAGGGATCTGCCTAGAAAAAGAGAATAGAAAATGCCCCCCTTTGGGTGGAAACTGTGGATTTTGATGTGGAGTGAATGAAGAGCCACTATGATGGGATGAACTCCATGCTGGGTAAGTAGTTGCCATCATAGGGAGGCAGGAATTTTAAATTCTGGGATTTTTTTGTGTATTTGTGGATATACTGGCCAAAAAACAAATGACATCTTAGCAACTCTGTGTTTTGAGGACACCTTATCCTTTCAATACAAAGTAGAAAGCGAGATGCCAGTGGTCTCCATACACAGCCCAGAGGGTATGAAGAATAGAGGGGTTTTTCATGCCTTGTGTTCTTTTGTTCAATGGCCTCTCTGCCAAGGAAAAGACACAACAGGCAAAAGTACAGCTGGCAAACAGCGTGGTAAATGACTAATTTTCACTCAGCGAAGTTCTCTAAATGCCGCTACATGCCAGACTCTGTGGAGCCATTTCTAGGATCTCAAAAGAAAGATTTAAACCATCTCAAATACACAGAATTGACAGGAAAGTAAACTTTTCTATGGAAAGGACACAAGATGCCAGATGGTGAGTGTTGCACAAAGCCAAACAAATCCAGTCTCTGAATTCCTAAGGCATATAAACCTCTGCAGAGAAATGAAATTTCTCTGAAAAAAAGCGACCTATATGCAAATTCACACTGTCATAATTCTGTCATGCAGAACAAAGATCTTGTGATTTCCCAAAGTTGTCCTTTCCTTAACCTCCTTAAAATGTGTTCAAAAGCATAAAATAAGCAGCATTTTCATTGAAGCAAGCTGGTAAGGAGCTGAAACAATTGCAGGTAGCAGAGGGGGATCCATCAGTAGTTAAATGAACTCCTTTTGTCGTTACTTGCAGTAGCTTTGGATCCATTCAAAGCTTTATCTTTTGTTGCTGCATTGTACTGTTGTCTGGTGATGCAACTAGCTCTTCAAAGAATAATGTGATGGATGATCTGCAGCTTCAGTTCACAGAATTTAAAATATGTTTCTACATGCCTAAGATGAAACTGATTGAGGTTAATACACGTTATTTAAATTCCTTGACCAGTGAGCAGCAGTAATAAGGTTTAATAAGATGATGGCTTGCATAAAGTGGGCTATAAGTCTAGGACTGTTATCCTGTCACTTTGTGGAACTCATTTTGTTTTCATATGATATTTATTGCCCAATCTAGTTCATTCAATTCTGAAGAAAGATGTACTAAAATTGTAGAGCTTTTGTCCTAGAGTGTCTACCTGACAAACAGAGTGGAAAGATTTATATGTGAAGGAAAGGATTATGAAAGTTTAGAAGGCTGTGAAGAAACCATCTGTAGGGACATAAGTGACATAAAGGTAAGGGATTATAATATTAAGATGTTGTGTTTAAATGTTTGTTATTAAATTTTGATTTTAGCTTAGAATCCAGGACCCCTTGCTTGTCTTTTTTATGCATGGTAGGACACGCTGAGAGGATTAGTGAAGCAGAGTGCAAATTGAGAAAATGAATCAGCTGTTTGGAATTATGATCACGTGGGACTAAAGTGCCAATTATCTTTATCAGCTTCCCAGTCTATATATTAATTTTTCAAATTTTAATTAGAATTGGCTATAACACAAAAAGTAGCTTGCTTTTTTCTGAACAAAAGCAGGGATAGGAGCAAGTAGAAATTCTTCACTTTATTTGAGACTTTGTCCCTAAATCATTGAAAGTAATGAAACCAGTATGCCTTTTCATCTTTGGAAATAGCAACTTGTGACATTTTTTCCTCCCTAAAACATAATATAAGAGTTACAGAAGAATGAAGGAGATGGTTTTATGAAGTGTAGTTGCATGTTTTTATTCAGACCTGAAGTTTGTCTGGGCTTAGATATGTATCAAGGTATTTTTCAATGTTTGTGGTTTTCTTTGTGATCAGATGAGTAAAGCTTAGCAAAGTCACTCAGTGTTTGACCAAGTCATAAATGAATGTTCAAGAAAAACTGGAGAGGATTGAGGGAAAGAATTTCTGAGAATAAAATGAAGACATTTATAACACTTGCCTTTTTCTCGTCTTTAGAAAACAGAATTTGTCACTACTTTGGTATCATCTACTTCTAACCCCCTGCTGTGGGCTGGGACACCTTTCACTAGACCAGCTTACTCAGAGCTCCATCTAACCTGGCCTTGAACACTTCCAGGAATGGAGCATCCTCAGCTTCTCTGGGTGACCTGTGCCAGTCCCTCACCTCCCTCACAGCAAAGAACTTTATCTAATTAAAAATCTACTATCTAATCTAAATCTATTCTCTTTCAGTTTGTAGCCTATTCCCTTTGTCCTGTCACTACATGCTATTGTAAATAGTAGGCTCTCTCCACATACCTGAAGGCTGCAATCAGGTCAAGCTAAAGTCTTTTCTTTTCCAGGCTAACAAACCCAGTTCTTTCAGCCTTTCCTCACAGGAGAGGTGCTCCATCCCTCTAATTAACTTGGTGGCCTCCTCTGGAGTCACTCCAACAGGTCTATGTCCTTCCTGTGCTGGGACCCCAGAGCTGGATGCAGCTCTGCAGGTGGGGTCTCAGCAGAGCAGAGCAGAGGGGCAGAATTCCCTCCCTCCCTCTCTCCCACCCTTACTGCCCATGGTGCACTGGATGCGGCTCAGGACATGTTTGGCTTTCTGGGCTGCAAGTGCACATGGCCAGGACATGTCCAACTTCTCCTCCACCAGCACCCCCAAGTCCTTCTGGGCAGGGCTGCTCTCTGTCTGTTCATCCCCCAGCCTGGATGGACATCAGGGGTTGCTATCACCCAGGTGCAGCATCTTGCACTTGGTCTTGTTCAACCTCATGAGATTCCCATGGGCCCATTTCCTGGAGCTTGTTTAAATCCCTGTGAATGACATTCTGTCCTTCAGGTGTGTCAACAGCACCACTCAGCTTGGTGTCATCTGGAAATGTGCTGAGGGTGCATTTGATCCCTTTGTCTATGTCATTAATGAAGATATTAAATATTGTTGATTTATAGCTAAGTAGAGTCAGAGAATCATTTAGGTTGGAAGAGACCTCTAAGATCATTGAGTGCAACCATTAACCCAGCACTGCAAGGCCCACCTCTAAGCCATGTCCCTAAATGCCACATCTACACATTTTTTGAACACTTGTGGGGATGGTGTGATTCCACCACTTCACCGAGCAGCCTGCTCCAATGCTTGAACACCTTTTGGTAAAGAAATTTTCCCTAATAGCCAGTCTAAACCTTCCCTGGCACAACTTGTGGCCATTTCCTTTTGTCCTATTGCTTGTTATCTGGCAGAAGAGACTGACCCCCACTGGCCACAATCTCCTTTCAGTAGTTGTAGAGAGCCATTAAGTCCCCCATGAATTTCCTTTTTCCAGAATAAACAACCTGAGTTTTCTCAGCTGCTTCTTGTCAGACTAGTGCTTCAGACCCTTCACCAGAGCTCTCACCAGCAACTCAGGTTTTCTTCACCAGCTAGAGAAATTAAAAGAACATGGGTTACTGGGAATGGAGATCTTTTTTGCTTAGCTTGTTGCTTAGCTTGTTACTTCTGTAAAGCTGGTGGATGCATCCCTGCCAATTTTCACAAGACTGCCAAAAAATAACTTCAAACTTTCCAGAAATATTACCTTCCTTTCTTGTTTATCTGTCATTCATGAAATGGCAGATGAAGACTCCTGAGGTTAAGAAATAGGTGTTCCCTAAGATTAAACATGTGAAAAGAAACCGGATATTCACCTAGTGTCCCAAGAGGTGAAACTGGATTACATGGAAGAAAACTAACGATTCTCTTACAATCCACAAACTTCTTAAAAACATTACCTTCTTACAGAGGAGGAGTAATGGGAATGGTAGAAAACCTAACCTGATAAAGAAATATTTAATTCTTATAATTGGATTATTCATTCTGTCAGCATGATCTTTACCCTGTATGGGAGCTTCTCACACATCAGATGTGTTGGACCTCAGGTCTGTTTTTTTAAGAACTGTAGCAGTACCTCAATAAGAGATTGTTTTCCAGCTGCTTCTTGCAGCAAAGTACTCTTCTCCTCCTACTCCTTTACGTAAATCTAAAGTTCAAGTAACTTGAAAAGTTTAGCTGAGATTAGCAAGGAGATTTCAGTGACATATCTTCTGTGATATAGAAAGCTAAAGTAGATTAACCAAATGGCTTCCTCCAGGGCCCAGTGCTTTGATGTTGTAACACAGTAAAAGCGTAAAGCACAAAATAACAACAGAAAACAAAAAAAATAAAGTTGCCAAGTCTCTTTTTGGGGATAAATGGAGATATAAAACAAGTTTATACTGGTGGCAGCACTAATAAAATATAGCAATCTTTAGAAACTACAGTAAAAATATAGCTGCAGTAAAATAATTGCATTTGATTGATTTCAGAGCAAGTATTACTTGCTTTGTTGGTGTTTTGGCATTTGAAATATAAGATGGACTTCCACAGAGAAACCTCCTGGTAGGAACAAATTATTCAGCCTTAGCGACCTGTTAAAACTTTTCAGTTGTTCTGTTACTTGGATCTTTTAAGTGTTGTTTCTGGATTTGCTGACTACTTCCTTTGGGAATTTTTGTTTACACTAAAAATGTTTTAAAATAGGAAAAATCATCTTTTTGAGCAGCTTTTGCTTCATGCCTTTTTTTAGAAAAATCTTATTGATAGCCTGGATTTCAGCATCACTACTGTCTGCATTTTATTGTCAGTCATTAGGTGCCTCATGCTGTGTGTGTAACTCTTCCTCTTGCCTTTGCATGACTTTGATTGTGTCTGAGTTCAATTTGCTGCAGAATCAAGAAGATTTATGCATTGAGTCTACTTAGGAAATAAGCAAGCTTAAAAAGGCAGTACTGATCCTGAGTGTGCCTCAGAAAATAACTGGTGTGTTATATAACGGAAAAGTAAACTCACCATCAATTTGAAGGTGAGAGGTTGAGTGTGGAGAACTGTTAACATGTCTCAGCAGTGCAGGAGGTATAATGCCCACAGTTATGTCATACAGGAGAATCAGTGAGTGTTTATCACAAGTTAAGCCAGCAGAGTAAAATAGAAAAAACCATACGACTGGGTGACCTTTGTAGCTTGCACAATGTCTTTTATGGGAATCTTGGAGGACTGTGAACACTAATGAGCAATGAGAAAATGTTTTCACTTGGAACTCATAGGATTTAACACAACTTGCCCAGTCAGATGAGAAATGAAGTTTGTAATTTAAGTCTCTGGGTTTCCAGTCATATTTTTATTGCTAGGTCATGTTTTCTTTCTACCAAATGTAACACAAGGCTCTCCCTCACTAGTGTTGCATGAATTTTTTCCTTCAGCTAGTTTGCACCTACTTGGAATAAAAAATAAATGAAACACAGGGGCCCTGAAAGACAGACTTTAACATGAACTGTTTAAACCTATGCATAAATGCCCTACGTCAGAATAATACTGTCTTCACTTGATGGATAGAGAGATGTACCAGATCTGTGAAGATGTCAGATTAAAGGTCTAATTCTCCAAAAAAAAAAAAAAAAAAAAAAAGACTGGAGTGGGGATTTGTGATTTGGTTTATGAATCACAAATAATTCAAAGGGAGCAACTGAGAGAGCTTTACACTATGATATAGGGCAACTCTGGGTGGAGACCTCTGATCCCTTCCCCAGGATATGTCAGTTTCGTTATCAGAGAACTCATGAAACCCAAGTGGATAGTGTGGAAACCTTTCTGAAGGAATAGACAAAAGGAAGATGGCAGGAGAGCTTTAAGAATCACTGGGAGGTTCATGCAGGGTGGCTTTTTTTTTTTCACTTTTTTTCAATTGATCTTAACGAAATTTAAGCTGTGATCAGTAGAATGGAGTGGTTTGTAAAGAGTTAAGCTATGTCTTCTGACCAACCCTCCCCCCCA
>NW_008239105.1:68272-89497 GCF_000691975.1 Corvus brachyrhynchos
AAAAAAAAAAAAGAAAAAGAGAAAAAAAAAGAGACAGAAAATAGGTTTGTTCTAGAAAAAGTGGTCATTTGAGCTTTGGCCCCACACTTGTTTGCAATGGTATTATTGGAGCAAAATGAGTTCTAGCACTCTTTTCAGTCTCACAAAACACTTCGGAGATACTAGTTATAGCTGAGAAATCAACACAGCACCTTTTTGCCACACTTCTTGAAATATCTGTGACCTGCCTCAGTGATATGTTCACCTGCATTCATTTCTTCCCACTCCAAACAATGGCTTTAATTGCTTGAGCATTTCTGCTCTTACTCTTCCTGTTTGTACACTAACTAGTTCTTCTCAAAGTGATAGTGTATTTTGAAATGTAATCCTGAGGCTTGCTGGTTTGGAGACTTACACCATTATCTCTGTCTAAAGACTGCAAAAAGTATTTTTTTAATTCTAGTTTTACAGACGCCTGTAGTGAAAAGGTAAGAGTATAGCTGCTGTTATTCTGTAAAGTCTGTCTAAGAAAAGCCTGTGAAAATGGGAAGGGTGAAGAGGTTGGAAGAGATCTCTAGAAATTATCTTGTCCAGCCTCTTGCTCAAAGCATACCTATTGTCCCAGGTAGATCAGGGTGGTCAAAGCCTCTCTTAAGGATGGCCTTACTGGTAAGGAGATGCAGAGAAGTTGGCACCAGGAGGTAAAAGGTCTGCAGTTTCAGAGAGCTGCTAGCCCTCTTCAACCATGTGTTGAGAATCAGAAGGTTTAATCTGGTCTGCTTCATCACCAACTCACCATCACGTAGTGCTAACCCAGTTGTGAGCACTTTGTTTTCCTAGTGAGCAGAAGGTCTAGGTATTTGTTTCATTTGTTTTTTTAAATAACTGTTGTTATTTTTCTTGAGTGAGGCTGCTGGGGCAGTTAAGTGCTTTAAACCTCTTGATGCTCTCACGGCTCTGCCCCCAAGTCCTCAGTTAGATGGAGAACCACCCAACCATATGAACATCTAAATTCTGAAAATTTACATATCAACTTTACTTCAAGGTCCTAAATTTTGATTATGATTGCTTGTGATTATAGACCTGGAGTTGAGGTGCAATTGTGCCTGTCAAATGGAGGATGAGGTCTGCCAAAATATGGTGAAGAAGCAAGCTTCTGGTAGAGTTTCTGGAGGGCTTCTCCAAGGGTGTGGGTTGTGGCTTTGCTGAGTCAGGGATTTGCTGGGTGACAAGCTTTGCTTTGCTTTTGGCTGTTTTCAGCATCACTTAAAATATTGGATGTTAGGGCTGAACCAGATAGTCTGGCTCTGTTCTTCAATTTTAAACATTTACCAGCAATAAGTGATAAATGTCATTGCTTTTGGTTAGATGTTATATATTATATTATATTATATCATTTATTCTGATTACAGAATACAGCTTTCAAAGGGATCTGAAAATGTGTATGCTGAGCCTCCATATCAGTTAATCAACTTTTTTTAAAGTTAATCAATTGTTTTTAAAGGATTTCTTTCTCTTTGAAATGAACATTTGACCCATTCTATCAAAACAAAAGATGGATGTAGTGATAAACCTGTATCAGCTAATAATTTAATCACACTTTCTCCTCATGTGCTTTTTAGTCACAGAGACCAGAAATGCCCATGTGTTTCTGCTTGAAGCTGTAATAAATGTTATGTATTGTGTATAGCAATAAGAGAAACAATTTTATGAAAAATTGAAGGTAAAATACATATTTTGTTTTATCCTGTGACAAACATATTCCACTCCTAGTTTATGATACAGGTTTAAAATAGACAGATATCAACAGGGCCTATCAAAGCCTAGCCTTCCTTTAAGGTTATATTGAGCTTTTGCTTTATGCTTTCCATGGGGGTTGAACATAGGTGTGTTTCTAAACATGCATACATGTGAAAAATGTGTGTATATATATGTATAAATGAAAAATGAAAATGCCTGGTCTAATTCTAACAGTTGTAAGTCTTACACAAGTGTTACATAGGTATTACACACATTTGCATATACAGTTTCTATCAGTTCTTATTGTTTATGTGAACACTATCTAAAAAATGTGAACAGTATAGTTCTATCTATATTTTGTCTAAGGTAAAGAATTCTGTGAAAAGGTAATGCTGCTGCAGCAAGAACTGTGTTTAAGGTCTCTGCTACATCTTTTTAATGTTTAAGGCACTTAGCATATATTTCTACTAAAAATTAAAAATCTATATTTCTATTTCACTTTGGTGTGGCTTCATGTATCTCAGCTTGTCCAAAGGTTTTAATTCAACCCCTGTGCTTTGGCTTCCCTCTGGGCCTGAGTCCAGAGGAGCTTTCCCTGGCTCCAGCCACTGTTATAATTTTCCAGTAAATTCTGAGATACTTTAAAAGTACCTAATTCTAATAGAGAGAAGCAAGCAGAAGTAAGATATTTTTGAAACTTTGATGAATAAAATTACTGTAAATGTACTAAAACCTGCACCTATAAATGTTATGCACTGATTATGTGGCTTGATAGAACTAACCCTTCAAGAAGAATTTTTCTTTTAAATTTATGTAATTTTAGGAAATGATCTCTGTGTCCCTATAGTATGCTTAAGAGGACAGAATGGTAGTCCACATTCTGTGTTTGAGAAGCCTTGGCACGTAGGATGTTTTAGTAGGCATTATTATAGCTGTGATGAGTGGCTGTTCAGAGCATGAGGGCTCCAAATGCCAAGTGAAGAGGATCCACTGAGCAGCTGCAATGCAAACAGCAAAAAATATGGTTCTGGGAGAATTCCCTGAGGCAAAGGAAAAACAGGTGAAAGAGTAGGGAGAAAATAAAAACAAACGCTATCACTTCATCTTCAGAATCTGAACTTTGATGAAAGGGAAGATGACTGGAAAACTTGTTCTGAAAGTGTGCTTCTGATCCACAACTAAATGCTGAAATACAGACATTAGGGCTAGCTGACAATAAAAAGACTGTACTATGAGATGCAATGTTAAATAAAAAACCGGGAATTCAAGTGAAACTGAAGTTGATGACTACTAATGTACATTTTATCTTGCTCTGTGAAGACAAAGGAATATTATGTATGTATTATGATTTGATAGTCATTTTTATGTGCTTTTCATTTTAATAATAGTCACTGAGAAGTCACGGTGTGAATTTAAATTAGAGATAGCACAAGATACACTTGGTTATATAAAACACCATTAAAGTAGAGATACCTGTATGTCTTATCCAATACTTGGTGAAGAAGGCAAATATAAGAGATCATAATACATTCTGAAAGGATTGCTTAGATTTTTTTATTAATTAAATTGAAACAAACTGCACCAAGTAATTACAATTAGATCTTTTTTCTCCAGATCCAGCCTGCTTAGTCTGCTTTCAGTTGCTGTTCCTGTGACAAAGTTAGAAGGTGAGCATGTGAAATTGTCCTGAGTAGAAGGAACAAAATGTTTTTGATTGACTTCAATGGAGTGGGCATTGAATGCCAATTCTCAAAAATCAAGAGATTTGGCACTCTCTTAAAAGCAATTCTCTTTGAAACCCCTCAGGTTTTTTACCCAGAAATGGCCGCACTTATATTAGTGGTCATATTTCAGAACTCTGGCCTTGAAACTTTTGGTAAAGTAGGTTAAGAGTCCATGGAAATGTTAATCAGTGACATCCTTCTGTTGCAGTGGGGATACTGCAACACGCATATATCAAACCAGGAGTCCTGTGGAAAGGAAATATATATGGACAAACAGATTCTTGATAGCTGTTTCAGAGATGTTTATTTCTCCAGCCGCATGGCCGGGGCTGTGCCCAGGAACTGTTCCAGTCACGGGACCAAGGGTCCTTCTGCCCGCGCAGGGAACACAAATCTAAAACGGTAAACCAGGTTAGTTCAGGTGTTAAACGAGTTCATGAGGTGTAAGGTTAGCAACCACTGGGTATAAATCCTCCGTCACTTTATTGACTGCTCTCAAATCTTGTACTAACCTGTATGACCCATCAGGTTTCTTCACGGGTAAAGTTGGAGTCTTAAAATCAGATTGACACTCCCTTAACAATCCAATTTGCAAAAAGTTCTCAATAATTGGCCTGATCCCTTCTCTGTCTTCCCTTTTCAAGGGAAATTGCTTGGCCCTTACAGGCCGTTTCCCTTCTTTAAGCTTGATTTGAATTGGCAGGGCATTCTTTGCCCTCCCTGGGGTACCAGAGGCTCACACTCCAGGGAATACTTGATCCATTATCTTCTTAATCATTTCTTCTTCATTCGCTATTTCCGTTTCTTTGGTTATTAGCATTAGGCTCAGCAACTCTAGATATTGTTGGTCTTTTACTTCCAAACTGATTTCCCCATTTTTAAATATTATTTTTGCCTCCAGCTGCTCTAGCAGATCTCTGCCCAAAAGTGCAGATGGAGCGTTAGGCATATATAAAAATTGGTGAATTCCCCACTGTTTTCTCAATTTATATTTCAGTGGTTTACAAAAGTATGCCTTTCCAGATTGGCCAGTTGACCCTGTCACTACAAAATAACCCCTTGATATGGGTATCAAAGCTTTATTCAACACTGAGTATGTTGCTTCTGTATCTACTAAAAATTCCACTTTCTTTTCTTCGTTCCCTAGTTTAACTATAACCAGAGGGTCCCCTAGGGTAGCGCCCAGTCTTGGATATGAGCAACCACCCCCGCACCTCTCTGGTCGTATTTCTTTTCCATCACCCTTTCTCTTTTCTGGGCACTGGTTTTTCCAATGCCCAGGTTTTGTACAAGGCACACTGGTCCCTTCCTAGTCGGGGTGGTCCTTGTCTTGGTGGACCTTGCCCACGTCTTCCTTTATTTTTTCTTCTTTTACCACCCTTATTAATTTTTGCATTCCCTCTCCCCAATTGCTATAAATGCTCCGTGCCACACTAAGCAAAGTCTCTAGATTCCGGGTTGTTGGACCTTGCATCTTCTGAAGCTTCTGCCGGATGTCTCCTGTGGATTGTCCTAAAAATAAATTTACCAATTGCTGCACTCCTTCTTCCGGTCCAGGATCCGAGGTGGCATGGCAACGCATCGCATCTCGCAAGTTGTCTAAAAATTCAGAAGGTGTTTGAGAGGGACCCAGCTTCATAGCATACGGGGCTGAGCAGTCTATGGCTTTAGGGATTGCTCTTTCTAGCCCTTTTATTATGAATCCCCAGTACCTTTTTAACTGTGCCATTTCATCTGGCTCATTAGGGCCCCACTCTGGATCCTGAAGAGGAAGTACCTTTTTAACATCCTCCTGTGTTATCCTGCAATCATCTTCAGCCATATTCACAGGTGTCTTTATAACTAATTGCTTTTCTGATTCAGGTAGAGCATCAAGCAGTAACTGGGTATCAGCCCAATAAGGATTGTGTTGGTTTGTTGCAGTGGGGATCCTGCAACATGCATATATCAAACCAGGAGTCCCGTGGAAAGGAAATATATATGGACAGACAGATTCTTGATAGCTGTTTCAGAGAGATGTTTATTTCTCCAGCCGCATGGCCGGAGCTCTGCCGAGGAACTGTTCCAGTCACGGGACCAAGGGTCCTTCTGCCCGCGCAGGGGAACACAAACCAACCAGTGGGAACGAGGCTGAGCAGGGGCAGGGAAACCCCGTGTCTGTGCCCTCAGGGCCCCTCTCCCAGGGCTACACGGCAGGGGAGGGACCCCAACATCCTTCATATGAGTAATGCAGTATACTCCAATTAGTTTTGGAAATGGGTAATAGAGAAGAGTGTTTAAAGAGATTTTCTTCAAGCAGCCAGTTTATTTCCATTGACACTCACTGGATAATCCTTTGCTCAGTATGACAAGATCTCTTTTGTGATATGTAGGTTTTGTGATTGGACACACTAAGCTGCATTAAATCACAAGCAGAGGTAGCCTCTTAAGCTCTGAAAGTGGTTTTAGCTTCGTTACTAAACTCTGTGCTAAGCTACTTTTACAGCATATGGTGCATGGGACATCTAAGATATGCCCTGTACCCCAGAGGATCCAACTGGGACACTGAGAGTTGCTTATACAGTGTATAGAGACTGATTACCCCCCCAGAGAATTACTGACCCATCTGAGGGAACTCAGCAGCTGCCAGCAGGAACATGCATGGTGCAAAAGCAAGAGGATAACTTCTGTAATGGATGCTGTAAAGGGAGCGGAGGAAAGTATAACCACCTGTGTTTGCCTAAGACAGTAGCCTTAAGACTCCAGAAGGCACTGCAGGACCGTTGATAGCTGAGAGTGGTCAGGGCTGCTGTTCTGTGGTATCTGCTAAATATCTGCTCAGGACAGCAGCACATTTACCCATCTTCCCCACCTTTTCTCTTACCAACTGATTTATGATTTCTGCTACATCAGAGGAATTTGCAGTTTAGTTATGAATCTGTCAACCAAAGGACCTCTTGAATGCTTTATAGCACAAATTAAATTAATGCATTGGTATAGCTCTTTAGAAAATTACTAGATCTAATGCAAAAGGGGGTAAGGTTCCAGCAGCATGCCACCTAATTCTGTGTAGGAGACAGAAGAGTAGAAACTTCTGCAATTAAGGGAGGATTTGATTTACAACCCTGGAAGAGATTAGGTCTGGCATAATTGACAGAGATTTATAGACCTTAAGCAAGAGAACTACAAACCTATGTTTTTATAGTTTATAAGTAAAAATATGCACTGGGTGTTATGGTGAAGGATTTTAAGGATAAAGATGTGGTTTTATAGTTTAAGTTAAGAATTTAAATGTAACAATAGAAGTATCTGTGTGTACATGACAAGTTATTGGTCAAGACACAGCTGAATTGCAGTGACAACGTATTACAAATGATAGGTTATAAAGTCAAAACAAAGTTTCATTTTAAGTGCCTATTGGATTAGAAAGTTATAAATTACGATGTAACCTCGGATCTTGTGACTATTTCTTGTTATGGTGACTTGTTATTAAATCTCACGCCTCTGGGACTGATGCTTGTTTTTTATTTTAAGTAATAAATCATGTATAACTGCGATAGTCCCATCTCTCTTTAATAAGAACTCCGACAACAATGAAGTGGCACCAAATTAGGCACTAATAATTCTGTATGATTTTCCATCTTCTAAGCCACTTCTCTTCCTACACTAGTCTGGGGTGGTGTTGCTTACCTAGGAGACCAGGACACAGTTCAGTCAGTGTGTATGTGGCAGACCTGCCACATACATGGGTCCTGCTCTCCATGTGGTTGTTTGGCCATTGCATGTGTGTGAGGAAGAGGAGCCTGCACTTCCTTGGGATGTGTGATTATACAGATCTAGACTGCAAAGGGTAGAGTTCTGCCCTCCTGATCATTCCTTTTATTTATTGGCTTCACACAAAAGTTAAAGGGAGCTTCTTGCTTTGAAACCTTGGAACCACCCCATCTGACAGAGCAGTACCTTTCTTTGTTAAAAGCTTTTCAAGCTGATAGATCTGGAAGAGCCCCTGTTAAATCAATGAAAAATTATCCAAGGCAAACAGACTTTCAGATGAATAAATGTTCACTACTGTTTTTATTCTGAGCTTACAAAATCTCTTTCAGACTGTCTGTACTTTTTTGCTAATAAAAAAAGCTAATTCTCCAAATATTAATAGAGGTGTATTGGCAGATCTGGGGCTCGCAGGTCTTCCTGAGCTTAAACAAAGGAAATGCAGCTAGACAAAAGCTTTTCCAAATGGGCCTGTAAGTACTTGTTTAGCCAAGTTTACACCTCACCAAGGACTGGTCTTTCCACACATTCTAAGCAGCCTTAGGGAAACAGAAACACTACAGCAAATGAAAGCTTTATTAATTTCTGTGGTCATCACAGAAAGTATTTCTGTACAAGTACACATCGGCAGCCATCTTATTTACTGTGCAATTTTCCAGACCATTGAGGACTCAGGGCTGTAGTAAAATGTATGGTTTAAGTGAAGCTTGGAAGGCCATGGGAAGAGTGAAGAGTCTGGGACAATCAGACCTCTTACTCCAAGACCATGTTTTCTCATCTACTTTCGTGCTTATCAGTGTATATAGATTTTTGTGCTGGACATGAGAAAACACACCCTTCTATGTTTGTTGAACTGGTTGATGTACTGACATTTTGCACCAGATGGTCCTTGTTCTCATCTCTTGGGTGGTTCAGGGTGACAGAATGTTGCTGCTATTTCATTCACTGCTGTACCTTCCTATTGCTCTGTGTATCAAAAAGCATGAGGTTGTTTATTTGAGAATCTTTGAAAACTGCCTTACTTTGATGTGGAAAACCCTAAGCCTATAAAAAGTAGTTCCTTTCCGTGGCATAGTTTCAGGAGTATAGTCTGAAATTTTTTTCCTTTTTGAAGTGAGCATAATTTTGTGTCAAACCTACTTACAGCATAGCTATGAGATTTGATGTCCCTTTGTATGGAAGAAATTTGGTGGTCTAATGATGTGCCAGTGTGACTTTCAGGAAAGGCACCAGACCTCTGCTATGGGAGTGCTCTGTTCCTATGCTCCCTGAATCTCCCGTGACCAGAAGTGAAATTTCTGTAAAGTACCAGCATGCTTAGGTTGCCCATATCTGCTTTAGCTTTTCAACTACACATGACTGGGACTTCTACCTCTTTGGGTAGAAGCCAAACCCATCTTTTTGTATTTGCGCAGACCCTCTATGTTCTGCTTCTGCACTCTCCTTGGTTGCAAAATGTCAGCTTGTTGGGAGTTTGGGTTTTGCTTGTTCTAGAAGGGATTTTCTGGTCTGAGGCTCTTGACCTATGGTGTACATCTGGGAAGCTGGTCAGGAGGAAAAGAAGACTATGGGGACAACATGACATATGCCTTGTCTCTCGCATGAAGAAGCTTTCCTTTGCAACTTACTTTTTGTGGGTTTTTCACCTCATATCCAGGCAGAGTACACTCCACTTTCATTAAAAAGATGGTTTTGTCATACCTAAAGGATGTATGTATTTTTGACTCCCAAACCCTTTGCCATACTGATGGTTTGTATTTACATCTGTGCTTCTTTGAATACTATACCCCAGCTCATCCTGTAAGGCTGAGTAGCAGATGTAGGGACCAGCAAGCTGGATCTCCCTTGTGATGCATCTCAGCTGAGGCAGCTGCAGGGCTTGAGTGAGGCAGTAGATGCGAGTATTAGATGAAAAACAGAATGACAGGTCTAGCACTGCTCTAGAATTGCAGGTAGAGTGGGACAGGATTTTGGCTTGAAGCTCTCCACCCAGCTTCATGTCTGGGACAACATGAAGATAGCTTGGGAAAAAGTAACATGGATGGGAAAGGTGGCTGTCTGACTGGGGATATGCTGTGTCTGGCAGTCTGAGCAGGGTCCTTAGACCTTCATGGTGAAGCTATCAGTGGCCCTTTGGGGCTAAGAATAAGCACATTCATGCTTATTCTTTGTTAAGGGATGCTTGGAATTAACACACCGATTTGTTCCTGGGATTGGTTGTTTTAGTCTTGGGTAAATGTGAATGTGAAGAGTTTAGACATAGGAAATTTTCCTCCCCATAACAGCCTTCTCATATGCATGCTCAAAATGTCAGGTTTTGCATCTTCTCCATCGCTTCTTTTGCTGTATCTTAAAGTGCTATCTTGTCAATATTTCCCTAGCATCTCTGTCCTATTTCTCCCTCTGAATTTATTAAAACCCAAACCAACTC
This sequence comes from Corvus brachyrhynchos, assembly GCF_000691975.1. Classification (NCBI taxonomy): domain Eukaryota; kingdom Metazoa; phylum Chordata; class Aves; order Passeriformes; family Corvidae; genus Corvus; species Corvus brachyrhynchos. Next base: position 77,897 of record NW_008239105.1, read on the forward strand.
AGGCTCAGGAGGAGACTTCCTTTACAAAGATGTCTTTTACAGTGCAGGAAACTTTGTATGATTTTAATGTCTGAGTTTGGTGGGGCTGTTTTCCAAGGTTTTGCACAAGTTTGTGTATCAGCAAATCCCAGTCATTTTAATAAATGGCTTTTAAATAAACGTGTATTTCTGTTGGAAGTTAGGATTTTTCTTTCTCTTAGGGAATTTTTTTCCCATTTGTTGCCTAAGAGACCAGGATGATGGATACTTAAGAGAGACAAGGGATGTGGCCAAGATGGGGAGAGGGGTGCAGCTGGCTGCAGTCTCTTATCTGGGGGGCTTTCTATTGGGAAAGGCAAAGACACTGCAAAATTTTGGCTGGAGGGTGGGGGCTGGTCTCATCCCTTGCTCTCTCTCTTGCTGTCGGGACTGGAGGGCAACGGTCAGGCTGGTGCTACTGCGGGGGAGAATTCGCTGCCACTGTGGAGTTCAGCCCTTTACTACTTCTCCTACTGTGGGTGAGCCTTTGCTCATAAGAGCAGCTTTTGAACTGGGACCTTTTCATAACCCGACCTCACTGGGAAGGACCGTCACCATCTGCTCAGGTGCCTCAGGGGAAAACCTGGGACCCCAACCCCCAAGCCTATCTGGACGGAGTGTCTCCAGCTGCCTACAGCAGCCAGTCTGCCCGTGCGTAGCCCCGCTGTTTTCTGCAGCTGCTTCAGGGCTTTTTACTGCACTTCAACTCAATATACCCTGCTCGCCTGGACACCCCCGTTTTCTGGCATGGCTCCAGAGTCTTTGCTACACTTTGTCTGCCATCTTGGGTGTGTCCACCTCTGCTGTTCCAGCCTGCTGCTGTGGGGTTTCCTGCTGCAGTTCATTCAGCTTCCCAAGTGGCACTGAGACCAGCTGCCCCTCTGTGAGTTTGCAAAGGAAAGTCCCTTCTCTCTCTCTCTCTCTCTCTCTCTCTCCCCTGCTGGGTGACCTGCCATTACCATGTGGGGAAGAAACTGATCTCTTTCCACAGCGCCCCCTGCAGGTGCGGGGGAATCATCGCAGCCGCCCTCCCCAGACGAGAGCCACCAGCGCCCCTGCCGGCTGTGAGCGGAACTGCACCCAAGGGGAAAGGGCTGAGAGAAAGCTGCCACTGGCTTCTGTTTGTTGCTGCTGCTGTTGTTGTTTGTTTGTTTGTCTTTACATATATATACATACATATATATGTATGTGTGTGTGTGTGTATATATAAAGAACTGTAATTCCTTTCCCCATATCTTTGCCTGAAAGCCGTGTAATTTCAAAGTTACAATAATTTGGAGGGAAGAGGGTCCCAAGGGAGGTTCCTGTCTTCCTTGCAGACACCTGTCTTTCAAACCAGGGCAATTTCATATTCTAAAACAGGATTTGGTAGAAGTGTAATTCTTAAAGATATTTAAGTATTAATTCCCAATCAGCTCATGCATTCTCTGTGAGCTGATTTACCTGCATTACCTGCAGCAGCAGAAGGCGCTGTATTAATAAGCACAAATCGCCAAATTTTGTTTCCAGCCCCCCCATCCCTCCACTCCATTGTAATCAAAGCCCTGTGCAGAGCAGCACTGAGGTTGTGATGGAGGTTTGGTACTTTCCCTGCTTATTTAAAAACTGAGTTTCAAGTGTAGGAATCTCCCCCTGAGAGGGAACAATAAGAGTTGATAATAAGAGTTGTCCCACACTGTGCTAATAAACACTGGGTGTTTACAGATGGTGTGAGAAATAGAACTCACTCTTTATCAAAATTTGGAAGATTTAATAAGGGACAAAGTCAACAAGGCAAAAGGTAACAACACTGGGTACATAGCCACAGCCAGAGGCACACAGTCAACAGTAGCAACCCCCCTTATATACCCCTAGGTATTACATCAGCTAATTACATATTTATAATGCATTTTTCATATTAAAACCTTTTTTTGAACTAATTAATGTAAATCCTCCCCTGTCCTGCCTTTTTAGAGCATGTGCAGTTGTCTTGGTGGAGGGCAGTTGTTACTTTTCGATACATTCAAGAGGTTTCCCTCATTGGTTAGATGTTATCCAATTACAATAATCCCCCTATGTCAATACAAAGTTTATGTTAAAAATAGATCTTACCCCCAGTGAAAGTCAACACCCTCCCCTCATAACAACAAAACCACTCCCACAGAACCAACATTAAAATGCACATACCAACAAAAATGCACACAACAACAAAACCACTCTCACAGAGCCAACATTACAGTGCACAACACATCTGCAAAAACCAACACTATAAAATGTACTTTTCACATGGGCATCATCTTCACTGCCAGTCTGGGGTGAGAGCCTGGGTGTAAGGTCAGCATTTATGCATTAACTACTCTGGTGAACAACCACTTGTTACTCTGAGGGAAATCCCATCATACAGATGAGCCCTTTGCAGTTCTTACAGTTCTGTGATATTCTTCTTTTATTCTCTTGACAAAAAGTGCTGGAATACAGAGATGAGAGAATCACCTCAGTTATGGCTGAGCTTCACTAAGGTGAGGCGCACTCTGTATGCAGAGGAAATGAGCATTGTGTACGGCTGAAACTTGTTTTTGTGCTCAGGACATAGAAGATGTTCAGCCCTAGTTTTCTGAACCGTGAGAGCACTTGACCCCATTTTGCATGCACACCTTTCCTCCATTTGGTTCAAAAAAACAACAACAGAGGGCAGGAGTGGGAGAGATGTATTCATAATTGCTTTGTTTCCATTGTGTTTTAAGTGGCTTTGGATAACAAAGTTGTGCAGAGACAATTCTGCTAAGATCAGCTGCTGAAAGACAAAGAAACTGTAAAACAAAGACTCAATGTTTAAAATACAAGTTTTTGCATTATTCTTTCTTACTCCCAGGCATAGATCAGTTGTTGTAAGACCTTATGTTTCTGAACATAAATATCCACATTTTGGGGCAAACGTGATTTTGATTTTTGATGGTGTATCACTAAACAACTGACATTGTAACATTAGAAGTTTTTTTCAGTAAATAGACTTAGAAACAAAGAAAAGAAGTGAGAAGAGTATTCAGATCATGTGTGAAGATCTTTTTCTTCCTTCAGCTGCAGCAGATATCAAGGATGAGGTGTCACATCGTTGTGCTGACTTGCAAACTTGGAATATGCTTTTTAAATATACAATTTTGGATTTGTACAAACACTGAAGACAAAGAAAACCCTTTAATGAAGCACTAAAACTGCACAGAGGACGGTTATGGGGCAAGTCTCCAAAGTGAAAACACAAGCCTACAGGCAACACAGTCAGAAGCACAACGAAGGGCTTGTGAGGCTTAGCAGAGGCATGCAGGAGATGGGTTGGGTTGGCTTGTCTGCCTGCATGGGGCTGGGGGAAAGGGTGTTGGAACAAGATCAAAAGCTTTTTAGGATTTCTGCACAATTTGCACAGTTGACTGGGAAGGGAGGGCAGGCCCAGGCTGTTGGCATTTATCTCTTTCCCCAAGTGTTTCTGGGCTGAGGAGAGTGGGAGGGCTGCTGCTCAGCTGTTGGTGTGTGCCTCTCTTGGCAGCTCTCCACAGGAAGATGTATATGTGATTTTAAATATCTTCTCATTAATATCTTGGAGTGGCTTGAACACTTCTGCCTTCATTTAAAACCTCTGGAGTATGTGTGAGGAGCCAGTTTAATTCTGATCTGTCTCAACACTGTCAGAGGCACGTGGGGGAGGATGCGCATGTGCCACATCCAGGAGGCAACTAGAAGAAGATGGGAGAAAGCCTTGTCTCTGGGGAGACTTCGCCTGGCAACCATTTCCCACCTCACATGGAATAGGCAGTCAGCAGGAGACCACCAAGGACGCTGTAGCCTCCAGAGGGGCTTCTCCAATCAGATGGCAAAAGGTCTGCAATGGACTGCAGTGGGACATTGGACTGGGCCATCGGTCTCCTGTCACCAGGTGGAACTTGGGAGGAGCCAGGGGGTATAAAAGTAACTGCGTCAAAAGCTCTGGGACCTTTCAAGCTTCTTACCCTGGCTGTAGCCTCTTTTCTGTCCTTTTTTCCCTGGGTCCAGCCTGCTTTTTGGCTCTGGGACCTTTCAAGCTTCTTACCCTGGCTGTAGCCTCTTTTCTGTCCTTTTTTCCCTGGGTCCAGCCTGCTTTTTGGCTCTGGGACCTTTCAAGCTTCTTACCCTGGCTGTAGCCTCTTTTCTGTCCTTTTTTCCCTGGGTCCAGCCTGCTTTTTGGCTCTTCTGCCCTCGCTGGCCCTCCCCTGGCCTCACTTACTCACCCTCCATCTTGCTGGGCACTTGGTGGGACACCGGCTGACCTGTGAGCCTTAAATGTAGCCTGTGTCCTGCCGTACCCCTTCCCCTGTCCTAGCTGCCGCCTGTCCTGCCTCCTTGTGTTCCTGTCTGACGCCCTGCCTACTTCGTCCCTGCGTTCCTGCCTGCCTCTAACCTTGCTTCACCGATCCAAGCCCACTGCCGCGATCCCCGCTGCAACCCTGTCCAGGGTACTGCACCTCTTGCCAGAGGGCCCACCCCCTCACCGCGTGTCCATCTGCCTGTCGACACGGGAGCTGTGCCTGTGGAGCTCCTCCTCTCCGAGAGCTGCGCAGGCTCCCCGGCAAGGCAGCGTGCATACACCCCCTGCTGCTTGGACATTGATGGCGCTCCCCGACTTTCTGGCGGTAACACATGCTTTTTCTCTCTGTCTCCTCTCCCTCTCTTTCTCTTACCCCATCCTTTTTCATTTTCCTTCCTCATTTTCTGTCTTTTCTACTCTTGTTCAGTAGGGCAACTCCCTTTTTGTTACCAATAAACGGTTCTCAGATACAATATTGTCTCGTTTGACTTAATTGCATCCTACACCGTCAGTTTTAGAAGAACTCCTTGCAGTTGCCCGTAGTGGAACGCGACAATATGTAATACAATTTAGATAGTAATATCTGTAATACATAGAATAGAAGGCACATGGGCAATTCTTGCATCCCTCCAAACAGATAATGAAATGAACAAAGTACAGTAGCTAGTCTGAAGACAGTTTTAAAGTTCTAAATCTAATGCAGTTTTTGGCCTGAATGCAATTTGCAGCTTGGAGTCAGCATGACAACTCACCTGACACTGCATATGGCTCCTGCTCTTGCAGAAAAAGCAGTTTATTGTCCTGAAGACTGGGTAACATGCAAAAATGTTGGCATAGGGTTATGTCAAGACAGTTGTCCTGAATTTTTACATAAAATTGTTTTCTCTTTGTAATAGATGCATTACACAGATGCAAACTCCTAATCCCATGGTGGTTTGGTACTTAAGTGCTAAAACACCTTGGCAGCTATATGAGCATTAAAATGCACATCAATAAAAAGTTGTTTGAGCTTGTGGCTAAAAACCGTTTTCATCAGTGTTTGGTAACAATCTTGAAGCAAAGACCTCTGAGCTACTGCAATGTGAGACTTAAGCCATGGTTCTAATCACCTGTTGCCACTAAACATTTCTTAGTATTTTTCACAGTAGGAAGTTTATTTACACTAAGTTCAGTTTGGATAATTACATTATGGCTACATAAAGTATTATGCCACAGTATTTTCTTTTGGTATCTCTTCTCCTTTTCATCCTAAATCATGGTATGGTAGTCACAGTTTGTTCTACAGTATTTAAATATGCTTTATCTGTGTCAGTAAAGCTAATTTCCACAATTAGCCAGGTTGATGCATCTTTCCAGGCAGGTGCAGCATTGCTGGATAAAGCTGCAGTGTGTTTTGGGGTGGGAAATAGGCTGTCTGGTGAGACTGGGCACATTGGAGTGTATCTTGTGGCTTTTGTTGAGCTGTCATGTTCCCCTTTGCCTCTTCTTCTGAAATTAGTCATAATTTGTGCCTCTGAGATTCAGTCATGAATCTGTGTGGGTGTGCCTAAGTGGGAGAAGAATATTCTTCAGTTTTTGTCACTTCCTCATTTCAAGTTTTTTCTTATGATTTCCCTCAGTACATAAGGCTGTGCAGTTAACTGGTCCACATCCTGCATTCACCAAAACATCTGTGACCATGTTGAGGCACCTCATTCACAACACGGGCATGTGGTAATTTCTGAAAACTGATGTTGAACATCTTTGAGTTGCAAAATCAAAGGCTGACTTCCACTGTCATGTGTGGTGACTCAGAGAAGAACTGGGTGATTTTCTGGTTTCCTAGCAGGAAGCCAGACTAATTCTCTTTCTGAAAGAGTGCTTGTCTCTTCTTAATTGCTAAATCTGGAGTAGCTCCAAACTATTGGCAGTCTTATGAAGGAGAGAAGATTGAGGTGGTGTTTGAAGTGATTAAAACAGCATTGGAACTAGTGTAAGCTCCTGTTTATAGCTATCCTGGCTTACTTTTAATTGTGAAAGAGAATATATTTTTGTACTGCACTCAGTTGCTGCTGTCGGTGACAAAAGCATTTAAATTGTGAGTGCTAACAGGCAGCAGATGAGTGTATGTGTAGGTAAGTGTCTGAACCTCTGGATTCAAGCATGCTTCTCCCTGGAAGCTGATGGAGAACTGTATTAGGATCTTGTTTGAATGAAGATTCTAGGTTCTCAGAAGTATTTTTTCTTTTAAGTCCTTTCAGTTGTGGCATTAAACTTAAACACTAAAAATAGTCCTTGAACATTCCCCAGCTTGAGAAACATTGGCTTTTAAACCTGGTTTTGCTGGGTCTGGATTAATTCTGCAGTGGCTTCAGGCATGCACACCCAGTCATAACATCCCCTTTTCTTTCCCCAACTCAGTGTTTACATGTGGCCTGCAAATCTGCTCTGACTCAAAGGGAAAAACAGTTAAAATACCTGGTGAAAGGCTGGAAAAGTGAAAGGATAACATGACGTTAAGGCAATGGTAGAAGAAATATCCATGAAAATATATCTGGAAGTTGTTCGTATGAGATCTCCTTTAAACTATGCAATGGCTTTGGCTTTCAATATTGTCTGTATGGCCAGAGAAAGAAGAGCAAGAAAACAAAGAAAACAAAGTCTTTCTTTGCCTCAGAGAGGAGAAACAAAAATCCACCTGACAGACTGGGTGGATAACTGCAGCCAGGGATTAGGCGGGAAAGAGATAAGAAAATCTGGAAGAAATGCTGATGCACATGAAGACAATGAAAGGGGGTTAAATGCAAGGGGGAAAAACAATTCTGAAAAGACATCGAAGTGCTTGTCATGCAATTAGTGTGCTGTAAAACGTGTGTTATGAACTTCTGCCACCCACTGTGTCACATTTGAAATTCAAATGACAAAGTTGTCTTTCTTTGCTTTTTTCTTGTGATCTCTGTTTAAAGAAAGTGCTGTGATGTGAATCGGATAGTGAGGGATTCAGCAGTGTGGATTACAGACTGTTCCACTTCCAGTGCCCTCCATCAAATCCAAATTTTTGTCACTTCCTGAACAGAAGGTACTAGAATGCAGAAAGCATAGTAATATCACAGTCTACCTATACCCAGCCAGAAAATTTATTTACATGGCACAAATACAGAGTATGCTTTAGATTCTAATCTCTTGATGTACTGCATTTGAGGACTCTCTCTTAACTAGGCACCCAGCACTTCTTCTTACTTAATCTTTTAGTATCAGGCTCTTCCTTTACTTTTCATTTCTTCAGCTGCAAATGAAAGGTACGTTTTTTTGTTATGTTTTTGGTATTTTTTTGGGGGGAGCAGGGGGGTGGGCCATGTAGCACAGTTTTCACACAACACACTAAATGCACATATTTGCACCCCTGACTCTGGTGACCATTTATTTGCCTTGTACAGACACAACTCCAAAGCAAGTTTTTTTAGTAATCAGTTGCTTGGGTTGCAAGCAGTGGGATCTGTTTAGGACATAAAATCACAGAAGGGTTTGGTTTGGGAGGGACGTTAAAGACCATCTAGTTCCCATGCCCCGATCATGGGAAGGGACGCCTTTCCCCAGAGCGCTTTGAAGCAGAAGTAGCTGTATTTTCTAGTGGTTTTAATCATTCTCTCAAAGAAGCCTGTCACCTGAAAAGCAGTAGAAAAGGGGGTTTTGAGGCCAGTGAGGACATGCATGGCTAGGACAATGTCTATCAGCTGGCTACCACCTCCAGTGGCACCAGTGTGGACTGATTGCTATGTCCTCCTGGGCACGGGATAACTCATGGGAGGGAGCTGGAGGCTTCAAATGAAATGAAATGAAATGAAATGAAATAGAGAGAACTGGAGTATGCTATAGTCAAGGGAGCAAGCTTCTCTTCCCCACAAATACAGAAGTGGGCAGAAGAAGCAAGAACACGGGTAATTGGAAACAAAGTATGAATCCTTGTAAATCTGCATCACTCAATCAGGGACAGTTCTGTTCCCTGCCATGAGCCTTTCATCGCTCTCCTAACTTGTGCTGTTGTGCTGCTGCTCTCTCTCCTGATTGTTACTGGTCTGTGTAGCCGCTCAGGGAAGTGAGTCTCAGGGCAAAACTTTGAAACCTGGCCTAAGGACAGTATATCCAGCTGGTAGACAGTCCCTGTCAGCCACAAGGGTGACAGGAATTCAAACAAAATGTTGTCATGTGTGGAAATAACCAGGCTAGATGATGCTGACATGGAACTCACTCCAGCAGTGGCTGGGATTTTCCCTCCTGTGAAGAAGCTGGGAAATCCCTCTCAGACTTGTTTTAAGGTTAGGTTATCATTGGTGGGGAAAGTCTTGTGTGACTTGTACTTTGTGTCCTATGACTTCTTAACAGCTTTCAGGACCTGCTTTATGGGGAAGCTCCAGGGGAAATTGCAGGGTGCTGTATGGATTTAGGATGATCTGAATCTGCTGGAAATGGCAATAAACAAGGTAGGCAGGAAGGAGGTATTTGAAGGGAAACCAGCTTTCTGGTTTAATATGTCTATAAAACCACCCATTTAAACAGGAGTGATTTTCCAACTCAGGAGTTAGCATGTTTTTCTAACCTAGCACTTTCATATGTGAAGAATTCTGGATTTTCAGCAGTTTCTTTCTGCCTTTGTCTTCAAAGGAGTGGCAGACTTTCACTGGAGGTTTAATGCAGTGCAGGCTGTCCTGGTGAAGTTCTCGCTTGAATTGATGCAGCTCCCATGAATTAAGGTAATGGCCCTGCTGCATGTTTGCCTCCTGAGCTTTAATCTATTTTTCAGCACCCTCCAAAATATTCATACTTCTACAACAGGAGGGGACCAGTAGTGCAAAAGCCATGCATTGAATAGATTGAATAAATTAAGATCTAATATGTTTCAGGAGAAACTGATCCTTAGAATGGTGTGTCTTTTTTAGCAGAACCTAATGGACATCAGCTTCATTTTTCTCATAAAAATTGGAGGGAATCTGTTCCCCTGTGCTGGGGTTATAAATATATTTTCAAGGAAGGTGCTTTTTAAAAGTGTTTTTAATATCTGATGTTAGGGTCATTTCTATTTGTGGTTTTACTCAGCCCTGCAGGTGTAATACTTAATATCATCAGAGCAAGAGCTTGGATTCCACCTCAAGTCTGAGCCTGTAGTCTGCTTTGCTTTCTTTTTATTTTGTTGGTTTGTTTTGTTTTTAAAACATCCCTGTTTGTTTTGCCTTGCACAGGTAATTAGTGTGACTCTTGTTAAAAGTGGTGCATGATGACTTTGTCTAGTGTGTAAGATGTGGGTCAGTTTCAAATCCTCGGAGAAAACCTGTCATGATATTTAACAGGCTTCATTTATATGAGCAAAAATTACTTATTTAAACCACTATCAATAGAATGATTCAGGCTCTGTTAACAAGCTAAGCAGGTTATGATCAGACATATAGATGTATTTAGATTTATTAAGAGATATCTCTTTAGATCCCTGCCATCAGATGTTATAGCTAAGAGTCTAACAGAGAGAGCCTAGCAGAGAGGTATGAAGTCAGCCTTTTTCTGCATTGTTTTATTTGACAAAAAAGAAGAAAATAAGTATGTTATTAATTTAGATTAATTAATTTATTAAATTAGACTAGATCTCTGGCATGTGGTGTTGTTATGTTCTCAAATTTGACCACCTGAACTTACAGCTTTGGCAATACTCTTTAGTGCTCTAGTGTAACGCATTGAGCTTAGAAAAGCTTCCATGAAAATGATGCAAAATAATTTTTGCCCTTTTTTTCCCTATAAGAGGTAAGAACAACACAAAAGTCAGATTCTGGTCTTTGCCTGAATATAAACGTTCCAGTTCCTGTGGCAGCACGGTGAACTGGCACAGAAACAGGCAAAGGGCTCCTGCTGCAGCAGAGAAATAAAGCAGGCTTGCATCTCTGAAGCTCCCCTGGATGTCTCAGTTTCAAGGCCTCTGGTACAGTCTCCACCAAACCTGTGCTTTCTTAAAAGCTTGTAAATATCTAGAGACTCCTTCATCCTTCAGCCACACTTGAGACCATCCCAGTCTTTTTAGTGCTAAATTACCAACAGTGTGTCCCCTCCACAGCCTATCCTGCTTCATCTGCAGGAGTTGCAGTGAGGTAGGCTGATGTTCTCCTCCCATCCAGCTCTTACCCATACTGTTACGACCTTTTGTGAACTTTTAGAATATTTCAGAAGAACAGAATTTGTTACATATGCCACAACAAGAACAACAACAAAAGTTGCCTCCTTTGATGCCCCTGCAGACAAAAGCTTCAAAGGAAGAAGGACATGGAAGCCAGCATTCTCTTTAAGTGACCGCATGCTTTGAATTTGCTCTTGCTCTGACGATATTAAGTATTACACCTGCAGGGCTGAGTAAAACCACAAATAGAAATGACCCTAACATCAGATATTAAAAACACTTTTAAAAAGCACCTTCCTTGAAAATATATTTATAACCCCAGCACAGGGGAACAGATTCCCTCCAATTTTTATGAGAAAAATGAAGCTGATGTCCATTAGGTTCTGCTAAAAAAGACACACCATTCTAAGGATCAGTTTCTCCTGAAACATATTAGATCTTAATTTATTCAATCTATTCAATGCATGGCTTTTGCACTACTGGTCCCCTCCTGTTGTAGAACACAAGGATGCAGCATTTACACCCACAAGCAGAAATGTGGCTGGGGTTCACTTTTCAGCTACTATTAATGTTTTCCTGAAAAAGTGCAGGCTTCCTGTAGACTTTTGTCAAGAGGCAAACCTATGCTGGTTTTTAACACTATGCTTTAATATTTTCTACAATGAATAGAGATAGTGCAACACTTTGAATTTATCTTCTGCATTTTGTGACTTCCAGTATTTGTGTTATATGTTCACTTGTGCTGAGTCCATTCCTTTATGGGTCCTGCTAAAAAAATTAGGAATGCTCAGGGGAAACAGATCTACACTGTGAAATTGTGCTGCTCCAGGTTTTGTTGTCAAGTAGCAGTTATCAGATGCATGCATGGGTGACACAGTGACATCAGGATGCTAATGCTAATGACCAGTGTAGCAGTTGAGGCTGATACATTCATTTTCTGATAGAAAAAGCAGAGACATCCTTTCCAAAATCATGGAACACTGGAGTGTGTTGCTGAACATGAAAGTATTTGTAATATTAAGGAAAAACAGGCCCTGTATTTGCTTTTTCCCCCTTCTCAGTGTTTTTGCAGCCCAGAATTTTTGCAAGGGATAAATCTTACAGCTCTTTTTATTCTTCATTCTTTCCTATC
>NW_008239105.1:89516-97778 GCF_000691975.1 Corvus brachyrhynchos
CCTTCCAAAGAGATATTTGTTTTTTTCTCCCTCTCTCACTATTTTTAGTAGAGTAAGTTACTTTTCCTTTCTATTCCTTGTAACATGCTTTGCATTGAAAATTACTTTCTAAGAGCTTAGAATTAAAATAATGCTTAGTGCCTCTGGATTTACCTAATATTAGTAATCCCATGTTTGTGAAATGAAAATGAAAAACATCAGAAATTAGCGAGAATTGTGACCTTCAATTAAGAATGGGCATGAAAGTGAAGAAAAATTAACATCTCTGACATTCGTCTTTCCTGACTGTTTGTTACTTGGGTGGCTGTAGACCTGCTGTGTTTCTGAGAGCTCTGGACTCTCTCAGATGGGTTGACATCACCCTTGGCATTGCCTTCCTCTCTCCCCTGCTGCGTACTTGAAAGTGCCTGTGGCCCAGTTTACATGGTACACTGTAGTGTAGGGCAAAGTGTGGGTGGCTCTCCCCCAAGTATGAAAGGGAAAATTGCTGGGCTAGCTCCTGGTGTTTTGTGTGACCTTCTCTTGTGGTAACCCAGCTTCAGAGCCCTCTTCCTGAAAGCTACTGATTGTCTCTGTCAAAGCCCATGGCTCTCAGCCTTCCTTGAGATGCTTTCAGCAGTGTTCCCATCCCTTTCCGCCCGACAACTGGGGTTGAGCTGTCCTTGCCTGCCTCTCTTCCCCTGCCATCATGCTGAGACACCCTTGGATTCTGCAGGTTGGAGGATAATATGTAGGGGGTACTTTTATTTTGGATGGAGCATCAGTGAACTTGGCAGTGCTAGGTTTACAGTTGGATTCAATGTTCTTAAGGATTTTCTCCAGCCTAAATGAATCTGTGGTTTTATAGCCTATTTTCTTCAGCATCACCTCAGCCCACTCATGGCAGCAGATGAGCCTGTGAGCATCTTCCACTTGCAGATACCTGTCAGGCCTGGCCTTTTTGTAACAGCCCAACAGTGAGTTCTCAAGCCAACATCCTTTTGTTGACAGCAGAAATGTTGAAGAAGGTTGTTTTCTTGTGACAAAATTATGTAGTAGCTCAAATGACCAGAAAGGAGGAACCTCTCTCCACAGATGACACTGTGCATCATCCATCCAGGGTGTGTCTGATGCTGCACGAGTGCGGGGTTTCCAGTGTGGGAAGAGTCATGAGAACTACTTGTTATCTATTTTTTTTCTGTTTAATCTTATTGAACTAGATATTTTACTAAGCCACTTGTTGTTAGACTTTCTTGCTATGACCTTTCTAAAAAGGAGCCCTGTGGCATCTCTCTCCCACCTCACCCCCAGTGCAGAAGACCTGGTCAGAGGAGTTTGAAATCATGACACTGTGAAAGTGTGGGTACTGTGGGGTTAAACCTGGGGTGCAACGGGCCTTCAGCAAAAAAAGATACAACCTATAGATGAAGTGTGGGGCCAGAGAACTGTTTCCAAACACCTACATCTGATGTGTCCCCTTTCCTGTGCTGTGGTTCCCTTGGAAATGAAATGCCAGCCAGCCATGACTCCAACCAGCCAGGAGTCATGGCACACCTGAATCACATTCAGTGACTCCGGTTGCTCTGATGACAGGCAGGGCAGGACTGCAACATTCATCCATGACCCAATGCAGACAAACAGCTGTGACTGCTGTGGGGTGTTGTTGATTGTTTCCAGTTAGCTGAGGGCCTGTGGCTTTTAAGGAGATGATATAAAAAAATTCAAAAATGTAGTTTTTCTGGCTTGATTTTGTCTATATATAAATCTCTGGTGATAAAACCTGTGTTATGTTGACAAAGCTTCACAGACTGAAGGTTGAAGTTTTAGAAATGGGTATGCTGTGAACTTTTTAAATCATAAGAATAAATAATTTTTAAATATTATCCAATTAAGGGGTGATCTTAGGCACTTGGGAAGATTTTCTACATGAGTTCATGATGTGCATACAACAATTCTTGTATTTCCAGCTATCAATAAAACAAAAATTTGTGCAGAAATTCTTTTTCTAATATGCTCTTATTTCATCTTCTTTCACTGCCCATCTTTTACATAAATATTCCTGGTTTGTAAAACACATGGAGATATTTTTTAGATCTCTCCCTGCAACAAGAATGTGAGGTCAACATGGTGTTTATATTGTTCCATCAAGTCAGTGCGACGTTATGCACTGAGAATGTGGGGTGTTTTCTTTCCCTCTCTGTGTTACTGCTTTGCAATCAAACTTCAAAACAAATGCCAAATGTCCAAAATAACAGGAGAAAATATCTTTGAAAGCTACAGCTGTCTCATCTTGGTAGAATTTACTCACTGGAATAATTGTCCACTTAAATTTTAGAACAAACACCACTATAAAGGGCCAGTAGCTACTTTTTGTTGTTAGATTCTGCTCCATAACCTCTTACGCAATTTTGCAAATATATCAAATTTTGCTGCAACATTGCCAACGATCGAGACTCTAAGTTTAAATTTGTTTTAAATGTTTAGAACTTGACCAGATTTGTTTTAAATACTTACTTTGGTTTTGATGAGATTGCCTCGGTTCTGATGAGACCAGAGTTGTGCTTGAAAGCCACTATGTAATGCCCCGTTTTGTTATGAACATTCTCATGGGATTTTATAGCCTGCAAACTATGTTTGCTCATGTATAGAAATGTTCATACCCCATCCTCTCATTGCCATTGATCAGAGCAATTTTGGAATTATGAGAGTATTTGGGTATCATTTTGGATCTGGTATAACTTAAGTTTGCCCAGATGTTGAACTCAAGAAGATGAAATTGGCTCTTTCAGGACTCTAGGAGTTTTTTTTCATTATACTGGTACAGAAAGCACGTTATAGTACTAGCAAGTAGCATAATGATGGCATAAATGTTTTAGCAATAATAGTGTGTTGTTTGAGGTGGAACTGGGACTTTCTCTGTCCTTTGCTTCACTTCTTATTCCACAGATAAACTAATCTTACATATAGGGACTGAGAATGAAACTTGGAAAAATTTAATTCTTTATTGAGAACTGGACCATGCTGTATCACTGGACTGCCGTATTTTTTCTTAGCTCTCATAGCAGACTACCCAAATAAAATCCCTGCTCTCAGGACACACACAATGAATACATTTCACATGGCTTGAGTTGGCAAGACAAGACTGCTGAGGTGATGATACCTTCAGTTTTGCTAATTTATGCATCATTTTATATTCTATACAATGAGAATTTAAGCACCACCAGACTGGCAGATAAATATCTAGAAATAGTAAAGAAGTGACATCCTATATGCGTGTGGGAACATGCATGTCTGCCTTACAGAAGGAGAACTTTAGAAAGTCAATATAGGGACAAAAATCAGGTGATGCCGTCTTGAAGGGGCTTTGCCTTTTCCCTGGGTTCCAATTAAAATCTTTTTGTTTTGACCCTGTATAAGTTTGGTCAGAATATGTTGCATTTTATTTTGAAGGGCAAAGTTGAGGCAATATAGCCACAGTCTTGAGCACCCGTTCTGTGGTTTTGCTCAGACCTGGTTAAATGAGGTGCTCCTAGGGATGCAGAAAAACTGGTATGGGAACAATGTCTTCTGAGTGGCCCAATTTCTGTTGGAAGAAAGGTCAAGAAAGCTTTGAAAAGTCATGATTTTTATTATTTTCTGTAATTTACACAAGATTGTATCAAAGTGTAAGACTGAAATGACTTAATTAATCTTCTTACCTGCTACAATTTCATCATGAGTTGGGGGGTAGTTAGTTGTTTTCACTTGGCAAATTTTACCTTTATTTATTTTTTTTGTCTAGGAATTCCAACAACAGTAATATTGTTGCTCATTTGTTTTATGATTGTCCAGTGACTCAGTTATGAGGCTGGAGAAGAAATTGTTCATCACAAGTGAATTGTTCTGCAAAGCACAGGGGCAATGATGTTATCACTTAATTACATACTTCCAAGGTAATCTTCTCAGCCTTTCTTTGTTAGCGTTCTGAGGCACAGGGCCAAATGTGACCTTGAGATCCACCACTTGAGAGTGCAGCTGACTCCTGTAACACACTTCCAGCTCTCTGAGCTTTGCATGGCTTTCAAGAAACAACAGCTTGTCCAGAGCAAGTAACAGGAATTTATTTCCATTTTTTTCATTGCTGGGAGTACATAACAAAGGACTGCATGCTCCCCAAACTATTATTTAACAGTAGAAAAATAAAAGCTGAGGTGGATTTGAATCATCTGTTTGCCTTCAAAATCCAGAAATATTTAAGAACGGTTGTAATTGCAGTATTTTGAAGGGGAACAATGTTGGAAAGTTGCCTTGCTGACAATCAGTTAATCATGGGAAAAAGAAGATAAAGTGTTTCTAGGCTATCGTCACTGTGACTTCTTTATGAAGAATTATGAACACAGACATGCACACATGCACAGGCACCTCCACACTTCCCCAGGCAAATGATTATTAAAATTAACAGCTTTAATAGCCATGGTTGGTGGTACACAGACAATTTAAAGTGTTTCCCCTGAAAGTTTAGCTACCCTTTACTGAGACTCCCCCAACAACAAATATTTAAAATGTTTTTGACATTTTGAAGACAATGGTAATTTATTACAGAAGATAATAAATTCCTCTTTTCAGATGAGGTATAGTAAAATATTATGGAAAAGTCATTTTGGGAGGAGATGTCATATTTTCATGTACCCCATAGGAACTGATGCAGTCTTAACATGCATTGGAGGGTGGTGAGAGGAAATGGTTGCCACCTTCCCACTTCTGCCTCCTGTCAAATTGTTTCTGCTTTCTGGGGTCAAGGTTCTGTTTAGTGTGGTGTAATAACTCAGGGTTCTGCCTGAAATATGCACAAACAGGTCTGGCAGGTCACATGACTGTTACAGTGGCAGTGTGGAATCATGTGGACCTTACGGAGTCATGGTGGTTCACAGTCATGGGTGTTTTTTAGGCGAGGAAAGCTGAAGGAGAAGGAACTTGACATAAATGTGTTCTGTTGTTCTTGTGCAAGGGTAGCTCTTCAAAGGGTACATTAACTCTTTTTATGGCAGAAGTTCTTGAAAATTCCTTTTTGCCCTTTTGGTGCATTTTTGGAGCTGCATGTCTTAGACCTTTCCCCTGTGTAGAGGCTAATATTTAGGTGAAGGATTTAGTGGCTATTGGAATGGTTACTTAAGTTGTATTTTATACAAATATAATATTACACTAGGAGAAACAGATCAGATTATAATTGTGCATATAACCCCTAGTTAAATCCTCTTTGAACAATGCAAGCCTGGGCATAATTTTTTCTGGGTGTTTATTTTGTGTTAGTATTTCTCATTTGTTTTTTTCCCCAAGTGTTAATGGATTGCCTGGTTAATAGTACATGGAACTCTGCCAGTGTCAAATAGAAACCACACATTCCTTTTAACTAGAAAATTTATAAAGATTTACAAACTTGTTAGATGGCAGCTACCAGAATTTTTAACAAATGATTCTGTTTTGAATTCTTTCTGCTGCAGAGAATTAATTTGAAAGGAATTCAGAAAGAAACATTTTAATCTTATTTAATTTCTGGAATGCTTTATCTGGCAGTTACTCTATTCAGTTTATTCCCTACTTTATAATGTAATAGGCTATATGGTCTTTCTGTCTTTAAAGAGCAGATTTCAAGGGGGGAAGTTGCTTGAAGAGGTACAGTTGCAGAGACGTTGAAAATTATGAGCTTGCTGGAAGCTTCATTACTTCTTTATCCTCCTCAAAAATAAATGAAAAATAATACAGAATAGCCTTAATGGGTGTTTAAAGGAGTACCAAACTGAAGAGTATAAGCACTGTGGAAGTCAAAAAATCAAATACTAATTTAAGTGATTGTCACTCCTATCAGTGCTAATATGTTCCATTTTTTCATGCTAAACAACCCCCCCCACCCAACCAAGTCATAAACCAGTCTGAACAATGACTGAACACTAAATGAAATATAATGAGAGATGTTTAGAAAGCCGTTAATGATAGTAAATTCCATTAGGGAAAGTTAAAAGGTTAAATGCTCATGCATGAAGCACCACATAAGGTAAGTGGCTTGGGAAAGGCAGAGGTTACAGTTTTTCATATGGGTCCTTTCACTCCCTTCACTTCTCAGTCCTGCCTTCCCATCCTGCCACCCCATCTCTGAAAGTGCATTGCCACGTTGGATGGGGCTCTGAGCAACCTGGTCTGCTGACAGGTGTCCCTGTTGAAACTTAGGACTTTTTTAAAACAAAAGCAAACCTGAGTTCTTTCCTATCTTAAAAATCAGGGTTTTTTTTTCTAAACCATACTGTTAAATTCATGTAAAGTGGTAAAATCTGGAGCTTTTGCTATCTTTAGAGAAAGAAAGTCCAGGCTAGTTTTATTATGACAGGATAAAATTATTATCAATCTTTAGTCTGCAAACGGGCTCTGCAGATTGATGTTACCAACATGCATGCCAACTCAATAATAATTTTTCCAGTTCCTAATGCAATTAATGCAAATATAACATTGTTTCCCTGTAATTCAGTCTTAGTATTCCTGAATTCATAATTTAAGATGTTATTGACCATTTTGGCACACACACATCCCCACTATTGAGCTTGTGCTTGACTGATTCTATTGACAAGTCATACAGATTCCAGCCTAGAAGCCAACCCAATGTGGTTCAGGAATGTGACCCTCACGTTGTGCAAATGTACTGTGTCCTTCAGCACATAGAGGAGAATGTCCTACCTTTCTCCAAGGAAAATTCCACTTCTGCATTGGATGTGCTTGGAGACTGGAGCTTGCTCAGTGACAAGCTGTGAAAATTAGCCTACTGGAAGATCGCACAAGAAAATGTTTGTTGTTGTTCTTGTTAAAACTTTCCCAAAGAAACTTCAGTGCATGACAGTCTCTCTCTCCTGTGCTCATTGTAACAATTTTCACATTTCCCAATTTCTGGAAGCAAGTGTGACTTGTTTTGTCATATATATCAAGATGTTAATGTTGCCTTACAACAACTTCTGTTCTTGTTGCTAATTAGGAAAAAAGAATTCCAATTACTTTGGATTTAAGTTACTCAGGAATTAAGCAGCAAAATGTTTGTCTTTCTAGTGCATGTTCTTAGAAGCTACGGAGCTTCAAAAGCTGGAGATGGCTATTAAGCTTTTCTGTTATTTGTGAAATACATTGCATCTCCCCCCATTTGATCTTTCTCTGTAGAACTGGATGAGGTTGTTTTCATTTTACTTTTTTTGAGTTGGACTGATGATGCTGTTCTTTGAGACTTAGCAAATAGACAGGTGTGTTGTGCTGACTAGCATCTCTCTTCAGACCACATCCCTTAATCGCTATAGAAAAATATGTTTTCCATGAAAAGGTATTTGTCTAATACTTCCGAGGCCTCTGTCTCTTTACTGTACCTGCTACCACTTTGTTTTTAGCATATGTTTTGGATCACTGATCAAAAGATTGAAAGGAATAAATCAACACTTGAAAAAAGAAGGTTAAGTGGTGGGTGGAGGGTTATTTGTTTCTTGCTTTTTTCTTTTTTTTTGGATAGTATTCAAATAGGCAAAACTTCAGTTCCAGAGCATATACTCCTCTCTGGCATCTAGTCCACAGAAGAATTGTCTTTGAGTGTGCTGGTTTGACTTACCTTGTATAAACGATACCAGTCGGCTCTCTCAAAGTGAAGCAAAACTGCTGAGAGGACAGTTTCAAATCCTCTTAAGATCTTACAGCAGAGTACTACTGGCTGGATAAATAAAGATTTGGCAGGACAGCTCAGTTTATTGTTTTCTGGGGATTAGTATTCTATTCCTGATGACTTAACATAAGTGATAAATGCACTTGGAAATCCTATGGCACTTTTTGAGTGGTTGATCTCAGTCTTGGCAAGGCTAGGAGCATGATGATATGATGGCTGAAGATGCTCTGGTCATCACTGGATTTAGGGAAAATTTCAGAATAGTAATTCACATTGTCTTGAGTTCCCCCAGTTAATCCTGTAGCGTGCATACCTGCTTTAGAACTTTTCTTTGCATTACTTTTCTTCTGATTTAGGTAAGGTCCCCAGTCTGGGTGCTAAAGAGAATTCAGGAACTTAAAATTGTATGAAAAATACATGTGAACTCTTTTAGTATGATGGGCAGATACTCATAAAGATGGGGAATGGAGAGGGGGCTGGACAAGAAATTACAGACGTAATTTCTCTAGAGGGATGAGAGCAAGCAAGAATGAAAAAGAATCCCTTGTCTGACACATGCTCCTGAGAGTCACTGGATAACCTTAGTACCAGGCTGTGCCTGTAATAAGGGTAACTGTAGA
>NW_008239105.1:97803-131046 GCF_000691975.1 Corvus brachyrhynchos
CAGACATAGGACAGGGTTCTGTAGCATGTACATTTTCCAAAAATGATCATTCACTGAAATGTTTTCAGAATGAGGTATCTCTCCCATTCCTCCCCTTGGGTGGATTCTGAATCTTTTTGTATGGAGAGCAAACCTCCTTATTACAAAAACATTGATACTGGTAGAGGGGCTAACATCAGCTCAGGATGATGTAGCTGGCATTTATTTTTCGTCCCTGCATTAGCTCTTCATTTCTTTTTGAGTGCATTGTATGCAAATTCTGCTTGATTACAGCATCCTGCTGTTGAAGGAAAAATTGTCCAGAGGCAAAAGAATTATTTGTTCTTATTCCTTGGTCAATACTGTGCACAATACCCCAATTGTGGAAAGAATGCTCCGGTTATATGAGGTTGTTTTGCACTGCTGATGCATTTGCCTTCTCACATTTCAACCCTAAACAGAGCAAGTCCAACACACTGGGCTTGGCTGCTGTTATCGCTCTAAAACTCACTAGCATTTAGGTTTCTTCTTTATGAAAAGCATTATAAAAGCCAGATTGCTGCTATTAATAGCAAATGTGATCTACCTCTGGCACAATGGAGGGATTCAGTTCACTAATCCATGACATTACACTTGCTTATGTTGTATTATTCTTCAAGTGGAAGAGTAAAGCACACAATGCACTTAATATTACATTTGCTTAAATACAGGGAGCTTAACTCACATGAATTTTATATATGTTAAAATATATGTTCAAGATCTATCTGTCTATGGATAAACAGAAAAATATAGTGGGAAGTATCTTTAATAATAACAATATATAAAATATATTTCTCCCACTAGTGGAAGATACATATTATGCCCAATCCCTGAAAGTGTTCAAGGCCAGGTTGGATGGGGCCCTGAGCAACCTGATCTAGTGGGTGGCATCCCTGACCATGGAAGGGCAGTTGGAACTAGATGATTTTTAAGGTTGGTTCTGGGATATGGTTCTCTATTAAAAAAAAAATGCCCTACGGTATATTACTGTGTCCTGCAGCCATAGGGAGGAGGAGAGAAGATCCAGCAGGCAGGAACTGTGCAGCAAGATTGATTTATTTAATTATTTTACAAACTCTTTATAGACTTTTTTCTTCATAGTCTAATTGGACAAAGGATCAGCCACCCCTTGGGGGTGATTGGCTAGAATCCTAAACATCCATTGTCAAAATATTTTTCTACTATACTATAAACAAGACTTTTCAAGGTTGCAGGTGTTTGATTGTTTACAGAACTCTGCTACCTCTTCTGTGAGAAAGAAAAGTCTCTCACGGACTTAGAAAATAGTAAGAAAATCCTTGCTAGCAGCATTTTTGTATCTACAGTTCTCTGTATATATCACTTTTATTTGCTCAACAGAATCTCTAATAAAGATTAGGAGGACATTCTTCTAGGTGTTATCTCACAATGTGAAATTCTTCTACTCCAAGGGACCTTGATGATCTTATCTTAACTCCTTAATGAGTAGAATCTGCTGTTGTGGAAAGAATATTTAACAACAAAAAAAGGAAAGTTGTGGTTTCTCCAGAAAGATAAATATAAGCCAAATATATGTTAAACTAATTATGAAATAATTGCATGAAATACTTCTCACAGAGCTGAAAACATGAATGTATTCTCTCCTGGGCTTCATAAAAAAATATTTAAGATGTGTCTTGACTTTTTTTGAGATTTCATTACAACTGTGTATAAAATGGTCATAGAAAGGGGAAGGGAAGGCAGGAGAGAAAATTTGACATTTTCATCTCCTTTTTGCTGCTAATATTTTTAACTTTTTGAAACAGAAAGCTCTATAAAAAGGTAAAGATTTTGCATCCATTTGGGCAAAACCAAGAAGAATGTGATTTTTTTTTTTTGTGATGTGAAATGATGCTGAATAAGATACACTGGTGGTTGTATCTTGTTCTAAACACTTGTGAGGAGCCAATTTAGTTTTGATTTGTCTCAACACTGTTTGTCAGAGGCATGTGGGGGAGGCGTTGCACATGTGCCCCGTACAGGAGTCAAATAAAAGATGGGAGAAAATCTTGTCTCTGGGGAGACTTCGCCTAGCAACACCTCACATGGGATAGGGAGTCGGTAGGAGACACTGTATTCCTCAGAGGGGCTTCTCCAATCTGGTGGCGAAAGGTCTCCACCAGTGGACGGCAGAGAAAGGTTGAACTGGACCAATGGTCTCATGTCAGCAGGCGGACTTTGGGAAAGGCTAGGGGGTATAAAAACTAACTGCTGCTCACTGGCTCCCTCGCTGCTGCTCGCTCGCTGGCTCGCTTGTTCCTTTGCCCTGGCCCCAGCCTGTCTTTTGGCTTTCTTGCTTCACTAGCTTCTGCTCACCCTCGCGCCTGTCCTGCCTGTCTGTGTCCCTGTGTCCAACCCTGCCGGCCTCTGAGCCAGCCCGCCACCGGGATCCTCATCGCAACCCTGTCCAAGGTTCTGGACCTCCTGCTTGAGTGCCCACTCACTGCGTGTCCGGTCGCCCGTCGCCGTGGGAGCCGTGCCTGTGGAGCCCTGCTTCTCTGAGAGCTGTGCAGGCTCATTAGCGGGCGGCGTGCACACCCCCTGTTGTGTGGACGTCGATGGCACTCTGTGATCTGCCGGTGGTAATGCCCGCTTTTTCTCTCTCCCCTCTCTCTCTCCTCCCCTCCCCCCATTCCTTTTCCATTTTCCTTCCTTCTTTTCTGTCTTTTCCGTCTTTTCCAGCCCTCTTTCGTTTGGGCAACTCCTTTTTATTTTTGTTTTTTGTTACAAATAAACTGTTCTCTGATACAAGGCTTGCCTTTTTTGGCTTAATTTCATTCCCACCACCTAATTTTAAAAGAACTCCTCTCGGTTTCCCTCAGTGGAATGAGACAACACTACAGATTCGTATTTCTCCAAGAAAGTGTATTTGCAGATTGTAAAATGCTGAAGATTTCTATTACTAAATGTTTGTTATGAAATTGATCTCTTTATCGTTTTCATTGGGAAAATATTAAAATAAATGTACATCCAAAAATCATAATTCTTACCCTGTAATTAATGACTTATATACCATAAATTAAAAAGGAATATGTATTCCATAATAAGACAGGAAGTGCCTTAAGAAAAATCTGAAATGTGTCACATGCACGTACTGTAAAGTAGCATAGATTAAATTTGCATGCATGCAATAGAATGCATGAAGTAATGTAGTGTCGCTGGATAAAATTAAGGTAAAGATTTATTTTAGGCATCTTCACTTACAATGCTTTCAGTGAGCTGATTTTTCATTAAGGTAAGACTGTTTTTTGTCTAGGTCATCTGAATTTGAGGAATACAATAAATTATTTCTTGTAATCCGTATAAACCACTGAACTGACCTTGAAATGGCTGTTTTCTGACTGCAATAAAGACACATTCATTTATTTCCCACAAGATCTATGGATATGAGCTGCATTTGTGGACAAAAAATTTCAACAGACAATATGACAAGAAAAATAAGAGATTTTCTCTGTTATCTAAAGATGTGGTATCAAAGAACTATTTCTCTGTGAAGTTAATACCCTGGCGAAAGGTCAGGGGTGTCTTCACTAGGTGCTGTATATTGTGAGAATTAACTGAACAGTTAATTTTCAGATGCAAATCCTTATTTATTAGTGTCACCCACGATAGGAAACTGTACATGGTTAGGGTTCCTAGCAGTTCTCTTTTTTTATCCTTTTCTCTTTCTGGCAGTGCCCTCTTTTTCTGGAGCTCTTTTCAAGCAGGTTTATGGGAGATTTGGTGCAATTGGGTTCCTGGAAGTTGTAATTCTGACCAATGTTCCCAGTCCATGCCAGGTACCCTTCCATGGCCTGGTAAGAGTGGGAAGGTGAGGTGTGAGGTGATCAGTCATGATGGCATGTGGTTACACCTGGTCGCAGATGGCAGTGGGACACTAGGGGATAAATAGGGACTAGACTCTCTACCAAACTTCCAAAATCCTACTTTTTGTAGAAGGAGAAAAAGTTACAGCAAGAAAGTAATGGATAATGTGAGCATAGAAGAGAGAAGCAGACGGTGAAGGGTCACCATTGTGCTCAGAAGAGCAGAAACAGAGGAATCCCAGGGACAGTACAGGAAGGACTGATTTATGTGGATCCCAAGTAAGGTGTTGAATTGTCTTGATAATCTAAAACTTGGTTGTATTATGTCTAATTGAATTACATCCATATTTTCAGATACAAACAAGAGGTCTTTCATCCTACTTGGATTCAGTTAGCTGTAAGGATGTCTCTTGAAAGGTATCCCAAAAAGTGAGTCACTTTTTTTCCTACTGATACTTTCCATCTTCTCTTTCATGAAGGCCCACCTGAGCTGGCTTGAATTTGTGTGTACAGTTTCCTCAGCCAAAGCTGGATCCCTGGTAGCCTTCAAATCCTTTATTTCCTGAGCTGTCTCTGGTGAAGTTACTGAAATACTGACAGCTGTAAGCCTGACCTGAAGCCTCTTGAAAATGAGGTGGGTCAATAGTCTTAGGATCAGTATCCTAGAAATATCAGTTCAAAACCTCTTAGGCTGGCTTATGTCCTAAATCTAAGATTTAAAACACAGTTGTATGTCTAGGTTTAAGTAACCTAAACAAAATCCATTATAAATTATATAGATGTGAGTTTAAATGATGCAACTTCAGGTATGACTGAAATGAAATCTGAGGTTAAAACATACTATAAATGCACCCCCACAACCTTAATTCTGCTCTTTGGTGGCAAATGAAGTAGCCACAACGTTCTTGTCGTACAAGTGCTGTGATCCTTTAAAGACTTTGCAATCAAAGGAGCACAGTAAAACAATCTCCCAGTAACACCTATGCCTGGGTCTCTGTGGAAAGGGAGGCTTCCGGATCAGTTCACTCACCCAACAGCATCACCTGACAGCACTCAGGACGATAAGCATGAACTGATATATAGAGCAATGACCATGTTTGAAATTCCCCACTCTGAATAGTAAGTAGTTTTGTATACCATATTACCTATGTCCATCTCTTCATCCATCCCTGGAAGTGTTCAAGGCCAGGTTGGATGGGGCTCTGAGCAACCTGATCTAGAGGAAGGTGTCCTGGCCTATGGCAGGGGGATTGGAACTAGATCATCTTTAAGGTTCTTTCCAACCCAAACCATTCTATCTCCAGCCTGCATTTAATTTTCTTTTCATCATCATCATCACAAGATATATTTTGCAGGTATATGTTTGTGGGTATATAGTTTAGGAAAACATTTCCCCCACTGGAAATTAATTTATTGAATACTCTCAAAATGTATAGTCAAGTGTCTGAAAAGCAGAGTGATTTGTTCTGAGTTATTTATTAGAGAAACTGATAGAGTACAAGTGAAGCATTTTAGATTAAGTGGTTTCTTCATTCACTAAAATGTGAATGAAGTACAACTTGTTGCACTTGAATTCTGTATCCAGATGTTAGCTAGAATTAGAATTAGTTTTTATTGTGCTTTTTGGATATTACTGGAGAGCAGAGGGAATGGATTTTTTTTTAATCTGTTTTTCCTGCAGAGATCCACACCAAGCTTCACTACTGCAACAATATTCTCAGACATGGGCATGGTATCTGAAAAATATGCCTTAGTCTAGGGAACAAGTGAAGATTAACTCATTGACATTGAGTTGGTTGGGAACTAAGCTATAAGGTCCATGAACGGTTTAGTTAGCGTCCTTGGCATTTGCATTTCTAATAGCTAAAGTGACATAGATCAAGGAGCAGAGGAAACAGCAAGATAAATCAGAGGAAGGAATGGAATGGTGAACAAGGTGTAATTCTTGTACTTTCTTTTGAAAATTATTTGCATCAGCTGTAAACTGGTTTGGTTAGATGAGAAACTAAACAGACCACTGAGAGATTTATGCAGCAGTGAAATTTGCTTTCCTAGAAAGATTAGAAATACAGGACATAAGGGGATTTCAAGGACTATGAAGTAAAGTTCCCTGTCACCATAGGATCTGTCACTTAGTTCTTTCTAAGACTGTAATTAGCATTCTTTTGTATTTAGAAATTTCATTTTCCCACTAATTTGCTTAATTTATTGTTTGTATCCCTGTCCCTAACACATTTATTAATGTCTTTTTAATATCATAGATATATTTTTTTTGTAACTGGCATCAGGCTGATGGGGTTTATCCTCAAAGATCTACCGTTAATTTTTATTAATCATTTTTATTTCTGTAGCATAGCAGTTATTGCTAGGAGATATATAGAGAAGAATTCTGATGTCAAATGGAAAAAATTACTCATATATGAGTTCTTTGGGCTCTATAAGTTCTACATATTATGAAGCAATTCTGTTTGATTTGCTGAATTGCTTTGGAAAAAATTTAAATTTATAATATTTTCTCTTTATACTTAGAACTCCTATATAATGCTTATCAGTTGCTGCTTCATCGCCATCACAAAGTCGTTTGTACTTGCCAAACTCTTTTATTCTGTTAGTTGTCATTTTAAGGGCACTTAACCACAGACCTATCATGGACAAGACAGTATCTAAAAAATCTTCTGGCTTTTGAGCAACATTTGTGACACTGTTTCCCCTTGTTAGTATTTGGTGACAAATTTCCATTTTTTGCTACTTGAAACTTATAATTGCTTCCTGGCTGCTTTTCTATGCATCCTGCACTGATTTTGATATTGTAGAGAATTTAAAGTATGAGCAGAAAAATGTGCCTGTTGAAAGCTCTTTCACCTTCTTTTTCTTTTGTGTTTATCAGTAAGTGAGCAGAGAGGTGCTAATAATTTGATGTTGATGATTACTGGAAATAATTTCAAATGGAGCAGAATATCACAGGAAAGAGTCCACCAGTAAGGAAAGGAAGGAAAGAAGCAAGCAGTGAGAGTTCAGAAGGGTAAACAATAATCTGAACTGGCTGAGGCAAGGACAGATGTCTCTGCTTAGTGAAGTCCTAATTAGTAAAGCTGCTGCTGAACTATGAGAACAATACTGCCGGACTGATGTTAATCACATGAACCTAACTCCCTTAATTGGATTGCATTTTGCCACTTTGCAAGTCCTAATTATACAAAGAGGTTATTTAGCAGCAAGCGTGCTTTAACTCTACAAAATATTTTTTCCCCGTCATACCCTTCTTCATTAAAATAACTCTTTCTCAAGAAGTCTGTTTCTCCCCAGGTTGGATGGCTTTAATGACCATGGTTATTGGGATTTTGTTGTTTTGTTATTTTTCTTTCTTTCATCTTAAATCAATATTAACAGGTAAAATCTGGTCAATGGAGTGTTTCTAAAGAGGTGAGATGTAAATGAAAGAATGCTGCCACAAAGTAATTTTCCAGCCTATTCAGAAAAAATAAAGCAAAACACAGTTATTTGTTGCAAAGCAGGAAGAGATGTTAAGATATTCTTCATTTTCAGCAGTCCAAACAAATAATATAGGTTTATCCATTTTGTTACGGGGGTGTTTCTGCACGTGATTACTAGATCATTAGCGTTTGTGTTCTCTTTGGGTTTTGTATGTTTAGTGGATGTGTTTGTAGGTTGTGTTGATTAGAAGTTTCAAGTATTGGAATAAACTGGCTCCCACCAAAACCAGTTATGAAGCTTCCGTAGTGGCACGGGTAGAAACAGATAAGCTGCCTGGTAAATCATCCTAGTGCAGCTTCTCCCCTGAACATTTTTCTAGGAGGTGACTGCCTCATGCAATGCACCATGTATATAGATGCCTATTGCTGAACCAGAGCTAATTAGTTCAACTCTTCAACACCATTTCACTGTGCTTATATGATTTAAAGGAAACCTCTATACACACCTTGCTGTGTCAGTGTGAACTTGCCCCAGAAAGCCAAGTTTCATTACTTTGATACCTCTTTGTTTCTGAATGGCAATTTTATTTCCACAAAAGGCAGATGTCTTTTTTTTCTTTTCCAGAAACAAAAATGAAGATGACAGCTGCCATAGACAGCACTCTGATAGGTCTCTTCTGTTTTCTGTAGAGACCAAATCTGTGTTTTTCATACACGAATCCCAGGATTCCTCTCTTAGATCTACAAAGAGATCTTTAATGGTTTATGAATATTTATGAAATAGCCGTTAGCAGGTAGGAAACTACAAAACAACTTCTGTTTCATTCCTAGCTGCCCAACACACTTTTTTTTTCCTCCCAAAGGAAAAAAATATTCAGTGAGTTCAAAAAGTATATCCAAAAATATTTTAAAATATCCCTGGTGCACTCTGCAATCTCTTTCCTCATGATGTGCACTGTCAAACTGGCCAGGGAGTGCCACTGCTTATTTCTAATCCAAGTGTTTTGATTTTCTGCCCCTGAAACCTGAACAAAGTGAGGATGTAGGAGAGAAGAAAAGTGGTTTTGGTACAGTAAGTCATTCACATCTCATCCTGTTGGAGGGGTTTGGATGTTGCCTTGCTGTCTACTGCCCAAATAATATATGCCCTCAGTCCTCAGGCAGATGCTGGGCACCTGTGTCTAATTTCATTTTGTTTCTCTTTAGGCGTCTTTCATCTTTAATCACATATTGCAAATCTAATCCAGTCCATGATATTTCAAAAGAATTTCTCACTGAGGTATTTGAAATACATTACAGAACTAGATGTGAGGAAGGGCCATGGGAACTACCAGTGTAATGAGGTCAACAACTTGCACTTCCTTTGTATAAAATATTACATTTTGCTTGTTATGTGGAGTTTGGTCTCTGAGAATGAAGTGCCATAGAGCCCAGTGAGATCTTGGCAGATTGTTCCATATCTAAAGGTTCTGCTTTTACAAATGACCTGTCATCAGATGATGAACATCTGATCTTCTCCAGCTGTGGGATCTCTAAGAAGTGTGATTGTGTGTCTGGATTGGCTGATTAAAAAATACCAGAGTAACCTCCCCATCCAAATCCTCTCCTGAGGAGAGGAATTTAAAAAAAGGTTTTAAAATAAAATAAAAATTTTTTTTGCATGCAACAGTTTTATTGTAATATTGCTTAGAAAGTCTTCTGGCATTTTGAAAATCGGCCAGTGTCAAGGAACTTCAGATCCACATGGACCAGCTGTGACCAGCTGTGAATCCAGTGGTCAGGCCAAGGAGCAGCTGCTACTGCTGACACCATTTCCACCCTGAAGTTTAGTGCTGGGCTCACCGCTGGACCCACCTTACTGATCTTTTAGGCTATGCCCTAAACTCTGGAGCAGGTTTAAGGGCAGTGGTGTGCTGAATGTAAATATGACATCATATGTCTTTAACAGAGAACAGCAAATGCTGTGAAAGTATTGGATTTTTTAAAATTAAATCTGTGTGGAAAATGACTGACATGACATAAACTGCTCCTTCATTAGGTAAACAACATTTTTTTCATAACCCTAAAGCCAACAGGCTCTTGAGAGTGATAAATAACTTTGGGCAGACAAGCTGTAATCATTGGCAACATTTTTGCCTTTTTAGTGTAAAAAAGATAACCTATGTATAAGAGATATGGGCACCCTTATAAGAGACATGACCAATACCTTAGGAAGTGATTCAAAAAGACCAGACCATAGGAACAGGTAGTTCAAAATTGTGGAAAAGAAGTAAATATGACCCTCACTGATGGAAATTATTAGAGACTGAGGGACTACCAAACAGAGAGATATTTCTAAGGCTTTCCTGACCTACTTAAGGAAAGTGGATGCAGTAAAAGATGTTAGTGCTGTATGAAAGATGAACTGCTGTGGAGAAGCTAAGTCAAATGCTTAGCTTTTCGCTCTTTCTCATTACAAAAGTATGAACGGATATTGAAATTAAAGGCAAAAAATTTAAAACAGATAAAGAGAAACACATTTTCACGCAACATTTATTTAATCTATAGATGTTGCCAAGGCAGGACGACGCTGTTGCCAATAGCTTGATTTAGGTAATTAAAAAGATGAGACACACGTGAAAAGGAGTTCAGTTACACAAGCCAGGAAAGAAGTTACATAATATGAGCAATTAATTAGGCTTCAAGGGAAAAACAACGATCAACTGCTGGGTGTTGAAAGAAATATCTGAGCCTTGAGTTTTAAAGAGGCAAACCTTCTCTTAAGTTCAGTAGAATTTGGTCTAATTAAGGCCTGTGTGATTGGCTTAATTGTCCCACCCTCTCCACAGGATTTTGCATAATTGCAAAAAAAGTATATTTAAATAAATACTGCTTGGTGCCTAAACACAGGATTTGGCGCTAATCTGTCTCTTCTGTCTCCTTTCCTTAGGAAAATATTCTTGTGAAAAAGTCAGCTTATGTTTGGCTTGACATGCTGGAGTTATCCTGCCCTGTGATGTTAAAGCCAATTTACACTAATAGTACACTAATAGCTTCAGAGCAGTTTTGGGCAAGGATCTGGTTATAAAGTCCAGGGTTGATTCCTGCTACTAGATCAGGTTTCCTGCAGGAATGCAAAGCCAGAGGGGAGAGTATTTATTAGCATATTTTTGCTCCTGGGCTGCACAAGCTCTGTCATGTTGATATGATACCAGCATTTTAATTACAAAATTCTGGAATGGAGACTTTTAGTAGTGCTCTGGTATTATCCTTTTATTAATATAAAAAAATGCATTTACAATTATCTGATGCAAAATACAGTGGAATTACATTGGATGAATATAGACCTGCCTGCCTTCAGTGTGTTATTAATAGCTGGTGTTAAAAATTATTTTGAAAGGAAAGCTGCAATATTCCAGTTTTTCTCAATAAAATTGGAACAAACCATTAAGTCAAAAAGACTGTCTCTTATTATGTCAGATCTCCTTTATAATACCCTGCCTAATGTTTAAAACATAATTCCTTCATATGGTAGAGTGTTTTTGAAGTTAAATTTAGATCTGTAAATCATCTTGAAAGTTTTTAAGCCTTTTTTTGATAAGGATCATTCTGGCTGTTTTGTATGCTGTGATGGTCAGTAGCAATTTAGCTTTCTTCCTTTAAAAAGACTTTTCAGGATCTCATTTTGCATATACTCATGAAATGAACAGGTATGAATGTTGTTTAGATTGCTTGTGTGTGAATATATCTCAAAGATAAAATAGTAACCACTGGATTTTCTGTGTCTGTAAAACAAGAAGTCTCACATTTGACAGGCTGCTTACCTGGATTTTTCTCCCAGCTCAGTCGTGTTCTGAAGTCTTTATTATCCTGCTATTGTCTTTCGGGTTATGGAATAGGCTATGGAACAAATTATTGTGATAAATGTCAATAGTTAATTTAACTTCCATTAAAATTTTCTCTGTCATAAACTTTAAATTAAAGACTAATGGCCTCTCTTTTATTATTTGCCATGGCAGTAAAAACAGGATTACATCTGGCTTTGGCTCACAGGGAAAGGGTGTTGTGACTTGAAAAACTGTTTCAGAAATACAAGGGCAGAGCATGGTGACCTCCTGCTTTTGGTGATTATCTGATGCTCTGCCCAAACTTGAATTCATATTGGAATCACTTAATTCTTAGTGAAATTTTAAGTCATTCACTGAGGCTGGAGTGGAATAAATTTTTAAAATAATTATTATCAATTGCCTTTGTGCAGTACCTGCCTCTGCTTGGAAGAGCTATACTTCAAGCTCTTTCCTTCTTTAAAGGAAATGTGCTCTAAAGGGGCGATCCACAAAAACCGCAGAACATAGACTGGAATGCTTGTGTGGAGGGAAGGAATCCATTAAAACCCCCTCAAAACCCTAAATTAAGGGAGCTTGAGGAGATGGACAAGGAACATGTTTTTCCATTGGCACCTCTGATTTTGTGACTCCCCAGTAACTGTAGCAAATTTGGAGTTTCCAAGGGAATGGGATGTGCTTTTCTGAGTTTAATAGGTAATGTATGAAATACTAAT
Source organism: Corvus brachyrhynchos (assembly GCF_000691975.1). Lineage (NCBI taxonomy): Eukaryota > Metazoa > Chordata > Aves > Passeriformes > Corvidae > Corvus > Corvus brachyrhynchos. Next base: position 109,620 of record NW_008239105.1, read on the forward strand.
GTTATCTGGTTTTATTGTTAGCCACTTGGAAAATGTAAGTCTAAGTGTGTGAGCAATGCATTGCCTAAAAAAGTGCTTATTTTTCACTAAGAGTTTCCTTCACAGTAGGTACTGTGGAAGAGTCGTAAGTCCATGATCACACTGATTATGAAGTATGATTACCGGGCACTTCCCTTGATTAGGAAAGTGTTATATGCTACTGGGAATGCAGGCATATAAAGATGGTTAATCACTGATCATTTGTCACGCTGACAGATTAAAGGACAAAGTAGCTGGTGCAAGTAATGCAAGTGTTTCTCTGTCATCTTTTGATTAGGTCATTAGGTTAGAGATGAAGCATCTTGTAATTAAGTTTGTAGGAAGTTACATTCACTTACTGTTAATTGCTGAGAGATATTTTTGTAAGCAATTAAATATCATACAAAAGGAAATTTAAAGTTATCTATTTGAAGTTCTCCATTTTTCTAACATGAAAGTTATTTTAGGACTTTTAAAATTTGTATTAAAGGTTTCAGGTTGTCTTAAGGTCTTACCAGTTATTTTGTGCTTTATTTTTCTGCCTATCTTGACAAATAAATATTGGGCATAAATGAATATGCCATGCATAATACGTTTACATGTTTAATGTCTAACATCACTAAAAACTCCCCAGGGAGAGCCTCATCAGTTGAGTCACTTTAACTTTTGGAAAGTTTGTGTTCTGAAGTTTATAATCTGTGTAGCTCCTGTGTCACACAGCTGAACTCATCTCAAACCGGTAACCTGGTCAGCCATCTGAGGTTTGGATTTCCTTTTTTGTATTGGCATACAGGAAGAATTCTTACAAGGTGGAAAAAATATCAGTGGATTCAACCATATTTTTTTCTCTCTTTTTTTTAAATGCAGCATTATGGCAGTATTAAATTTTCAGGATGCTTTGAATGTTTGATCTGAAAATGAGAAAAACTCATAGGCTTTGGAATGAAAGTAACTGATACTGGAAGGGAAAGGAAAAATAAGTACTGCAGAAATTTTGTTAAATATTTTAATATTGTGGATGCAATACATATTGAGTTGTAAATAGGACTAGAGTTATCTTGGGACTTGATGATTTCAATTTCAATTTGATGATTGATTTCTTTTCTAATGTATCATGTCTTTCTTATTTTGAAATGTACAGAGAAAGCGCTAAGGTAGCCACCTTTCTCCGCAATCTATTATTTGAAAATGGGCAATTAGGAGAGCAAATAATGTCATATTAGTTGACAGATGATTAGCCTGTAAGACAAAAGGTAAGAAAAGGCAGGAGCCTAAGGAAGCAGTAATTATTTTTGGAGTTAAGGAAAAAAACCCACTGGTCTTAATTGTGAAGCATGGTAATAGCTACAGGTTAGGCACAAGAAAGCAGAAAATTGCTAGTACACAAAATATTTGGCTTATGCCTCATTACTGGCACTGAGTCAGCTTGAATCTGAGCACTAATTGGCACTTGTAGCCTGCTCTCTGTACTATTCCTTCATGGCCTGGACTTGTCATGGGGGATGGTATGTGCTGAGTACCTGGGTGAATGACAGCTGTGATGGGCATATTTGGGCCTCATTTCCCAGAGGGCTGGGTCTTCATTAGGATGTGCTTTGAATGGTGGAAAATAGACTCAAGTCCTGGTAAAGATAAAATAGCCAGAAGATTTCATATGCTAAAATTGGGTTTATATGTCCTTCCATTTCAGGAGGGAGGGACTGGGGGGATGTGTTGCAGTGAGCAGCTACAGACTGGAGCATGAGATTGAAATGGTAATTTCATGAGACTGAAACAGTAAGCTGGACAGCCCCATGAGTAGCCTTTTAAAACAGAGATTTTCTTTTAAAGAGTTATTTAGGGTGGTTTGTTACTCTATCCCAAACCTACATTCAAACTTCTTGGCTTTCTAGATCACATAATTTAGATCATATATTACAGATCTTTCATAATGAAGGAGAGGTATAAGAAACACCTACCCTACATTGAAAAGTGCTGCCAGACCTGTGCAGGGTGATACACCCACCACCTGTGTGCAAAACATTCCAGTAGGGAACAGCAGTACCAGCAATGGGAAATGAATGTCCTAGGACAGGGAAGAACACCTTTAGCAAAGAGAAAGGGGTTATATAGTCTTTTTTCAGGAATTATAATGAGATCACAGCAAAGACTGGTCTAGAACTAACCTTTCACTCTCAGGAAATCTGTAAAATGTGTTCTACTGTTAATTTTAGGTGGGTTAATGGAGGGTATGATAAATCCCGAGCTAAACCGTCACTACCTGAAATGCAGTTCACTAAATAATATGTTGTGGTTTTGGATGGCTGTTTAATTATAATTATCTATATTACAATTTTTCAAAGTTCTTGTTTTCACTTTTTTTTTTTTAAAGGGAAAAAGCAAAGAACTTTTAAATTAAATTAAAATAGAAGAAAAGTTAGTTCTTTCCTTTTCAGTGTTCCTTCAGAATGCTTACCTTTTGTTAAATTTTCTTCTCTTCTCTCCCAGCACTAAAGGTTTTCTTTTTACTTAATTTCCATTTTTTCATGGCAAATTATTAGGAAGTAGAATCTGTAGTGGAGATTAAAATAAATCTGAAGTTTTCTGTATTCCCTGAGAAACCTGGGTTCTGAATAGCTAAGAGTAACATGCAGTTCTTGAATTTTATCTAATTATGTGTTGGGTTTTTTTTTAAACAAATCCCTAGGAGAATAAAATCAATGCTCTCTTTCTCTATAATTTAAAGTCCCCGTTCTGCAAAGACATTTACGTAACAGTTTAGTGGCTGATCAAAATTTGTGAACTATATACCCTTCTGAGTTTGAAGTGCATTTTTAGAGAGGCAATTTAAGATATCTTTCAGATTGCTGGTGAGATACCTAGTCATATAAAATTATTTTATAGGACACAGTTTAGTATAGACCTTCTTAAATATTATAGCACACATCCTTCATTCAAAAATAAGGGTATGGAATTTCAGTGATGTGCTTAGATTACTTTGAATTGAAAAATGGAGGAAAATAATAAACAGCGTTATGGAGGAAAGACATCTTTCCTGCAGGAGAACAGGTGAAACAAACTTGATTAAGTTTTGTAGGGAGCCTGTCCCTCTAAAATCTGAATATATTGTAAGTATAATACAGCACTTGTTAAAAAAAAAAGATTTATCTTTTAAGTCAAATGACAGCTGACAAAGCTAGGAGCTCTCAGAAACAGTATTCCATCTGGTTATTCTAATTTTTTTCCTTTGTTTTATCTTCTCTGTGTATACCTTTATGATTGCTGGAATCTGGGACTTCTCTGATACAAATATGTGATTCTCCTGATCTGTTTAACAGCCCCTTCAGTCCTGTGTTCTGTTTCTATCCATTGATTCTAACTTCAAAGTCCAGGAGCATACAGGATACCAGATATAGGTATATCCTTCTTGTCAGAATCAGAGAAATGCATCAGAGGACTGTTGTCCATGCATATTTCACGAACTGCTTTCTTTCATTTAATACAGGAGAGTGGAGTAGAGGAGTGAACTTATAACACTGGTTTTGGAGGAGATGAGATCATCTAAATACATAGGTAAAGCAAAAGTTTCCCCTAGAATTTAATTTGAAATTGAAGTTTTCAAACACAACTACCTTGGCTTGTGCTGTTTCTCAATGAAGTGCTGCTTCTGGGCACATGTACAAACACATTAATGCATACAAATGCATAAAAAAATAATTAAAATTAAATTTTATGCATTAAAAATGGTATAAAAAGTAAAATCCCACAAGTTCAATTTTTATGTGTTTGTGTTGGCCAGATTTTCTTCATTATTTTGAGTTTTCTCAGCTACAAAGTACAGGTTCTGAGAAGTTCAGAAGTTCAGGGTACCCTACAGATAGGAATTATAGCCACAAAATGGAACTGGGTTGGGATGGCTGAAATTTTCTAGTGAGTGAAGATGAACAGGATTGCTCTGTACTTTTTAGCTTCAATTAAGGATAATCAAAGCTTCCTTGCCTGTTAATTTGTGAACTATAGAATTACCTTTTTTTTTTAAAGAAAGGGTAAATCAGACAATGCTGAAGAAATACTGTCTCAGGACTGAAACTTCCTGAGCTAATATAAATGGTGAATATTAATCAGTATTTTTATATTTATAAACCCAGTATTTCAGGCCATGGAGATTTACTCTTTGGTATTAGCAAATCAGATCCAGCCACAACAAATTTTAGTACCATTCAAAACCTCTAAATACCTCTAAATTCAAGCACGGACTATTGGACTCATTGCAGGCACAAACTCCCTTGAGGATGCAATTCTCTTCAGTTCTCCACTTTTTTCTCTGTCATACAGAATAACCAGTTTCTTGTGTTTTAAACATCATTCATATAAGAACTTAAAAAAGCTATAAGCTAATGAATGCTTATTGTAAATGTCATTCATAATAACATCTTGTGTCAAAAGTAGCTTCACCACTGGTTTCTCTCCACCACATCAGAGCATTTTATAAGCAGTTAACTAGTGCCAACATTTCATCAGCAACTTTTGCAGTTTTCTGGAAGCCCTGACTTCTGGAGGGAAGACCCTAATGTTTTATTAGAAAAAGAGAAGAATGTGTTTTAGATCTCTTGGCTCATCTCTTTTGCATGGGGAAGACTGAAAATATGAGCTTAATTCCTCCCTCATGCCTAGAAAACCCAATAAAAAGGGATCTATCAGAAGAAAAATTTGTTTTTAAAAGTCATTTGAGGAAAGGGGTTGTTCAGGAGGGGTAAAGGCTGATTGATGAATTAAAAAGCCACAAATTGACAAGACTGTTTGTGTTTCTGGAGCTGAACTTAACCAGTGCAAGTGGAGGCACAGAAATGACTTCTTCCTTTTATCTTGCCTGTGACAGCTAACAATTTAATCTTCAGTGTTTGCTGTGTAGGTCAGATGCTTTTCCTGGTTAGTGGATTACAGGAACAGAAAGCTCCTGTGCTTGTGAGACAATTACTCTGATCCTCCCACTGTTTGTGTGTTGTGAATTGAGATAATTTTTCAGATATTAAATAGATGCATTTAGATTCTGAATAATTTGGTCCTCAGCAGTGTGCTCTTCTGATCACCCAGTTATGAGTCCACCTCCACCTTCCACCTGGAGGTCACCTTAACAAAAGAAGGTGTCATACAAACAATAATCTGGTGTTCCTCTTTAATCATTCACTTATGCAAAGTTTCTTTATTTCCTTTTCAAAGAAAATTCAAGATGTGAAGTTTGCAGGAGTCCTGGCTGATTCAGGGTGGCTGTTGTGTAAAACAGTCTTGAGCACAACCATGGCCTCTTCTGATTCTTTTATCTTCTATACCAGTGTGTAAATCTTGGGCAGGTGTGCATGAGAGGGGAAAAGTGGACCGGGAGAGATGGGATCTGGATGTTTAAGGCCAGGTTGGAGGGGCTCTGAGCAACGTGGTCTCGTTGAAGGTGTCCCTGTCCACGGCACGGGGGTTGGAAAAAGATAGTCTTCAAGGTCCTCTTCCAACTTGAACCATTCTAGGATTCTATGGTGTGTTTCACTGTAGTCCAGATGTAGTCTTAATACTCACAAATATATGGTGTGGTGGTAGATGAGGCTGTTCTTGGCCTCCATCTCCTTTGCAAAGAGCCCTCAGAGCTGCTGTCATACGCTTCTCCATCTACCCTCACTAGTCCCTGGTCCCCAGTATTACCGCAGGCCTGGTTCCTATGGTATATCACCGTGTCCTGCAGCCATAGGGAGGAGGAGGAGGAGAAGATCCAGCAGGCAGGAATTGTGCAGCAAGATTGACTTATTTAATTATTTTACAAACTCTTTATAGACTTTTCTCTTCATAGTCTAATTGGACAAAGGACCAGCCACCCCTTGGGGGTGATTGGCCAAAATCCTAAAACATCCATTATCAAAATATTTTCTACTATACCATAAACAAGACTTTTCAAGGTTGCAGGTGGCTTGGTTGTTTACATTCCCTGCTACCTCTTCTGTGAGAGAGAAAAGTCTCTCACGGACTTAGAAAATAACAAGAAAATCCTCGCTAACAGCATTTTTGTACCTACACCCAGCACAGAACAGCTGCTCACACTGACATGCGCAGATACGGGCTTGTGAAGGAGTGCAGGCCTCCTTTGTACCCTGTCACCCTCTTTGTCTGGGTTAGGTGCTTTAAAGGTAGGTACATCAATATTCATTCACTAGCCTGTCCTCTCTGCATCTCTTTATTTTGCTTTTTTTAAGGGTATCAGCTTATGTGAGAAGAGAAAATGGACAACTGGCCCCATTAGAATCATTGCACAAATTGGCACTGTATCATTTCCTTGTTTGTGCTCAGATAAACTTTGATTTCTGTCAGTTTTATTACTCAAATGGTGTGAATAAAATCTGACAGTGCAACAGAGCATTCAAGACAGAAATAGTGTGCTTTAACACCAGCCTGAATTCACTCGTTCATTAAATAAGTGATCAAAAATGCATGCCATTCCAAAATTAAATTGCCATGTTTGTAGAGCCTTGGGTTCTCTATTGCCTATTTCTTTGTGTGCTTTTCAGGGAATCTTTAGGTCACAGGAAAACCACTTGCCCACAGCTTGGCTTCCTCATTGCTTTGGATTTGTAACTCCAAGGTAGTTGGAGCTTATACACACCAAGCCTAGCAAAACTCATTGCCTTTGTACCCTGGTTTGTTCTCACTGGTATGGCTCTGATACAGAGATTAGATATCCAGATAGTTAGAAAGAAGCTCAGCTTTATGCAAAACTGTTTCTTGTTCTTGAAAGGTGACGGATTAATGTCCACTGGCTCCTTGGCTGGCACCATCTCATCCTTCATCTTTTCTCCTCAGATATTGCACTGGCAGAAGAGGGAGTAGAGTAGGAACATCCCTGGTTGAGAATCCTTAGTCCCGAAAATTTTGGGTTTGTACCTTAACATACAGTGGATTTAAGTCTATGTATAAAACCAATGCGGTTCCAAAGGTGTTGGGATATGGTTTAATATTGCTAGAAATGGATGAGTTTGAGTATGAGCATCTCATCTGTCTCTGTTCTATAGTCCTTGTGCTTTTGAGAAAAATGTTTGACATTTCAAAGAAAGAAGTAATACAAAATGCAGGAAAGCTTCTTCTGCATGTTGACTAGGGGATCTTGCAGACAAAGTAACACAATTGATTTGTGCATGTTGTCACATTTATATTAATTTTTTATCATTTTTGAAGTGGTTATATCCTTAAAGTAAGTATAGTTGTTTCTAATATGTTTACTTTTTTAAGAAACTGTTTTCTGTTTCTCTCTTCAGCTTTCATGCTTACACCTAAGACACACTTGCAAGGAAGAAACTTGCTTTGTTCTTCAATTATCAACAATTCATCATCAATTACAGCAGGATAGGCTTCTGACCTAACACATCTTTTATGATAGCTCTTGATGAAGTAGGTAATACTCAGCTATTTTTAGTAAGCCCCACTTAAAGTCCCATTAAGTCTTTATTTCAGAAGCCTGCAATGGAGATCAACTGAAATCACAAGACTGGGGTCAGAATTAGAAAGAATATTAGGAAATGGAAACTTTTGTTATCTCCCTCAGTACTACAGAGCTCACAGGGAAGGATACACTGCTGAGGCTGCTTTTCCTACCTACCTCACCAAAGGCAGTTCTGAAATAACTTTAATTGTTTTTGTACTTGAAGACAGTGATTGAAAGCCTCTTTGCAAGTATACTTTTGTTAAGCAGGCAAAAGACACTCTGAAACTGCTTTTTATTTTGTCAGGGTAGGAGATGGGGTTGTTTAGCAATAATGATTACCTTCACACTGTTTCTATCTTAGATGGCTGTAACTCATGGGAATTCACTGAAGTTATTCCTGATTTACAGTACTGTAAGAGAAGGGTCAGAGAATATTTAGCTTTAAGAAAATGGAACAGGTTTGGAATTCACAAATACCTGGAATTCCTAGAGTCTTAAATTTATGTGTGTTTTGTAGAAAGGCATTTTCTTGGTCAGAATGCTGCTGATGGAATTAGTTTTAGAAATCAGGAGTCCACACCATTCAAATGGTAAACTTCCAACTCTCTGCCACAGTGGATTTGAAGTGCAGTTGTGTCTGGAAAATACATTTTTTCTTTTAGCCTGTACTGCTTGCTTCAGGAGCTTTGGGTTTCCACTACCAAGGCTTCCACATCAGTATTCAAAGGAAACCGAGATGTGCAGCTGATGGCCAAACTAGACACAAAGTTGTTATGTGCCAATATTGCTTATGAGAATGAAATAGTATTTGTTTTGTACAGGACTTAGTTCTTTGTAGGTCTGGAAATGGTGGGATGTAGTCTTTTCTCAGCTACCACTGAAGTTGACTTAGTGGACATGAGCTTCCTTCAGAAATCCTTCATGAATATTTTTGGTAGTATCAGTATCTATCTGTTAGACCAGAGGTTGAATTAGGCTGGAAAAACTGCTTGGGAATACTGCATGAGATGGGTGGCACCATATGCTGACCTGCCACTGCTTATGCTGTTGCCACGGACAGGGAAGGACAGGGAATCCTCTACTCCAGATCTGCCTGACCAACACAGATCAGATGCTCCCCTTTCTTTTCTCTTTTCCTTTTTCTCAAGTTATCTGTTTTGATTGCACAAGCTGGGGGCCCTTAAGGAAAGTAACCTGGCAAGATCATCAAAGCACTGACTTATGTTAATAACAAAGTAAGAACATCAAGTAGATCTGTATTTTCTACCTCTGAAGGAAATACATAGGGAGCAGAAGTTACTGACCACTTGGAAGGATGTTTAGCTAACAAAATCACATTCTTTTAAGAAAATAATTTCTCTGACTAGCATCTGGTCATTTCTTGCATGACTCCTGTATCCTACTGGTCATCTTGGTGTGTTTTTCCTACCTTACTTGTCCACACAGTACTCTTCTTGCATTACTCATGGAAACCTTTTCCCTGTATGCTATCTTGTTAACCAGCCATTGTTTTTATGTCCTGGTCTGGGTTATACAGGAAGAAAATGTCAGTGGGCAAACTTGCATCTTGTTCGGTGTCCCTTCAAGAATGCTGCTGTTGTTTTGTGTATAGCAGCCGCCGCCCTTGAAAGTGGAGACCACAAAGGTGAGCATATAATTATGGCTAAAGGCAGATCCCTGAAATGTTGAGCTTTGGCATAGTGCTGTGGTTTGCATCAGAATTCAAAACAAGGCTAGTCCATCATATAAGAGAAACAAAGGGGGAGCAGGAGCCCATAACCAATCAACTAACCAGAACAAACCCCTGCTTGATCCAAGAATGTGGGGTATGCCCAGCCCCTGCCCTGGAGGGACGCCTGCTGAGATAAGGAGATTGCTTAACCTCCCAGCAGGACTCCCTGGAAAGGCAACCACTTGCAGCTACCACGAGAAGAAGACAGACCCAGAATCCTCTGGGAGACCCTATGCAGATCCTTTGTAACCCATTGGCCGTTACCCCCTGACACCCACCCCCTGTATCCCTATAAAAGCTAGCCCTCTTCCCCTGTGAGGGCAGAGAGAAGGTCGTCACTGGCCTCACCTTTGCCGGGTATGGACTAATAAAGCTACCTCGTGCGGAACTGCTTCACGGGTCTCTCGTCTCTCCCCCCTGGTCTGGCCTGGAGATTGGCCTGCAGAGCAAGAGCTGGAATCACAAGCTGAAAATCACTAAGAGCTGATAGCCTCTCTGCACGGGCACTCCAGCTAGTGGCTGAGGGAAGAAACCGGGACCCGGGAAGATGATCCTCCATGGGACCATCTCTCCGAACCGGTCACGGCTTCCTGGGTCAGAGCTACCGACCCCACACCAACTGCCTTACAAGAAGGGATCAGAGAAATGTAAACACAAAAGCTTTTTCTGGAGAAATGTTTGGGGATGACAGCTAGAAATTTTCTTGTGCCTTTGCATCTAAGCATAGCTTGTTGAGGTTTGCTTTTTTTTTCTATAGGAAGCAGATGACTACCTGATTGAACAGTGTTTCTTGAAAGGTAGCTGTCAACCTGCTGGGAATTCCAGATCAGAATAATAATTGCAGGATTATCCTAGCTCTGCTGGACGATGTTCCTTTCCTAATGCTTCCCCTGAGCTTTGTTTGAAGTCTTTTGTGAGTCTTTTTCTTAGATGGAAACAGGGAAAGAAATACTTGTTTTGCTCTTCTAGCAATCCCTAGATAGGAGAAGCGTTATGAATATTGAATGTTCTCTTTGGACATATTTTCATTCATTTACTGTTGCCACTTTCCAATAAACACTTCATTATAATGACTTATTGAAAGCTCTTTCATGTGATCACTGAAGTGGCAATAAATATTTGGAGCTTAATATTGAGCCAGTTTAAAGCAAGACAGTGTTTCTTGTTGACTCCAGTAAGTGCTCTCAGACTTCTGATGTCCACTCATCTTTCAATGAAATCTGATGATTTTAGTGTAACTGAAATGCTGAGGATGTTTGAAAAGTGAGAATAAAAAGAGGAACTGAGTTATTTGACAGTAGATCTGATAAAGAAGGAAAAGAATAATATTGTAGGAAAGCAACAGATATTGTCTTGTATTAGAGAACCTAAGATCAATATCGCTAACTTTTTAGAAGGACCCCAAGTTGTGCTTTTTTATTATATGTTATAAATAATTTTGTCCTTAATACTGGGCCAACATACAAACAGAACAGGAGCTCTTTAAGGAACAGAATTTGAGTTCAATGTGCTCAGGTTTTTGTTGTCTGTGTATCAGTTCTGCATATTTCATATCCTAATGGTGTTTGGTTTTTCCCCACTGAAACAATTTACCTCCTTTTGGGGGGGAGATGGCTGTCTTTTCTAGGGTTACTTTTTTGGCTGTTGTTCAGATAGATATGAGTAAATAACAGCATCTCGCCTTCAGATATGCTTCAAATTCCTTTTAGAGCTCAGCAGGGATACAGTGCCTGTACTGCAGAGAGCTACAAAACTACTTTTTCAGTTGGATTTATACTGAGACAGAAGTGGGTCCTGAGGTTTTTTATAGCCACCAAGACCAGAACTCTTACCACCTCCTTGGGCCTGGGAGTAGAAATTCTGGCTCCAGCCCACCCATTTAAAAGCTCAGGGAGTTTTCAGGCAGGACGGAAGTTAAGAAGTTGTTATTTGTTCCACGTCAACCTGTTTCAGGTGTTGAAATGTTTCACAAGGCAGTAGTCAGTATAACTCAGTGTGGTTTCCCAAGAGCTACCAGTGTCAAAGGTCTGTAGTGGGTTGACCTTGGCTGGACACCAGGTCCCCTCCACAACTCGATAGAGGAGAGAAAATATAACTAAGGGTTCATGAGTTGAGATAAGGACAAGGAGAAATCAATCACCGATTACTGTGACAGGCAAAACAGACTTGACATGGGGAAATTAGTTGCATTTATTACCAATCAAATCAGAGCAGGATAATGAGAAATAAAATAAATCTTAAAAACATCTTCCCTCCAACCCTCCTTTCTTCTCATGCTCTACCTTCTCCCCTACAAGCTGGGCAGGGAGGCAGGGAATGGGGGTTATGGTCTGTTCATCACACATTCTTCCTGCTGCTGCTCAGGGAAAGGAGTCCTTGCCCTGGGTCCTTCCCATGGGAAAGTGTTCTCCATGAACTTCTCCAGAGTGAGTTCTTCCCATGGGCTATACTTCTTCACTAACTGCTCCAACGTGGGTCACTCTTCCATGAGGTGAAGTCCTTCAGGACCAGGCTGCTCAGTGTGGGTCCCTCACTGAATCACAAGTCCCACCAGGATGCCTGCTCTAACATGGGCTCCTCTCTCCACGGGCCCACAAGTCCCTGCCAGAAACCTACTCCTGTGTGGGCTTCCCATGGGGTCACAGAATTCTTTGGTCATCCACCTGCTTCAGCCTGGTCTCCTCCACAAGCTGCAGATGGACCTCTGCATCCCCGTGGACCTTTGTGGGTTGCGGGGGCACAGCTGCTTCACCATGGGCTGCACCACAGGGGGGAATCTCAGCTCTGGTGCCTGGAGAACTTCCTGCCCCTCCTTCTTCACTGACCTTGGTGTCTGCAGAGCTGTTCCTCTCACATGTTCTTACTGCTCTCTTCTCTGTGCAATAATATTTTTTTACCCCATTCTTACCCCTCGTATCCCAGAGGCACTACCACCATCTCTGATGGGCTTTGCCTTGTCCAGTAGTGGGTTCATCCTGAAGCCAGCTGGCACTGGCTCTGTCAGACATGGGGAAAGCCCCTTGCAGCTTCTCACAGAAAGCCACCCCTCTATCCCCCCTGCTTCCAAAACCTGGCCATGCAAACCTAACACAGGGGCTCAGAGAAAAAGTTGCAAAACTCAAGCTGGAAAACTTTTCCAGAGATGAAGCACAGCTTCTTTAGCTGCTTTCTATACATTATTATTCATTTGGTATATTTTCACATTGATGTTGGATCTATTTAGGATTTATACAGACACTGTTAGGTCCACATCCCCTAACCTTTGTGTTTTTAGTTTGTCAATTAGGTTTAAATATAAAGCACCCTGAGTGCCAATTTAATTACATTGTATTACTGACTAGTTTTCTGGCAGTATCCTGTCTCTAACTGTCCAGGCTGGCTTCAGAAGGGAGCTACTTATAAAAATATAGTCCCAAGGGCAATGATTAGAAAGGAGAGACTAAAAGAAGGGTCTGTGCTGAAGGAGGAGTTAGTAGTCAATACAGGCAGAGGAAATTTTGCATATTATCATGCAAAATTTGCCCAAGCTCTTGCATGCGTAAAGAAGACCTCATGTACATACTCACAAATGTAAATTGAAAAACAAACCCCCTACTGAAGCAGTTATTTTAAATAGCCTCATAATAATTTAAATAATCTGTGAATTTATAATTGAAATATTATGTAAAAATAACTATTATCTAGAAGATGCTTATTGGAACTCTAGGTCATGTGTGGATATTGATTAGTAAGCATTACATTTATTATTTCTGATTAGCCTTAGAAACCCACCAAAACACTGAATTATAGCATAAAAGGACATGTTTAGGGCTGAGTTTGTGCTTAAAGGAAGGACTCGGCATCTTTGTGGAACTTAAATCTCCCTGCACTTCTGAATTCTGCCCCAAATTTCTGACCCATTTGAAGCCTGGAGGAAATTTGCAGGTAAGTAGAGAGAGCCAAACCACCCCCTCTGCTGGGACTTGCTTCCAGGATGAACCACTGCCATCCTCCTCTTTCAGCTGCCAGCTCAGGCTTTGTAAGGAATGCAGAGGTGAATTAGCATCACACCTCTAGAGCTGTTACTGCCTGTATCTGCTCCAACCCAACTTTGTCAACTAACTTTGATGTCAGGTTACCTTAATATGCTAAAGTAGGATGAGTTAGGAGTTGATTCATGAGTGGATCAGACATCCCTGCCTTGGGGGCAGCAACATCTGTTAGGCAGGTGGGGGAGGAAGGCAGGGAGCGGCAGCAGCTTAAGCTGTCTCAGTTTCTTCCGCTGCTGCATGTCTGCTTGAGTCCTGTGGTCACAGGTTGCCCTTCATTAAAATGTCCTTCCTGGACTGAGAGTTTCTGCTTTTTGTTCTCAGTGAGATTGTGGTTTACATGATCAAAGATTTTAGCTTTGCTTGACATATGGCCACAGGCCATATTTGCTTACTGCAAAAGTGAACTCTTCCTACCAGATGAGCCTGAGCTGTGCAATGCTTTCTCCAGCCCTCAGCACATGGAGAGGGAAGGCTGCAGTTTGAAACTCGTTTCCTTCCTGCTTTTTCAGTTTTTTAACATCTTCCCCACCTTACTGGGTTGGCACTGCAGTTTCCTAATGTGTTTCAGGAAATCTTTTCCCTGTTCATATCTTAAAGACAGTGCTCATTCAGCTGCGGGCACCAGTGAACCACCCAAATGCTTCAAGGTTGGCCTGGTCACCCAGTTTTAGGGTATCCCAGTTGTTCTCAATCAAAGGATCAGCTGTCATGGACAAAAATTTGCAGTCAGTCCTGGACACTGTAAGCAAAATAATTGACTTAAAAAATTTAGCTGTAATTTGAGTTTGTTTGCTGGTTTGCTTTTATCTGTAGTAGCCTCTATGTTGTTTTATTAAAAATGGCAAATGAATGATTTACTGATGTCTTGCATATTACAGGCTGAGGATTCCTGATCATCTGAAAATTCTTGCCAGCCTCTGAGAAATTTCAGTCACAGCCAAGGTCTTCATTGGTAAAAAAGAAGTTGCTGACATTTGTTAATTATGCTTGTATTTTTCTTGATCAACTTCCCAAATTCAAGTAAGACAGAAATTGATTTGCCTGATGAAATTTATCTGTTGGCATACTTCAGGATTTTACCTAAACTACATCTAGGCTACCTACTGGATTCAGCTATGTTGTATGCAGGTGTTTTATGTATAGAAATGGGATTTCAGGAGCAAAAGATTGCTTGGGATGCATGCAGATGCAGAACTGGAAGAGGGTATGCACTCCTGCCAAGCGTGGTAACACAGATGTAGCTCAAACCTCTTCTGTTTCTGCTTGCGATGACAAAAATAGCATTGCTAAATAGTACTGCCTTTCCTCCTGGTATGAAATCCATTAAAAAGACAGACACTTGCTCTTTTCTTTTTTGCTGAAGAAGCTACTTGTATTGGAAATGGAGCTGAAAGAATCTTGCTGTAGGATGTTATGGAAGTAAATGCTCAGCAAACATGAATAATGAGGAGGTATATCAGAAAATAGAGGAGATATGGGTAAATGGGACAAGCCATACTGTGAAAGGTTTAATCAGAAATGGAAATTTTTATTCTTGGTTCTCTTCATATTTTAAAAATTGCTTTCCAGTCATTGCCTCTTCTTTATATGTATTACTTAGTGAGAAACACAGAAAAAATACTGCTGGTGCTCAGCCCCTGCAAGAGTGTCAAATCTGGAGAGGACCTCCTCTCAACTCCCAGTCAGTCTGAGCACAGTCAGAGCATAAAGATGCAGATAGCCAGAATGTGGAGGCAAGAGGGGAGTGTGGGAAATAGCAATAGGCCCAGTGAAGCACATTCTTATCCTCTAAAACTTTATTCTGCCAAACGCCCCATGTTTTCCTTACAGCTAATTCATAACCTGATATTTTAAAGTTACAAAATTATTATTCTTTTAAGATACCAAATCAGATATATACCTTAGCAGATATATACCTGATGTATACCTTCACTCATTTTTAGTCTGCTGAGAATAATACATGTAGAAGTGCAGAACTAGATTCAGATTAGTTGTATACTAAGTACACTTGCATGATAGGAAAAATCTGTGCTAGTTCTCTGAAATAAATGTTCCACTTCTCATTTCATTTGCTCACTTTCTCTTTCTTTTGCAGAACCCCTAAATGAATAAGGGATTGTTTGTTGCCAGTTAATTAAAACTATTAATGAGATTATTTTTTTTATCCCAAATTGAACCAATCACTTGGCTTCTAGTGTAAGAAAGATTTGATGAGGTTGATATGTGTAGCTCAGGAAAATATCCATTTAATGTAGGACTTGGCATTGATTTGTACCAAATTTTATTTTAGAGTTTTGGTTTTGGTTTTTTATTTGCTATAAAAGTTGTGAATAAAGCTCATCAGATACTCAATCTGTTTCTATCTCTCTAAAGAGAGTGCTAGACACTGAATTAGTCAGGTGTGGTGTTGGGTGTATTCTTACTTTTTCCACTGCTTTCCTTACCCACATCCTTCCAATTCAATTGTCTCTCTCTTGTTCAGTTTCAGATTACTTGATGAAGATAGAAAACATCTGGTGTCTCCTGTGGACTTGCATGGAGTCTAGGATGGAAAAGGTGCACAGCCATGGACAGACTTGGACTAGACTCCTAGCAGACTGCTACAAGACTCTTTTCCACATAACTCTTGCTACACAGCGTGTCCCAATGTGTCTAATTACACCATACCAAGTGATTAAAATCCACAACAATGACCTGCCTTGGGAGGAGAGTGGGGAAAAGGGAAGGCATTGCTATTCCAAAGTCCTGAAGTGCCTGGCTATTCTGACCCCTTTTCTCCGAGCCAGTCTTCCCCAACTTTCATTTTCATACATTCAGCTTTATATTCTTTCAGCTTCCTCCATAAGAACAATTACTGAGGGGCTATAAGTGAACATAAGTTAACCAAATGCTTTCATTGTCACCTTTGAAGCTTTGTTATTTCTTGTGCTCCATCCTCTTTCTCATTCTGATTTCTTATTCTGAGTGTGTGCCTCAGGGAAGCATTACAATAACATTTAATTCTGCAGCTCCTGCCTCTCTTTCGCCAACAAGCACATACATGAGTGTGAGACCCAGGCTGTGCACAGAGCCATCCAGCTCTGGGCTTTAAACTGAAAGAGGGTAGGTTTAGATTAGATATTGGGAAAGCATTTTTATGATGAGGGTCGTAAAACACTGGCGCAGGTTGCCCAGGGAAGTTGTGGATGACCCATCCCTGGAAATGTTCAAGGCCAGGTTGGATGGGGCATTGAGCAACCTGGTCTAGTGAAAGGTGTCCCAGCTCATTGCAGAGAAGTTGGACTAGGTGACCTTTAAAAGTGCCTTCTAACCCAAACTATTCTATGATTCCAAGATAATTAATCAGGAGGAATTTAGATTGTGTTTGTCTTCTTCAGGAAAGAAGTTGTGAATGTAGTGCTTTCAAAAATCATGAAGAAACAAGATGATATCCTGTGCAGGCAGAAGAGAAAACCTGTTCAGTCTCTGTTGTGGTGTCTTGGAAATAAAAAGGGTGTTTCTGCTAAGCACTTTGCATCAATAAATACTGTAAGCTCTTGGCATTATTAATTGTCCTCACAGTCTGTGAAGCAGGAAAACAGCCAAAGGTGAATAATCTTAATTCCCAGTACCTTTACCTAATTTAAACAATATTCAGTGACCTTTAGCCAGAGAATGATTTTTCAAAAGCCTTTTCAAACTCTATTTTAGCATGACATCCAGACTTTCAGCTGTGCCTGAGATTTTGCCAAGCTTAGGGGAAGGTCAGGGCATTATATAAAATATACCAGCTTCTTCTAGCCATGTTCCAATAAAGAAATAAAATAGATCAATAAAGCATGTCGAAGTCATTATAATCCAGATTTTGGAAATTCCTGTTAGCAGAGCACTTGTGGGTATTAACTTAAAATATGTTTCCTTTAAGGATGAGTGGCTGCAATATCTGCTGTCACTCAGTGACTGGGAGCTTTCTCTGCATGCAGATACCATGCCCAACTTAAAAATGTGTTGGCCAGGTGGCAGTCTTGATATGTGCCTTATTAAGGACACATTGGTAAAAGGAGAAGTATGTCAAAACGCTGATCATCCTTCAACTAAACTAACCCTGTTTTGGAAGTTTGGAAATTTTTGACTCAGATGTTTGTATCTAAGTAGTCCTGATTAGGCAACCACTTTGTTCCTCTCTATTAAAATAAAATGTTAAATTATTTGAATTCTGTTTGCTTGAGGATATTGATGGGCAATAAAAGACAAATAATAACAAAATCATCGCATTTGATATTATGTCATCAGTAATCCAAACAGCAAAATTAATTGCTCTTCTTAATAAAACCAAAATCCTTTCTGTATTCCAGAGCAAGGAAATTACCTAGAGAAAAAGAAAATCCAGAAAGTGCTTAATGCGTGAGTTGCTGTGGCATATTTTCTATTATAATTATAAAAAAATTCCAATTGTCACCGGCTCTATTTTCTAGCTGCTCACCTTTTATAGTTCAGGAAATTAAGATAGAAGGAACAGAAAGAGATACGTATTTGCTTTTTCTTTTTTAAGTTTTCTGGGTTTGAATGGATCCTATTATAAAATATGGTTCATAAGTTGAACATATTGAACTACATCCTAGGCTGATCATCCATATTTCAAAAAAATGGAGAAGAGCATATAAATATGGACAAGAGTAATTGATTACTTACTTTTAAGAAAATTATTCTATCATGTATTGCTCATGTAAGAAAGAAAATCCCAAGTGTGAAACAGCTGCAAGAAAATGAAATTTCTTGTCTAAAAGAATTTTCAGGTTTTAAATGACCCTAATTTTCTATAGAAGATATTCTTTAAATTCCTCCCATTGTGATGCTCACAGAAGCAAAACAAATGAATTATATCTGATTAATTCTAAAGTAGATGAGATAAAGCTGTTATAGGACTATGCATTTATTTGTTTATTTGTTTACAATGTTCCTAGTCCAGAGTGTTTTGCTGAGCACTGACATGTTGGGTGCCTTGTGTTTTAGGGCAGGAGTTAGTTTGCTATAGCTCTGATAATTATAAGGGCATGAGATCTATAAAGAAGTAAAATTACTGCTCCGGCCAGGTGAGGATTTTTTCCAGAATGAAAGTTATACTTAGTTATGGTATTTAATAGCTGAAGGAGTGAAGCTTCCAGAAGGGACCATGCAAGTCTGTAAGTGTGGTCACCCCCAGCTCCTCTGTGAGAGCAGAACGAACTAAGCAAAATGAAGAAGTCAGCCAGCCCCACCTGAGCATGTGGGCTATGGGCAGGAAGTTTAATGCATTTTCCTGTTCTCCAATTCATCCCATTATTCTCCCCCATTTCTCATTACTCCTTGAAATCTAATCCTTACACATAGGAGAAGTCAATCCTAGTGGACATCTGAAGGATCAGGCATCATATGACGAGTGACATCAGACCTTGATGAGGATGACTGTGTCCTTCCTCAGGACACATCAAGCATGTTCAATCCTTTTCTTTTTTGTGGTGTTCTGGGAAGAAAATACATGACTTTTGTGTTTAAGTTCTAATGCCCAAGGATAAGTTTACAGGACTGACAGTTGCTATAGATATAGTGCTGTTTGCAGAGTGATCAAGACTTGTTCTGGAAACTACTGACATTAAGTCAATTTTCTGAGGAAAGTCTCGACGTAACTGCAAGAGCCATGAACTTCCAAAGGGATATTTAACTTACAATGATTTTGTTACAGTTTGGAGACACTCCCAAAGTGCATGCAGTCTGATTTCACATGATGCCACATCCAAAATATATTCCTGAAAAATGGATATATGCGGGAGCTTGGGTGGGTCGGACAGTCGGGACGGACGGAGACGAGAGATCTCTGAAGTCAGATCTTGGAACATGCGGTTTATTGCAAAGGGCGTGGGTATAGGGGCACTGCTTAGAGCTGCCAGACTCAGCTCGGAGCAGGCCCAGGAGAGCAAGAGAGTAAGCGGGTAAGTAAAGAGAGAGAGAGAGAGAGCGAGAGGAATGAGAGTGAAGAAGTAGTATGTGAAGTCCTGGTTACAATACAATAAATCATCTTCTGTACTGAATATTCTAATTGTCACTAACCAATCTAATACAAGATACAAATCCTATAGCATTTACATACAGCCTATAAGAGTTCTTCTATTACCATAGAGTGTTACATCTTAACTTCTAAAAACTACTCTTTGGACCCCTTCTGCTGAGCTAGTAGGGTCTGCTCTGACCCTTGGACCTGCCTGCAAGCAGAGGGTATTGTTCAATCAAGAGGGGATTACCTTCAGTCGGCCATACCATTGTTTTCCAGTTGTTCAGTAACTAAGACTTGGTATCTCAAAAGGTGGCTTTCATTTCGATGTCGCTTATAGTTTTCATATTCTCAAAATCTTTTGTCAGGCAATCATATTTATAAGGCTTTCCTGTTTCATCTTCCCCAACAGATATACTCTTAAGTAGAGGACACAAATGCAGAGAACTGTTTTTTGCTCACCAGTTATTAAAAATCTTAACCTCAAATGTCAGGTAGCTTTTAAAAAAAGAAAAAATAAAAATCTTCAATAATGATCCTCCAGAAACTCTTTCTTGGGTTCCTATACCCATAAGTGCCTAAAGGAGATAGAAATGAATCTCATAAATACCAGAGAGAGATCAGCAAAACATTTTCTGTTGAAGTCATCAATTGCAAAATGTTTTCCTTTGAAATCACAACCAAACATAGCAGCAGTTTCTTTCTCAAAAGGTTAAGTAACCTTTTTTCATTTGAAATACGTTAATTACATACTGTTAGAGAGTGATTTGTTACTTTTCAATACTTATTTATAGGGGCCTTTATAGCAGGAAAGTTTGGAGTTGTACTTTTGGTAGGACCTTTTTAATTCTTTACGGAAACCTTTAAATGTGAGGTCTTGTAAACCAACCTGTGTTTTCATAAAGTGATATGTAGGATGGCAGACCTCTGTTTTAGAAAGGAAGTATAATGATCTATAGCTGTGAAGTTAACAAACTGTCAAGATTCTTAAAAAATGAAAAAATTGTTTACCCTTAACTACCCAGAGATACTGAAATACAAGCTTTGTACCAGGTTATTAAAATCCAATTCCACATTTCAATGAACATTTATCTACTTTTTATTGTTGAATATTTTTTTTAGCATTGTTAATAATAACCTTTGTTTCCTAGACATGTAAAATATAATTGAATCTCAACTATATGCCTGGAAGCATTCTAGCACCAATTAGTCACTATAAATAGTGCATTAGTGGGCCTCGCTTGAAGCTAAATGGTATTGGATTGTTTATATTCAACAAATGGGAATAAGATACCATTTTTTTCATCTGGAGGAGCGTTCCTTGTGAAGGTGGCTTCAGCAGAGCTGTCTGGAAAGCAGAATTTACTGTTCTGAGTGCAGCAGTCTGCCACTCCTGGATCCCAGGATTTAATAATTTTGCTCTGTGGCTCTCTGTACATCTTGGTCACTGCCAGCTCAGGGACCTTCACCCAACACTCCATGGGGCAGTGTGAGTTTGCCACTTTGGCTGGGATTCATTGGCTCAAATGTAGACCATCTGTTGTGTGTCTCCATGTGAATAAACTGCTAGACTACATTTTCAAGCAGTGAAAAAAAAAAAGGATGAATGTCTGGGGCACAACTGATTTCATTCTAAAGGTAGATATGTGAAAAAGGTCAAATGGCCATGGCCCTAAAAATGACCTTTTCTCTGTTATCTGTTTAACAGAGTCTATGATACAATATATAGTTGAATATCATTAATTTTACCTTATGTGACATGCTGAAGCTTAGTCATCTAAACTTAAATGTTGACAGATAATTAAATGTTTTTTGGAAATTCAGAATTGTCATAAACCCAGAAGTAGTAGCCTGAGGAGATGAAAGCTGTGAATATGAACATTAATGGGTTCAACATTCAAGGCTTGCTTGAAAATTTTGGCCTTTCTTTGTTTGCCATCTTGTGAAGTATAATAATACTGCTTTTTAACTGCAAACAATTTTGTGCTCTCCATAAGGAAAACCAGGCATACAACCACAGTCACATAAGAAATAGACCATGAAGGTACGGCACTAACGATAACTTGATACAAACCTTGACTCTTAACCCTGATTTTCATGTGTATTACATCTACACCTACAAGATAAGTGAATATTAATTACTACAATAGCTATTTCTGAATAACCCTTATTCTGTAAAAAGAATATTTGGTCCCTCTTTC
>NW_008239105.1:131056-141532 GCF_000691975.1 Corvus brachyrhynchos
TCCCTTCAGTCTCTTTGAAAGTGTGTGTGTAGATTGGTCATAAATAGCTCCACCTAAAGAAAAATGGTGTGGGGAACTCTTTCAGGATGCAGCTGTGGAATAAGATTTGCATCTGCCTTATTTATGTTATAATGCAGCTCCAGTATATTGACCTTTTGGCTCTGGGCAATGTAAAAGATGTCTAAGAGGCCAAAATAAAAGAGGCATAAAAATGTCTAAGAGGTTGAATTTCCTCTGAGATGAAAAATGGCAGCAGGATCTCAAGCTAAAAACACATCATTAATAAATGGTCAGCTGTTCTCTGTTAATAGAAGCAACATGAAGACCTTCATCCAAGTGATATTTGTAATAGAAGTTCTCAGTTTGGCCATTGGAATCTAGATCACGCAGGATGAAGACAAGTTAAAAATGGAGAACTAATATCTCTGCTTGGGATGGTGAGAAGGAAAAAATAATAAGAGACTATAGGATCAAGGTTGGCTAGCTATGATTGAAAATTAGAAGTGTTGAACACTGTGTGATTTCTTTGGTGTAGATGGAATGAAAGCAATTTTGAAAGCTTAACAAATCTATTTCACTGATGCTCTTTGTAATTCAAAGCAAGTGTCTTTTCTGGTAACTTCTCCCAGCGTCTCCTGAAACCCCAACAGTTAGAGAGAATAATTCTGTTTTCTAAATTCTAATCTTTCTTTTTATTTCTTCTGAACACAGGAATCAGGGTTAATTTTGGGCAGGAAATTAACTTTGAATGTTATAAGCAGTGGCATGTAGGTAACTTGCAGAGGAACTCTGCAGTGTGCCTTGGAGTCACGGATCCCCTTTCCAGATGCCTGGGGGAACTTGCCACAGCTGCTGTCTAGTCCAGGCGCCTGGATTTGCTTTTGTTGGGGTTGGGATACAGTTGGACTATGGCCATGGAAGCTGCAGTCTGATTCTTTAAATTATGCCTTGTTCTGAAGCACTTTGCAATGAGATCTGTCCAGTCTTGTCCATTAGATACATAAATGTGAGGAACAAATACACTCAAGCTAAAGGGCAGTCTCCCTTCCATCTGCTGATATCTGCTGCCTTTTTGGTATGTTGCATTATACAAGAGCAAGAGGAGGAAATCTCACATTTTTCTAAGACAGTATATTGAGTGTCCCAGTGCCAATGGACTGTGATGATCAATGCAGTATCAGGAGTAGTACTGCCACAAGGTATGTTTTTACAAGCTTACAGCTTACAGGCGGTGAAAGAGATAAAATAGAAGTGATTCAGGTACTTAACTATACCTGTGAGAGGGACCAATCTGATTTTTATTTATGCCTCAACATATGTTATACATGAAGAATTCCTGTAGGGAGCTATACATGTGCTGGCAACCCTGTCGCTGCGGAGACTTCGCCTGGCAGCCGATCAGGAGAGAGAGAGCTTCCATGATCGACCTGCAAGCAACCTCCCACTTGCCGGAAAAGCAGGGCCCCGGGCGCCCGGGAAAAAATGCCCGGGAAACAGGGCTATGGCAGGAAGCCTTAGCATATAAAAGCAGTGAACTGCAACACAACGTGCGCCCGTTTCCTTTGGGTTTCTTGGAGGGAGTGGGGGCTTGCCTGTAGGGTCAGACCCCACTCCCCGCCTCGCCTTTCCCTCCCTTCGGTCCTGCATCCCTCTCCGCACCCGTCCTGCTCTGCTTCGCTGCTTCCCTGAGGCAGCTCGTCTCTGCGGCAGCCCAGTGCTCTGCTGTTTCCCCGACGGAGCAGACGCTGCCTGCACCCAGCCCGCAGCCGTTGCCGCCTCCGTGTTTCCCGCGTTGCCTGCAGCAGCCGGCCCGCGGCACCAGCCCGTGGCCACCCCGCCCCGGCCCGCGCCACCCGCCGCGGAAACTTAATGAATATGGAGTTTGTAACCCGATATATACCAAACTGAATGCAGCTGTCGGCACACATGACTTTGGAAGAATTATCCCCCATGCATCCCAGCACTGGAATAAACATACCTACTTTACTACTTATTCCAGTAGTGGAGTCTTTTCTGTATATCACATGCTCCATCTGCTGAGCTGATGCCGACAGAGCGCTCAGGGTTCTTACGGTAAGGCTGTTCCTGTCTTCTGTTTCTCTCTCTGTCTCTTTCTCCCCCTCTGCTCTCTTTTCTATCCCCCTTCAGTAGGAACACTCACCCTTCTTTATCAATAAACAGTTCTCAGATACAATATCGCTGCATTCGCGCTTTATTTTCGTCCAAAAAATCTATCCAAAAAAATCCTCCCTGACTCCCTTTTATACAGCTGGACAGGACAACCGGCATAACAAACCTCTGTATGGTTGGCAGATGTGATATAGGGTCTCTGGGATACCCATGCTCTGCTGCAACATCCAGCTGAGGCAGGAAGATACCTGAAAACATTGCAAATAGATGGGACATCAGGGTCTAGGCACATGAATTTCTCTTAAAGCAGTGAGAATTTAACTGTGACCTCTTGGCCCTTCTGCTTTATTTGGATCTTTAGTACAACAGGTTCTGATCTTCACTTACTGACGGAATAGTATTTTATGTCTGCTAGCACTTTAAAAAAATTTTTAAAACATCAGCAAGGCCAAATTTGGGGATGACAATTTGGCTACCACCATTATAAGGGAAGAATATCTTGGCTGACACATTTTAACTGTAGCCCACTTCAAAATCAGAACTCATAATTTCTTTAATAAATAGAAGATATTCATACTGTATTGGTTTTTAGTTCATAAAGAGGGACTATGTGGTCTTTAAATTGTTCTATGGCTTTTCTTAGGATAAGTGTAAGGGACAAAATATGAAAACATTGCAGCAATGTTTTGAGAAGTTGTTTAAATGGGTGCCTCTGGTTCCATGTTGTATCAAATCTGTCTTAAAAAATGACAGCTGCTACAGCTGATAAAAATGCAAAAGCTATGGTACAGAAAAAAGTGCATAAGTTTCCTTATACCTATACAATAGTTAAGTACTGGCCAAGAATAACTGTCTACCACAGAGGGGTTTAAGCGCATGGCCAACTTGATCATTTGTGCCTTTGTGCAGTCAAAGGAAGTAACTTCATTTAATTTTCAGAGAAATAATGCATAAATTTATGCTGGTTTTCAAATTAATTGTATCATAGTCAAATAAAATCAGCAAACCTGTATCTTCCCTGATTACTACATAATTTTCTGTTTTGGACATTAACATTTAGTCTAGTAACACTCTGTAAACTGGGTGAAATTTTTCAGTGAAAACGGGGGAAAGAGGGGAGTCTGTGGCATAAATTATTTCTGGTTTTAGACAAACTTGTAATGTGAGGATCCCTGTTGGGCACAATATGACCTAAAGTTATTACACAGGAAATATAGATCTGTGAGTGCCTGGTGAAAATACAATTAGAAACTCACTTCCAGATCGAGTAAGGAAAGGTAGAACTACTGGAGTAAGAGTATCCTGCTTGGATAACTCTGCTTGCTGATGAAGTTTGTGTTTAATGGTGATTGTTGTTGTTGTTGTGCTGCTTCCACCCCTCCCAACCCTCCCGTCTTGAACCTTCTTTGTACTCCCCAGTTTTTCTTTTTAAGTAGTTCTCTTCTTTTGTCCTAACATGTAGAAGAATTAAACAAGGCTGTCCAAGCTGTCAGTAAGATCAAAATCTGTAAAATTAACCGAAAGATGGATACAAAACTCAGTTTGAACAATAAACAAAGAAAAATAATTATGATGAAGGTCATAAGAAGAAGATGAATCCTCAATTACCACACCAGCCTGGCCATGAAACTATAATAAGGGGAAAAGAAAATCCACCCTAGCATCTCTTATTTTAATTAAATTCTGTCATTTTAAAGTGCTCTCATAAATTTTGCAACCAGATTTATAAATCCTGACTTTGTGCATAAGCCTGATTGCAGATTGGGAGATTCTATGTCCCCACACATTTCTATGGATTTATTCAGAATAAATTTGATGTGGGAAAGGACTTTTGTCTCTTGTGCAGACCAAAACAAATACAATACAAAGAAACCAGCAGTAAAAGAAAGCACTTGCAGAACAACAGAGTATCAGTGAGCCTGGATTTCGTGTGCTACAATTAAACTTCTTCACTTTAATGTGTCTTTCTTTAGCATATCTAAAGTGGTGGTGTTTAGTTGGTTTGATAGGAGGAGGTGTGTAAATATGAATAATTTGTGAAGCCCACTGGATCTGGGATGTGTTAGGAGCTCATGAGCTCTTCTGCCTGGAGCCCAAGAAAGGCTATTTGTAATATAGGTCAGGCAATATTAGGAAAAATATACAGTAAAAATTAATGCAAGTTGTCTTATTGGGAATTTTTCCTCTTATAATGAAAGCTTTTAATTTAGAAAGAGAACAGTTGTCCACAGGACAGTCTGACGATAATAAAATCATTCCTTCAAGTGTTTATGGTGCCTTCTGAGAGAAACACATCCTATTGGTGTCCTTCTTGTAACTTCCTGAGTCTCCACAGCACGTGGAAAGACTGAGCTGTAGAAAGTCAACTTGGCCACTCCTGAAATGCAATAGTCTCTTAAGAGTGTGTGAATGCATTGAGAGTTTTAACAGAGGAAATGGAGAAGGGAGGGAAGAGGGGAGGAAGGCAGGGAGGGAAGAAGGGAGGCAGGCAGGAAGGGAAGCAGGAGGCCTGCAGGAGCTGCTGATCATTGTCTGAGTTGAAATATAATTATGGCACTGTCACTGACACAGTTAATTTTATAAAATTGCTACCTGATCTTTATTGATCCCAACTGTGTTAATTTTCCTCTGTTTCCGTTTCCTTTCTTCTTTGCCTTTGTTTTGTGAGTTCTTTTGCTCAGAGTTTGGGTTAAAAGGCAGAAGACACTAGGTTGTTCTTTGGACTTAGATGTTTATTATTTTCTTAGCTATAGCACAGCTGCACGGGATGTGCCTCTTAGTTAACAAGTTGGAAAATGGCTCAGAGTTCTAAGTTCCAAGGTCTTTTAAGGTCCAAATCACCCTATTATGGAATGCCAACTAATTTGTTTTTACTTATAATCCAATAACTAACTATTCATGATCTGCTCTGCGGGATTTTTGACCCAATGCCAGAACACCCAGATTTGTGAAGAAGAAGGAGAAATGAAGAAGAACAAATCCACACCCCAAATCTTCCATATTGTTATACATATATATATTATTATATCCCAGAAACCTAAGTTCTCTAAACCCAGGGTTCCAATACAACTGGACTCTGAATTTATTGTTTCTTTGAAAGAATCATAGAAACATTTAGATTGGAAAGGACTTTAGGATCATAGAGTTCAACCATTAACACTGCTATCTTCACTATTAAACCACAAAATTTTACCAGCAAGCTTATCAACCCACCCTGAGACCTTCTTTCAGGATAGCAGGACAGAAACAGTCAAGGAGATTTCTAGAGGGCATCAGGAATAACTTCTTGCTCCAAGCACTGGAATGAGCAGCTAGGGCGATGCACAGATAGATCTGCTCATTGTTAACCTGGACGACGTGGCTTTGGGATGTGGTAATCAGTCATAGAATGGTTTGGATTCAAAGGGACCTTGAATATCATCTTGTTCCTATAGCCCTACCGTGGGCAGGGACACCTTCCACGAGACCAGGTTGCTCAAAACCCCATACAGCCTGATCTTGAACACTTCCACGGATGAGGCATCCACAGCTTCTCTGGACAATGGCTGTAGGGTCCAGAAAACAGTGGGGTTCAATATCCTGAAAAGGAGGAAGGAGAGCAGTAGAGAACAGATCCTGTACCCTGTATTAACTTATTCATTGATGACTTGGATGAAGGGGCAGGTGCCTCCTCAGTAAGTTTGCTGTTGGCACAAATCTGTGAGGAGTGACCAATACTCCAGAGGCTATTAGCTCTCCAGAAGGACCTTGACAGGCTGGAGAGACGGGCAGAAAAGAACCATCAGAAATTCAACAAAGGCAAGTGCAGGGTCCTGCACCTGGGGAGGAATAACCCCCTGCACCAGCACAGGCTGGGAGTGATCTGCTGGAAAGCAGTTCTGCAGAGAAGGACCTGAGGGACCTGGTGGACAACAGGCCGTCCATGAGCCCGCAGTGACCTAGTGGCCGAGAAGGCCACTGGTGTCCTGCAGTGCATTAGAATGAGCAATGCCAGCAGGTCAAGAGAGGTGATCCTGCCCCTCTGCTCAGCCCTGGTGAGGCATATCTGGAGTGCTGTGTCCAGTTCTGGGCTCCTCAGTACAAGAGGGACATGGAGCTCCTGGAGGATGTCCAGCAGAAGGCTATGAAGATGATGACAGGACTGGAGCATCTCCCTTATGAGGAAAGGTTTAGGGTTGATCCTGTTCAGCCTCAAGAAGAGAGGACTGAGTGGGGCCCTTATCAATCTCTGTCAGTGTCTGCAGGGGGATGTCAGAGGATGGATCGGACTCTGCTCGGTGGTGCTGAGCAACAGGACAAGAAGCAGTAGGCAGAAACTGATGTGCAGGAAGTTCCACCTGAACATGAGGAGCTTCTTTGCAATGCAGTGACCAAGCACTGTAACAGATGGTTCAGAGAGGGTGTGGAGTCTCTCTCACTGGAGGTTTTTAAGAACTGTTTGGACACAATCCTGTGCCATGTGCTCCAGGATGACCCTGCTTGAGCAGGGGGGTGGGACCAGATGAGCCACTGTGGTCCTTTCCTAACCCATTCTGTGATTCTGTGACTTCAGGAGAGCTTTAGCTCAGCTTCTGGAGCAAAATGACAGCTGGGATGACACGGGAAGTAGCTAGAGGGGAAAGGAGGTCAGGAAGAAAAGCAAACTTATCAGGAGATTTCTGTGTGTGGAGGGATGCAACCCACCACTACTTCTCTTACTTTTTTTGCTTATGGATGAATGATACAGAGCAAACAAATCTAGTCTGTTCTTCTGAAGACTGGAAAATGGCAAGATGTCCCAGTAATTGTTAAAGGACTGGAATCTAGATGTCTCCATCGCAGACAACGCTGTACATGTCTCTTCCAAAGAGGGGCCTTGCCTGGGTGAGGGAAGTAGGACAGCAGACAGGTTGAGGGCTAGCATCTGTTGCCAGAGCCCTGAACCCAAGAGCACACTCAGAGCTGGATGTCTGGTGAGTCATGTCTTCCCAAAGCAGCTAGCTGTACAGGGTGGAGATTTTCCATCTTTCTCTCTTGGGTTTGAAAAGTGGTATCATCTTTCCCTTGAATCAGTGATGAAAAAGGAAGTTATAACTGAGGGGTACTGCAGGCTTGAGTAATGACTTTATATTCATCCTCATGTCCTGGTATATTACCAGAAGAATAATGTAATTGAACAAGAACATAATTTTGGAAACTAATCAGTGGGGCTAAAGAGAGATCAAACCTATTTTGCCTAGTGTGTGACTTCCAGAGAAACTTCACACATTGCAGAAGCTTATTAGCAGGTTATAGCAGGTATGAAACGTATTTTCAAGAAAATCTAACTGTATAATTATTTGACTTTGATGAAACTGCTGCTGGTGTCAACTGTCTAGCAGTAATCTTAACACTGTACTGAAGCAGAATGTAGATGGCTTTACAGTTTTTCCTTTTTCTACATCTTGAAATAGTGGTGCCAGTATTGCCTGACATTACTCTTAGCACAAAAAATTACTGCCTGACATAACAAAAATAAAAATAATTAAAAAAGAAAAAAAGGCCAAGTGTCTTAGAGACTTCACTATCAAAAGCTATCCACAGAACACAAGATTACAAATCCTTATTGCCATGGCCTCATTGCAATGGTTGTACTTTAACAGGTTTTTGTTCCTAAAAAACCTAGTCCTGGAATCCCCTGCCAGAGCAGCAAAGTGACTGCCCATCTCAGCCTTTGGACTCTGCTCATTCACATGCGGCTAAAGATTCCCTTGTACAATAGATTTGTCTGTACCTTTTCTTACTGTAATTATTATACTTCTAGAAGTTGCTGAATAGTTTGACCTCAGTTGCAGCCTAAGCCGATCCTCTTTCTTTACATTTTATTCTGGTAATATATACTCTTCTTTTGGTATGCTACTGGGTTTGGGGAGAAAATTTTAAGTACCAAAAGATCAAGAAATGGAATGTGACAGTGCTTCAGATTTTTCTTCAGCTATTCTTTAAACTAGCAAAGAGATTTATGTGAAAATGAAAATATTAATCTTTAGATGATGTGGCCATAAAATTAAAAAATGCATGTACAGTATTACTTAGTTATCCATAAATATGAATAATCCGGTAGCATCTTCATTTTGATTTGAAGTATGTTTGAGTGTGTGATGGACAAAGACCTGCTAATAGCAAAGCTGAAACAGGTAAAAATGCTTCCTCTTGGACCACAAATCTTCTTGACCTTACATGCAGTGGTAGGTAATTTCCAGAAAAAGGACCCAAGTATGAGGCATTTGTCATGGGAAAGTGAGGAATGCATCATGTCATGCTCCAACATTACAAAATGTCCATCTCCCTTGCTCACTCATATAGAGAGTTTTCAGCAGAGGAACAGTACAGAAGGTGTGCACTGGATTGTAGACTTCCACTGCTGGCCTATTTTATGTATTGGTTTTAAAGTAGACCTTAAACACAGGATGAATCAAGCTTTAGGAGATCTGTTCTGCAAAGTCATTTGATAAAAACCCGAGGATTAAGGTAGTAAGTTGTCTCAGCTTGTTAGTGTGTGATTGCCTCATACTTTAGTACTACTTTGACTTTGGAATTTGTTTTTTCTTATAATTTTTACTACTTCTGCTCAATTTTCCTGTTTTACACTATTTCTCACTTAACCAGTAATTGTTCAGAAATTTATAGTGAGAATTCTTATATAGAAATTTTCATGCTGTCTACAGGTTCAATGGTTGTCATCCTACTAATCTTAAGTAGTGTGGAGTTGTGTTTATCTATCTATCTATCTATATATATCTATATATATCTCCTATATAAAATACCAGGGACTGAAAGTTTGGATAGAATTTTGTGGACATGTTTGGTTCATACTTCTAAGACAAAAACAGAGAGGATTCACTGCAACAGATTTATCTCAGCATCTACCCCTAGGTGAAAACCCTGCAGTTTTCTGATACATTACAACGTTTCTCACTGTCACCTCTTGTTTTTCTGAATGCGCCTATGTTCTGTTGTGAAACTCGTTAGAAAGCTGGACTGTTTTTCAAAGCTTCTCCCTTGGCTGGGGCACAGGCATGCAGCAATCAGTTGCTTCTTCTGTGATTCCTTTTATGTTCCCATGGTCCACTAGTACCAAGTATGAGGAAATTATGCCTTGCCATGCTTTTATGGGTAATTTTATTTTGGGTTTTTCTTCACCACCAAGGGTAACTTCTTGCATATTTTTCCTTAAAAAGGACTTTCCACCAAATTTTGTCCATCACTTTGTCATAATAATGCATAGTGATACTTTTGTGTAGCTAGAGAAGCTTGCCATAGATTTGATCTAGCATAACAATGTCTTGACATACACTAGAGGACACACAATTACTTCCACTAATAGTTAGCAACTATGGGAAAAACTTTTCCTAAAGAGATGGAGCTTAAAAATAGCCAGCGACTTCTGACTCTGGTTTAAAGCTGGGCTGTGTAATGCTAGATAAGGAGAGGAACTACATCACCTTTTGTTGTGAGAGCCTTTTATGGTCCAGAAGGATTATATGGATATGCCTGAAAACTAGAGGACCTAAGGGACAGGTCAGAAAGACAAGTAGAGGAAAGGAAAATGATGACATGTTTTCAAACCCTGAATTATTCATGCCCTCCAAAAGTCTCCTTTCCACTTTTCCCTGTGTTGTTTTCTTTGGTTGTTAATGTTTTCTCTGCCCAAAGATATGCCCATGCCAGTCTATTCGTCAGACTACTGGATTCAATTTAAGGATAGGAGTTCTTATGTTGGTTGGTGGTTCTTTTTCTTGTTTTTCTTGTGCCACTATTATCTGATGCTGAAGCTTTGTAGTGGATACACTCTGTTTTTACCGTCCTTGACGCATTAAGGGGTAGTTAAGGCAAACACCTCATTCTGCTCCCTCTTCTGTAGTTTGCAACTTATCCCCCTCATTGATGCGCTTTCATATGCATCTTAAATGGGTCATTAGCTAATCTTGAATTGGCAGATGGTAATTGCTGTATTAAAATTCTACATAACTTATTTGCCATGTAGGACTCAGCAGAATTATATGTGCATCACCAGTGAGTTGGTGGATCTAATCTCTCTAATAGAGATGCCTTAACCATCATCTTTTCCAAGTTTTAAAAAATCAATCACTCATAGTTTTCATAGTAACTCAGAACAGGGCAAAGGTTGAAAACAACACAGTTCTTGGAGCACACTCTACATGTTCTGTGTCTTTTTATGAGCCCAGTCTAACCTCTGTCTGCCTCCAATGACCCATACCTGAAAGAAGAAAAGGAGAAATATTGTAATGAATCCACTTTCTCCCGGCAGGGTTTCTATTTCTTGTAAAAAAGATGCAAATGAAAAAAAAAGCTGTAGTTGCTGAG
>NW_008239105.1:141567-149948 GCF_000691975.1 Corvus brachyrhynchos
TACCATGTGTTGATGTATGTAATGATATTAACATGGTGGAAGTGGAGATGTTGTCCAGCAGAGGTGCAGAGTATTTTCATAGTACAAAAAATAACAAATGACATACCATAAGCCAGCAAAAGTACTTGGCTCTTAGTGAATCTCTTTCTACATTGTGGATTTTGCTATCCATACTTGGGCGGATTTGTTCTCCTCTCCACTGCCAATG
Source organism: Corvus brachyrhynchos (assembly GCF_000691975.1). Classification (NCBI taxonomy): domain Eukaryota; kingdom Metazoa; phylum Chordata; class Aves; order Passeriformes; family Corvidae; genus Corvus; species Corvus brachyrhynchos. Next base: position 141,776 of record NW_008239105.1, read on the forward strand.
GGTATGGTTGTAATTGAAAACTTTGTTGTATGGACAGTGTCCTCTCAAAAGAACAGTAGTTCCTCTCAAAAGTACAGGAATTACAGTGATCTAAGAGCCCCTTTTGCAAAATATTTGAGGGAAGAGAGCAGGTGACACAGGCTTTAGTGGTCACCACTCTTTACATAGCAGATCGCACCAATTTTAGTGAAGAAGCGGTGGTCTTGCTCAGCTTCCCATATTAGAAGGAAGTCTTTTGTTAGGGTCTTTCAGCAGAGCTGGACAAGAAACTTTGTGGCTTTATTTTCCATAGCCTTGGGTCCAGCTGGGTTTTGAGAACTGACCAAGTCTTGCTGGTGTGTTTATATTACAGATGAGAAAGGTGCCTGCCAAATCAATGAACAGCTGGGATGGACACTTGCACTGGAGCAGCCACAGGAATGTGTATACTAGGATGAGAAGATGCCTGTGTGTGCCTGTGTACAGAGCAGTCTGAGGAATTTCTGTTGTGTTGATTGGTTTATATTTGTAAATTAAAGACCCAAGTCCTGCCTTAAAGGCTTTGCAGCTTCAAATTCTGTGTTCAGTTTTGGGCCCTTTGTCTCAAGAAAGACATTGAGGTGCTGGAGCATGCCCAGGGAAGGGCAGCAGAGCTGGGGAAGGGTCTGGAGCACATGATGGATGAGGAGTGGCTGGGGGAGGTGGGGTTGTTCAGTCTGGAGAAAAAGAGGCTTTGGGGAGAGGAATGGAAGGCTGTAGTCAGGTGGAAGTTGGTCTTTTCTCCTGGGTAACAAGTGATAGGACAGGAAGAAGTGGCCTCAAATTGCACCAAGGGAGGTTTATACTGGATATTAGGAGAAATTTCTTCACAGGAACTATTGTCAAGAATTGGAAAAGGCTGCCCAGGGAAGTGGTGAAGTCACCCTCCCTGGAAGTGCTCAAAAAACATCTAGGTGTGGCACTTAGTGACATGGTTTAAAGATGAAGATGGCAGTGCTGGTTTGTTGGACTGGTGACCTTTGAGGCCTTTTCCAACCTAAACAATTCTATGATTCTTAATACTACTGAAATATATGGTATTACCTAGTGGAATAAAGTTAAATATAGGAGTCACTGGGCAGGCAGTGGAACTGGAGATGTTGGCTGTAAATACAAGAAAGAGGATGTGGCAGTGGTGAAAAGAGAAGTTGAAGGATCCTCCTCCTATGGTCCACAGTCATTTGGAAGCTAATAAGGGTTTTCATAATTTTAAAAGCAGAGTGAAAAATTCCCTTTTTGTTTGTTACTCACATTAGGGAAGTTTTGAGAAAATTACAACAATTTTGCGTTAGAAAACCTGATGTACTCTAAAAGAAGCCTCTTTTGCCATTTATAATTCACTAAGATGTAGTGATGTTCACAACAAAAATGATGCCACAAGTGCAAGATTATGATGACTCTTATGGGAAAAGCAATATAAGCAACTTACTTATTGATAATGGGCATAACAAAAGCCAACAGACAAAGGAGGGTGGACTGCTTTCTTTTCAAACGAAATCAATTGCTCGATAGTCATGTAAAATCAATGATCAGTGCCATCAGTGTTTTTGCAGCTATGCGCTGAGATTAGTCAATGATTATTTCACTGGATGAGATTTTGGAGTAAGCATAGTTAAATCACATAGACTCATATAGGCATTTCTTTCTGCACTGGTGTGCAGAATGTAAACATAGCGATTACTTCCCTTTTCTTCCATGCAGCTTGTGTGGTATGATAAATAAATTTATGGTGTTCCTGGTTACTGCTGCCAGCTGGTGGAGTCACTTTCAAAGAGGAGGTGGTTTGTATAACCAGGTTTAGCATTTTCTTGATGGCTCATGACAGAGATTGTCATGTAGCCCGTGCACATTTCTCTGAACAACTGGATGAAAGAAGCTGCTTAAAGACCTTCATCCCTGCCTTCTTCCAAGAGAACGTAAAAATGAATTTTTCTTACCAACATATTAGGAGTAAGAGTAGATTTAGCTATTTAAATGTACAAAAATCATTAGCTTCAGAATGAGGAACTGCTAAATTTACTTTGATCATAAAATCTGTCTGATTTTCCGTTGTTGTTTAATTTGCTATTGGATATATATTGAAAAATTCATGGCTAATTATCTGCTGAAATGGTGCTCCTTATATGTAGAAAACTACCTGAATAAGGAGCTCAAGATCTCTGTGAGAACTGAATTCAAATAGTTAAAGCTTTAAGCATACCCAACAAGTATCTCTTGAAGGGTATTTTGTGCTCATCAAGGTCCGAATACATAGATTCTCTGGTGTAAGGAATTGAATGAAGAATATATTAATTATAATAAATGAAACAACTACAGCAGAGAAAAATACTGTTTATTTGATTATGATATCCAAATTTTTGGAGCCTGATCTGAGAACAGAATGGGTCCATATATAGTTCACTTGCAGAGAGAAGGACAAAAGAGGAAGGTATTGCACTAAAGCATTAATCTGTTGACTAACAACTGTAGTGAGATCAGTTTCTCACTATGCTAATGTACCACTTTTTCCTGTCTACAGCTCAGATTAGCCCAGCTAAACTTTGTACTTTGAGAGAGTTTTACCAAAAAAAGTGAAATATTACTTGTTCGAGGTTTTTCTGGAGGAATTAGTTTGAAATATTTAAGCACTACAAAGTTTTCTGACCTAAATGAACAGTGCAAGAGACTCAGAGGTCTCCTTTACCTTTGGCTTTCTTTTTTACCACCTGGAGAAAACTCAATGTAATACTGAAACATGCTATAATGTGTCTCTCAGAGGTCCCATTCAGAAATTTACCTTCCTCTTCTTCAGCATTTAAGCCTGACCATTACTTCCTCAGGAATTTAAAAAGGAACTGTTGAGATATTCATAGTTTAAGTGCATACAGATGTCAAGTTGCTTTGTGAATGATATTCAACCATGTTAATGAGGGGAAAAAGTCCTATGAGAGATATTGGTGAAGATCAAGATTTGGGTTTTTTTCCTCTTCCTTTTTTCATATGTTTCTTTAAAGTGGTTAAAAAATACATCTAAGAAAACTTCCCTCTAAACTGAAAGGAAGCAAATTAAAGGGCAGGACAGTGTGAAGTTTTAATATGAGTGGATGGTCTAAAATAAAAGATATTTTAAGCAGAAATAAAGAAAACTTTTTTGTTGTTGTTTTCTCCAGCGTTAAGTATGTCTCAAAAGGACTTATGCAAATTCATGGTGTTCACGTGTTCTGGCAATTAAAATAGGGGTAATTCAGAGGCAATTTTTATGTCAAGAACTCTTGAGACTGCAGCTGGGGTCAAGCCGATGTCCTATAGGTGGATGGTGTTTGTTGGAAAACCCGATTTGCCAGTCTTTGAAGCACTGCTATGATGAGAAGGCTATGATGACATTAAGCTAGTGCACAGCAGTTACCGAGGGAACCAGAAATGAATTTTTTTGTTATGAGAAGAGATGATCCTAGAAGAGAAAGGTGAATAATACCAGCTCCGTACTAATCTCTTGTCTCACTTTTCTCCACCAAAAAATAAAGCTTGGTATTTTTTCTTTCTCTTAGCTTTTAGTTGAGAGTGCACCAAGAGAACATCAGGTTATCATGGAAAGACTTCAACATGAATGAGACTATTGATTAAACTACTCAGATGTGCAAAAATGGTGACATCTGCTAGTTCAATGTTTGTTTCTCTGATTTTCTTGCCATACTCAGCCAACATACTGTGTGTGAGCAATAATTGTAGAACTGGGCCAAACTGTGATGCCTTTAATGTTTTGGAGATGTAGATGAAAGCTGGCCAGCTGATGAGATGAGGCTGCAAAAAGGTGCTGCGTTCTGCCTTGATGTAGGTGTCACTTTGAAGGCTGCCTTTCAGTGTGATTCATCCAAAGCATTTCTATTTTATTTCTGTCTGCAAAGACTTTGGATGCTAAGCCAAAGTTGTTTTTAAGACTGAACAGGTTTGTTGATATACAGAGTGGGGATAGTAGAGAATGGAGAGAATAAGCATGCCACAACTGAAATGTGTAAATGAGCACTTGAGATCTGAACTGTTTCATTGGTTATGTGATTTTATACGCTCTGCTTCAAGTGAGATTCACTTTGCAGTCTGCATCCTCAGAGTCTGAAGCACAGAATTTTGTTGTGCTAGATGCATCTATTAAATGACTTGCAATTTTCTTTATGTGCTATGGCAAAAGGGGGAAAATATATAGAATAGAAGGCAAAAAAAGAAGTTAAAAAAAGGGAAGTTTTATTACAGCATAGAAAGAAAGGAGGATTTAAAAAATGGAAAGAAAAAAACCTGGCATTTACTAGTTGGCTGCTCATGTTAATCCTCTTTAAGACACACGTGACCTCAGCTGGAAAACCTCTCACATTTTTCAGCCTGTTGTGAAGCAGCAAGCTTAGTGACAATCATAAGAACCTCTAAAAATTCCTGAGCAGTTTCTAGCCACTCTGTGTCACTCTCTGACTCTCTAGGCTGGCAGACCAGCACTGCTCAGAGACTTGGACTAAATGATAAATACTAACCCTGCTTCTATATATATCAAGTAGTCTGTTCCAGGACTACTGGTTCAAAATGAGGTCGGAAATTGATGTGTGGATTTTAATGCCATTTTTGAAAAGAGACATGAACAGAATTTTTATTTTTGAAGTGGAATTTAATAATTTGTAGTGTGTGCCAAAAAAACATGCCCTGGAATTCCCTGATTTCAGCTGTTAAGGTAGTCCACAGGAGTTACTAAAAGTCCTGAAAGGACAAAGCAGAACATAAAGCTTTCCCCTTTGAATGACTACAGAGGTAACAAATTAAAAAAAAAGTAAAAGAAGGTGTAATACAATAGATCACTTACATTGTCAAAGTTGGAGTAGGCTCATATATTGTTATTTTCAGTACTTATCCAGATTAATTTTGGTTGTTTCAAGGAGCTGGATTTTACTGCCATATATGCCCAGAGCTACAGACATGGGGTTATTTCAGTTTTTCTTTACTGGGAGGGATCCTAAATATATTACCAGGAAATGAGGGCTGACTGAGAACACTAATAATGTGAGACCATGTGGCTCATATGGTCTAACTGTATGGATTAACTGTATGACAATGGTTTTAGACCTTAAAATGCAATGATTACCTTTCATAATTCAGAGGAAAGAACAACCTAGAAAAGAAAGAAAATGGTCAGGTTTGGGGGTTTTATTTCACCATTAATTTTTCTGCATTATCTAAGCATAGGAACTGAAGAGAACAGCTGTCTGCTTGAAATGATATTCTATGCTGAGCTCAAGTGAAGTTTATTTTTATCCCTTTGGTGCTATCATACTGTCTTTATTTCGACTAAATTTTTAATACAGTGATACTGACTAAATTTCATGTTGTATGATTCCTTTCATATTGTGAGAAATGAAATATGTAGCTGTCTGGAAACACCAAACAAATAATTTGTCTTTTCTCAGATATCATCAATTATGAGAGCTTGGGTTTTTCTGTGTATAAATACTTCAGTCAGATTGGTTGCCAGTAAACCTGGTAAACCTATAGAAACTGAATGAAGGGTAAAACATGGAAAATGTGTATTTTGTGGGATGGTTGTGAGATGATATGTCATGAATTAAGTACGAGGATGTATTTTGTCATACCAAGATATCACTCTTAAATGAAACTTTTTAGTTCATGCTGATAGACTCTTTCTTCTTCCTAATTGATTTCCAGGTCCTAACTAGTGTTAATGAATTCAGTGACAATTTTAAGACTGTATTTTTTAAATATAAGTGTGTCATCTCTGGTTTCACGTACTGCTTCTCTATCAACTAAAAAGGTCATCTTAAAAATTCACATGTGCATGTAAATTTAAAGAAACTTAGTTTTTCCTTGTTAAATGCTCCAGTGAGAGCGATTAAAAAGCATCCTGGAAAGTGAGACATCATAAACAGAGGAAAAGCACTTTGGGAATGTGACCTTGAGAAGTCTGGGATCCCAGTCCACAAATCCTACTGCCACTAAATTTCTGATGGCACGTAGTAAAACTCAGTGCAAAGGTTGAATTGTATTTGAAATTATATTTTAAAATGAACTAACAGTAAAGCAGTGTCTGACTGCACTTAGATAAACCTTCAAGCAGGTGATATATGAAGGATAAAACTTAAGAAGGGACAATATATGAATGGAAGCAGCCAGGCAGGCTGGGGGCATGGCCCTCAATTTATGCCCACAACTGCATTTTCAACATAATTAACTGTCTAATTGAGCATTATGATTTAACGGACACATTTAAACATGTAATTTATTTGAATGCACACTGCTTGTAATCTGTTTCTAATGTTTGCTCTTCAGGATGGCATCAGACTCTAGAAGATGAAATTATCCTTCTGATGAACAGAAAAAAGAACCAAGAGTATATTGAGGAGCCCTGAATGTAAATAAATTTCTGTAATTTGAGATCAGAAGAGGAGCATGGAAGCAGAAAAGCCATGCAGAGAAAGTTAAGTACTGAGCATGACTGTAAAGACACAACTTAATTTCAAATACCAGAGGTGTGCTGCTCTTCACGTTACCGGGCTGCTGTGCAAATCTGACTGGTTCAGCTGGCACCTAGGTAAGAAGGATATTGTGGTAACTGAGAGGTTCAAACTGCACATCTGGGTTGTCCTGAGGAAAAAATCATGCTTTCAATGTGATTGCTATTGCCATATAGATATGGCTGGCTCTTTTCATTCCTGAACAGGGACAAGGGCACATCATCCCTACTCTGTTAAAATATACAGAGCAGCCTGTCAGCAAGCTGCAGAGGAAGGAACCAGAAGGTCCTTCATTCACAATTGCACACTCTCTGGTGTGCTGAAATTTCACTCTCTTGGTGATAGTTAAGCACCTGGGCACTTATTTTCAGGGAAGAAACAAACCAATGCATATTTGGTTTTGTTCCCAGATTATTTATTTATTTATTTATTTACTTTCAGGATTTTGTTTCTGAACAAAATAGTTGCAGGTTTCATTTTAACCCAGTAAACTTTAGTAGTTACACCTCATTATGCATTTTGTGGTGCTGAGCTGTGAATCTGCTGCTTCAGTTACAGAAACTGCCAATATATAAAAATCCAGAACACAGAGGCTGAACCATTCCTGGTTTAGCTTTGGAATTACTTTTGCATACTCTGACAATTTCCCCTTATAAACAAAGCATAGTAACAGCTATAGTTAAGGGATACAAAACAACTACTGTGAAACTTTGCTGCCAAAATAGAGAAGAAAACTGCTTTTTCAAACCTGAGGTTGGCACAATTCCTGGCTTTTCTCCTCGCCTTTCCCTCTGCTCTCCATGCTCCTAAGTCATTAATTATCAGAAGGTAAGAAGGGGAATTAAATGCAAGGTCATGCAAGTAGAAATAAAAATGTATGAGTCTTTTACCCCAAGATGAAGATGATGAATTCACTTATTAGGAGATCCTGAAGTTTATACCAGTGGATTTTGCATATCTGGGTAGATAGATAGAATAAGCTCAGAAGATAAAAATAAAACAGTGTATGTAAAATGATCTCTGAAATTTGCATAGGTTCCCAAATACATGTCTGCCATGCAGAAGCCAAGAGGAAAGGGAACACTTACAGAAAAACTGGTCTTTGTACCCTTCATGGGGAGATGAAGGGAGAGTTAGGAAGATGGACTGTGACTCAGAGAGCATCGTTTCTCATTTCCAGTTTTCTGACAGAATAATTGTCAGGAGGTAGAATTTCAATTTTGTTGCCCAGTGTGTTCAGAATAGCTCTTGTCAGGAGAAGCAATATTAGAAATATAATGAGAAATACATTATAGAATATAAAATTCTTTACTATTTTGACCTTTCAGTTTTTTACACCATGCTTCATGGTGATATCCTCCATTCTGTGAAGAATAGCAAGGCTGTCGATACAAAGAGGAGAGCACTTCAAAAAAAGCTCCCTACTCGGGTTATGGGATTTGTTGGAACTTCTGGGTTAATGCCTCTTCTATTGTACCTTTATGATAAAGGATCAATTTCCCGTTTGGAAGGAAGGACCCGTGGAAGAGGACAATCAGTGAAATCAGTCCCTAATTGCCTCTAATAGAGTAGTTCCTATTTTAATTATATTGCTCATTCTTGCTTTGCTTAGAGAAAAATAGAAATTCCCATCTTTGGACTCTGAGTTGACTCTGCTCTGGTGGGAAGCA
>NW_008239105.1:150164-157636 GCF_000691975.1 Corvus brachyrhynchos
GGCACCAATGCCAAAAGGCAATCTGGGATCTGCTGTCTCCTCACCAAGATTTCTGCTTGTCTGTACACTGGTGTGGACACACAAAGCTGCCTCAGCTGGCTGGTCACCTCCTCCTCCTCCAATGTGTGGAACTGGCATAGCCTGAGGGGCAGGCAGGACAGTGAAAAGCTCTAGATTAAGCTGTTTTGCTTGGTGCAAGCTTTGTTGAGCTATCTGGGATAATGATGGGTATCTGGATCAAAGAGTGAATTCTACATTATTCATGAAGATTCACTGCAACTTGGGCATTAACTGCCCCCTGGAAAGGGGCATGAAAAAATATGGAAAGTAAGAAGAAATTCAATTGGGAATGACTCCTACTTTAGTTCAGACTTTATAAAGTGTGTGCTTTCAGGTGGAAAAAAAAAGGGTGAGAAATAAAGATCAAAAACTAAAATAAAGCAACAATTAATGGCAAGATATCTGTTATGTAGCAGATTCATTGCTGTCAGGTCTGAGGAGAGGCCTTTAAATATATGTTGTTTTCAGAAAGCTGAAGGGTTTTATAAGTTGAAGATAATTATTAACAAAAAGTATACTCAGATGATTAACATAATCTCTCTGCTTAACTTATACTCCTGTCCAAGTAAACATTTATTTATTGTTTAAATTAAGAATAAATAAAAGTCTACATTGTGAAACCTGAAGAGAAATTGATACAGGAGCAGTTCAAGTTTCCCCCAATTTAAGTTTCTGTGGTATTTTGACCTATTCTGCAGTAACTGTTTATGTGATTTACAGTGTAGCATCTTTCTGTACTCCCTCTCTTCAAGCCTTCTGTCTACCACAGGAATACTTTTTACAAAGAGGTGTTGTGCTACTCGAAAACAACCACAGTTAACTTGGTGTGCTGTTTTAACTGAAGTACAATTTGTATTTTGATTCAGCAGATGGGTACCCAGTAAAAGGAGATACCTATATATTCAGGGTTGCATGTTCAAGGGGAGGGCCACTTCAGTGTCAGACAGGTCATGCAGTGGGAAGGATTTGCTTTAGCTATAGACACAGCTGACTAGATATGTTTTCTACTCTGTATATTATCTCCAAATTTCAGCTGTATGTGTGTGTGTGTGTGTTAAAGAGGAGTGAGAGTCTTTTATCCCATTGGATCCCTCTCTGCCACCATCCCGTGTGAGGGGACTGTTAGGGCCCTGAAGCCTCTAGAAAAGTGTGAACAATACTGATTATATCCATCTATTTTAAGGCAAGAGCCCTCAAATTGTGCTGTCTTACAGAGTCCTCTCAACTGTCCTCTTTAAAGTGCTAGCAAGGTGTTAACAAAGAATAATAAAACTCTGAGGTTAGTGTCCATTTTGTTGTAGAAGAGCCTATGATAAGAGTAGAAACATTTGATAGGAAAGACTCCTCTCTTAATCTTTGGGCTAGATTAAAGGTGGAATGGATGGAAAAATGCTGGAAGTGGTGCTTTATCCACAGAGGGGTCGAGCTGCTGCCTGTTTGCAAATTTATATGTGAAGCGTGAGTTTGAAATGTGCTTAGAAATCCATGTCAGTACTTTTTGTTGTCCTGGAGACTGAACTTGTCAGGATCTGGGTAAACTGTACCTCCTCACAAATGTGGGGAGGGGGAAGAGGGCATATTTCTACATGGTAGTTGTTTTGCACAAAATTTTAAAGTCTAGAAGAGGCAAGTCAGAGATACCCTCATCAAACCCACACACTGTCTATTTGCCATACATCGGCTTCTTAATCTTCTTACTAAATATCACAAAACATGATAAAATTACTATACTTTAATAGACAGTGTCTCTGAAGAATAGACTGTGAATGTGGAAAATAGGAACTTTGTTTTCAAAGTAAAAACAGAGGCTGACCTCAGCACTAAAATGCTCCTCTCTATTGAAATGTGGGAATAATGTATGGAGCTGCACTAGTACAAACTGCTGAAGCACCTGGGCGGTGCTCCAAGCGAGTGCTTTTTCTGATGGAGATTTTAATACTTCAAGAAGATATACTATGTGTATTTAGATGCAAATAAAGTGATTCTGTGTAGGACCCACAGGCTGCATTTCAACGCTAAACTGCTATGACAGTGTGAATGATTGACTGCCAGTCACCACTGAAACATTTCTGGGCATGTATGTGCTTTTGCTTATCTGCAGGTTAAATCCCCTCTTGAGGTAAACTCTATCACTGCTTCAACCCTTAACTGAGATGCTTCTATCCATCTCTATTGATGGAGATGTTGTGCCATTGCTGCTAAAGAAGCCCTGACCACCTCAGAGCTCATCGACTGAAGCCTGACCTTCCTGCATTCATGACCTGCACAATGTCCCAAACAAGATTTCTTTGGTCTCCAGATCAAAAAAATCTACATTAAATGAAACAAAAGGGAAAACCATAGGTACAAGTGTTGCTGCATATGGCAATTGAGACAGGAATGAGAACAAAATGGGACCTACAATTTTCATTACAATTATTCTTGGGTAAGTGTGTAGTTTTTTGCTTAAGAAAAATCAAATAACTGATATATTCTGTATCTAGTATAAGTCGTATGCAGCAGAAGGGGAATGAGCTTACTTAATCTGGTGGGATAGACAGGTGACCTTCTCTTAAGGGTGGAAGTAAGGAACTGGGCTTCAGGTTAAGACAAGGGATCTGAAAGATTCAGTAAATTAGTAAAATTTAGGTCAGTAAATTAAAACTTTGCTTCTTGAATTCTCCTCTCCAAGATTTTGCATAGATTCTTTTAATAATAGAATTCAGCAACTGAATCTACCTGTCACACCTGTGAACTGGGATAAGTATCATCAACCCTTTTAAAAAATGGAAAGATTTGATTTATAATGGAAAACCATGTTTCACAGAAAGTTCAGCACCTAGTCAAATAGAAGAGTAATGCAAATGGAAAATGATACTGTATAAATTGTATGAAAAATACAATAAAAGTGAATATGGAGTTGCTAAAGCACCAAGGTTAAATTTGACAATCTATGCAGTTGTTGTATATTTTCTTTACATTACAAGCTTTTTATCTACTGTGAAGAATTCTCCTATGAAAAATGGGGAAAAGGGTTAGAAAACATTCTCAGTGCTAATTCTGTCTCTGTTTGATTTTTTCAAAGATTTTTTTTTCTGATGTGTCAAATTCTCTTCACATGCCCAGCCTAGCCTGAGTCATCTCAAGTAAAATCCTGACTCCCTGAAGCTGCCAGCAATCTTTCCATCATGCCAGGTATCTGGCACAAGCAGTTTTAATGGAAATTTACCCTGAGGTCTTGATATCTTAAGCGCCATGGGGTATCTCAGTGTTTGCATCCAAAAGCTGAGGAAAAATAACACAGGGACTCTGAAAATTGTTGCCTCATTCTGCTAATGAGAAACGCAAACAGAAAACTCAAGAATAATATTTATGTACAGCACTGTTTAGGTTATGATTACATATATCCTGAATATGAAAAATGAGATGGTATAAAACACACTCATATTTTCACTTACACAGGGCTTCAGTGAGAATTGGCTTTCTCATGTGGAGAATGCTTGATACTAGGCGCTAATGAGTCCTGTCTGCTTAGAAAAGACCCATTAAACTGTCAAACCATTCAGCCAAATTCATCATGTCTTTTGAAAGAGAGCTTTAATAGTGAGAAAAATAGGAGGGATTTCTGAAATCCCTTTTTCTTTTCTCCTTTTCCAGCTGAAAATTGACTGGCAGCTATCAGCAAATTGAAGATGGGGAAACTTTCAAAAACATTTGCCTTCTAAATTGCTGTGGTCTGCAGTCTTCTTGATACCAGATTTTTGTTTGCTTCCTGCATTTTCTTGGAAGCTTTTTACTGAGAATACAAGAAAAAATATTTCAAAGGCTTTTGGATTTCATGCAGAGGTTTTATCTTATTTTTAAAATCCGTGAGCTTGATGTGTATTTCATTCTTCTCATTTTTACTTTTTGGTGCTAAATATCATCTTTGTATCCCGCACAAAGTGGAATGCAAAATAATTGAGTAACTTGTAAGACTCTGACTACAAAATAACATGCCCACCAACACCCTCAGTAACTCCTTTTTATTTAAAGATTTGACCTGTAGTAGAGAGAAAAAAGTGTTTTGATATTCTCACAGTTCTATGTTTGCATTAAAATTTAACAAACCTGTCCCAATCTGCTGAGATTTTTGTTACTTCATGATGATTTATTCTCAATGACACCTTAGTTTTCAAATGCTTATAGATTTTTTCCCCCCCAATGCTGTTAAACTCCTTCTCAACACTACAGTAGGAGCTAAAATCCCCAGTCAAAACTTCTCAGTGCTAGATTATCTCCATGAAACAAATACTTTTAGGTATTTTGCCATCCCTTTACATTTGAAACCAGACTACTGCCTTTCTACAGAGCTGCTTTCTGAAGCTCACAAACAACTTGGCATTATACATAGAAGACTCAGATCAGTTTTCTAAACAACATTTTTCATGCCATGCCACCCACGTATAAGAGTTTGGAGCTTTTCTTGCCTTTTCAGTCTTGCTGTACTTCCTCTTTTATTCCCATGTCTCCAGTCAACATGATAATGTGTGGCTAGAGGCTTGACTTGTGACTCCTTGGATTTGTTCGATGCAATAAGCTGATAGAAAAATGCCTGGAAAGATTGTCAAGGTATGCTCACTACATCTATAAATTATGGAGTTTTTGTGGGCTTAAGAGGTGGGAACTCAAGCTAGGCTTGAACTTTAGGTCCTTCACTTTGCTGTGTTTGTTGTAGCATTACCATAAAAGGGAATGCTTTGTGTGTGCTTCGTAGCATTCCCCAGGGGAAATACCAAAATAATAGCTTCTTTGGAAAGATACAGCTGTGCCCAGATGTTGGCACAAACATTATTAGTGTGATAAATGGGTGTGACACCGTGTCAGGTGTGTTCAGCCTGAGGTACTGAGGTTTTGTTATTCCCTGTGATGCTCAAGCACTGAGAGGAGAGCTGGCAGAAAGCTTATTCACATTGTGAGAGACCACTGATGGCATTCAGGCAAACTAGTCTGGGCTGCTGAATCTTCTGGCTGATGCTTTAGCTCTTTGCAGGGTGTAGGTGTAGGACTTGCAGGCTTTTCTGATAAGGATTTGTGTTTGGAACAGACAGTGGATAGACTGATAGGACTGATGGTGAGATTCAAAAAGGAACCGTTTCATAGTGATGATCTCAGTTATGCTCTAAAATGTTTGTTCAGGAGAAAATGTCAATGAATTGGGAAAAAAAAACTGAAGAGAAACGATAAAAAGGCTATGCACAATGCTAGATGCCATTAGCGGCTGAAGTTTTATTTTCAGAACATATTTTTTAGAAACATTGCTTTAAATTATTTCATCAGTCTAAAGAAAATTGTACCTTATACCTTTTTGTTCTGCTTTTAGAGTGAGTTTTTATGGAAGAATGGGGCTGTTCTGAGTGTTGGACAGGTTAAGCCCTGTGCTTTCAGGAAAGCTCTTTGAAAAGACACTGAGTATTGTTTGTTGTGTTTGCATAGTGGTCCTTGCTCTGTGATGAATAATTGAAGTAAAAGTGGCTGGTGAGATACAAATAAGCAGAAGAGATTTTGTGAGTATACTGTAAGTGGGATCAGCAGACAGTTATGACCCTCTTCCAGCTTCATGACCTCCTCAGGACTGGGCTCAGTTGATGGATAATTGTAATGAAATTCCCAGAATATAACAAATAATCCCCCAACACCAAATAAGTATTATTTTCCCTGAGTGGAACTAATAATTGGAAGTAAGGCTGGAACTCAAAGAAGAAAAGCTCCTATTTTTCTTATTTTTAGTGGATAATATTGAGAAGCAGTGTACACAAACATACTCCCTGGGAAGGCTACAAATAATGAGATCACTGGAAAGCTGGCAGGAATTAGGAAAAGGAGTTTTCTGCATCCAGCCTTCCCCAGGTCCTACCTTATGAATTTCCCTGGGAATTTCACAACTGTCCTAAGCTTTGCATGCATGCTATCCCCATACCACTGAAGGAGCAAGCACTCTTTTCCCTTCATGGGAGAGTGTTAATTGCTATGCCCAACGGGCAAGCATGTGTTCTTCTGGCTAGTAATCATATGATATTTGAAAGCCATTATTCTGCCCAGCATTCGTAGTGGATGTTTGTTGCAGACAGCTGGCTTGCTAGGAGCTGCCTCGGGGTCGTCTGGTTACTGAGCTTTTGGTTTGATCTTGGAACCAACTTCCTGTGTAAACAAAGGGTAAACATTAGTTAAGAATGTCTACCTTAAAGTATCAGATGTTTGAAGATGTCATGTGTTTCTTCATTAAAAGGCCTTTGAAAATTAAAATAAAGGTCACCAGCAAACTCAGTTCTCTAGTTAATGCTTTTTGCTGGTTTGATTTGATCCAGTTGCCTAAGCTTATTGGGGGCAGCCTGTGAACCGTGCATCAAGAGGAAACAACTTGGCACAACATGCCACCTAGCCCTGGCTTTACTTGTAACTAGTGCCATGGAAATTGGCTTGGACTGTGGGGTGACCAGGGAAGGTCCTGCCTGCAATCAGTCTGTGCAGTCACATGTGGGCTGTACAGGGAAGTGAGGGATCAGCTCTCAGCACATCAGTAGGTGGAGGCAGAAGTAGGATATATTCAGAAAACAGGCAAGCACTACTTTACTGTATGCAGTCAAAAGCTACAATCACTTTGCTTTTTACTTGTGTGCATTTAAACCAGATAAACTTTTTTTATGCCTTCTTTTCTCTCAGTGCCAACTATTACAGGTGAGTTATAACTGAAAATACGAGGCTTTAAAAACACTGAAGTTTTACAGTTGCAGCATGTTGGTAGTCCAGGATTTCTTCTTTCTCACATAAATTTGAAAGCAGAGTTGTGCTCCGAGCTCAGTGCCTGCTGTTTGAATGATAAAATGGTTTAACTGATCTTATTTTTACCCCCAAACCTAGCTACTAATTAAGCAATACCTGTAAGAGCAGTAACTGCAGCAATAACGTCTCACTACACTGATCTAATCTGAAGCTATTA
Source organism: Corvus brachyrhynchos (assembly GCF_000691975.1). Taxonomy (NCBI): domain Eukaryota; kingdom Metazoa; phylum Chordata; class Aves; order Passeriformes; family Corvidae; genus Corvus; species Corvus brachyrhynchos. Next base: position 157,183 of record NW_008239105.1, read on the forward strand.
GCAGCTGCAATAGCTATACCACTAAGAATTTTCCCCTTTGGCATATATTATACAGGCCTTGATTAGGTCAAAAGTGCTTGAAGGGTATTGATTTTTGCTCTGTTTTAGGAGAATGCATCTCTTTTTAACACTTTAATCGCTCAGTTTGAACTTGAATGATCAGGTGAAGCAAATGTATTTATGCATCTGATTACCTGTTTATCTGGTCTGGGGAGCTCTGCGATAACACAAAAATCCCATTCTGACTCCTGAGCTGTTGGAGATCCCGCGCTCTGCGGTGCTGCCCTGCTCCTGCCCGGTCACACATGCGAGCTGGCTGTAAACCTTTGCAGTGTATTTTAACAAGAAGTGGTGTTGCGGTGCTGCTTCCTGACACCCCAGAAAACAGCTGCGCCTATGAAAATGCCTGTTCCGTGAAAATAACCCGTGTGTGCTCGTTAGGCTGACTGGGGGG
>NW_008239105.1:157707-203685 GCF_000691975.1 Corvus brachyrhynchos
GTTGCTAAGTAACTCGGGGTAACACCGGGGCTATATGTATCCTTTTCGTCAGTCCTGATCCCTTCAGAGATTTCTAGAGAAGTACCATGGAAGTGGGAGAGGCCGATCAACTGCGATACTAGAAGTTCAGCCCCCGCAAACTTAACTTTTGTTGAAAGTTTTTCGAGAATGAAATTGGATTAGACCCAGGGATGACGTATCCTGTTTGATTTCTTTTCCCCTTGTGCTCTGACGAGCTTTGTGTTTAGGCAGGCTTTTGTTTCTGGCTCTGAGTTGCTTTAAAAAAATTGGCAGTGTGTCTCGGGGTGTCGGGGGTGATATGCTTGCATTGATTGGCGAGGTTTGGCTCGAGCTGCTTGCGAGTGCTTTGTTCTTCTCACCACCACCCTCAGGTCAGTCGCGCAACATGCCCCTGCGGTTTAAAAAGGGAAAAAAAATGGGGGGGGGTAGGGGGGAGGAACCAACAACAACAAAAAAAGAGAAATGCTGAGTAATGCCAGCGGTTTCTCAAATGGCTGATGCAAACCTGGAGAATTTGCATCATCATTCAGCTAGAGTAACTTGGTATGACAAGAGCTTAAATACAAGTCCATGCGGAAGCTGAGCTGGTTTCCAATGATAGGGCAGTACCAGCTCACAGTGTGAAAACACAGGTGTTTCTGAGCTGGGCTTGGATCGCAGGAAGGGCTCACATACTCTTTAGGAGCTTGTTACCTGTGCGTAGGAGCAGCTAGAAAGATAACAGAAGACAGAGGAAGAGCCAAAGTAGTTGGCTACATAGAGTGAAAAAAACCCCTTGAGTTTCTACTGAAAACTTTTCTGCCTGTGCTTGCCAGCAGTGTGTTGGTGACACTGTAGCATGTTTAGGAAAGCTGCTGTGCCCACAGTCTCTAATGGAAGCTACTTGCAGGGACAAGCTAATGGCAAGTTGTCCTCTATGGACAGCAGACAGCGAGCCCAGGAGGGAAAAGTTGTGCTGAAGAAGAAAGTGACGCTTTTGAGGGGGATATCCATCATAATTGGCACTATCATTGGAGCTGGCATCTTCATCTCTCCCAAAGGCATCCTGAAGAACACAGGCAGCGTGGGCATGTCCTTGACTGTCTGGACAGTGTGTGGTATCCTCTCGCTTTTTGGTAAGTCCCTGAAAAGTTTCTAATTGGTCTAGAGGGGCAGCTGGTGAATTATTGTGATTATTTCTCTGATTTTACTATTGGATAGGAAGTCACAGTGCAGAGCTTGAGCACCAATGGGACTACAGGAGGTCTGTGCTGCAGGATGGGGTTTGTGGAGGGTGCAAAGATTTGTAACCCCTGTTGCCACTTCTGGCACCAGCTGGTGAAAGTTGGAAGCATAATTTTTTTTTAATGGGTCCCTAAAGGAACAGGAAAACCAAATGTCCATTTCCCCCCATAGAATGTGCTGTATGTATATTTTTCTCCTGTCTGTAAGACGTATTTATAGTTTGCTTGTAAAGCCCCCGGCAGCTGGATGAGCACACTGCTTAAACACCACTGAAATGTTTAGACAGCTCAACTTAGTTCCCTAGACAATAGAGCAAGGTCTGAGAGGAATAATTCCCATTGTATGTAAGCTGTATTGGCTTGAAGGGGAGCAAAACAATAATACTAATCACCCCTCTTCCCAGCTCTTTACTTCCTTCCTCACTCCTGATGTTGCTTTAAAAGATTGCGCTACAAAAAACAGTGTAATGGAAGCAAATATTCTCTGGGAGTTTTATTGCTGGCCTGCTTATTGTGGGAGTTTTTACTAATTCTTTGTATTCTTGAAGAATGTTGAATTCTGAAGAAGTCCAGTTAAGTTGTTCTGTACACAAAACCCTCATTCAGAGTGGAAAACTCCACCCTGGCCTCTGTGGGACAGAGGGTTCATTGACCTAGTTAATGAGTTAATCTCAAAGAAACTGAAGAACTAACATGAATATTGGCTTTATTTGAAAGGGAAGCTACTTGTTTACGGGCAGGAGGTGAAGAGGAAAAAGAGGGACTAACGTGACCCTTAATAGGCAGAACATGCAAATGCCACCTTGTGTAAATTGGCTCTGAGCTTAAAAAAAATAGTCTTTTCAGGCTAAACCCACCCAGGCCAAAAAACAGACCGAGTAAGTTAGGACCCATTTGGGTCAAATGGTAAGTGTATTGGTACAATGTGCAGCATAATCTCTTGTACAAATGTGGAAGTTCTGCCTGTAACAAAATTCCCCTGCTAAGAAAAACCTCAGATGCTATTTGTAACCCTGTCAAAAGACCTTGGTCTTTTGAGTTACTTAACCCAGAATTTGCTTAAGCACTACATTTCTGGATGTAACTTTAGTAGTAGTAATCTTCTGGCTATGAAATAAAGTCTGTACAACAACAACAACAACAACAAATCTCTTTTATCAGTAAGATTTTTTAGGTCATTTTCCAGACCTCTAGATATGAGTAACTGTGTAATTTGGTACAGCAAAAGATAGTATTTTGTTCTCAGAATCGACCTGTTACAGTTTGTTTTTTGGTTGTTGTTGCTTTTTTTTTAAAATTTTTTTAAAAATTTAGTTCCCTGCACGACCCAATTGTAATTAAATCACATGTAGAGGTCACTTAAGGTCTTGCTGAGGCTGTGTGTATAACGTATATTAAAACACAATTTCATTTCATCCTGACCCTCAACAGAAGAGTCTGGCAAAAGAAAATGCAAAACCAGCTCTTTTTTTAATGTGGCTGCAAGGATTCCTTTAAGTACATCTTCACGTAAGCTAAAGAATAGTGAATAGAAGTTGCCACATTTTTGCAAAGCCCCAAACAAAACAAATGAACAAGGCTGGAGAATTTGTCATCATGTGGTACAGCTTTAATGGGCTTGTACATGTGATGTGGTTTTGACAACTGTAGTTTTTATCTAAAAGTGTTGTAGCGTAGCGTAAAAGCATGCAGGCAAGAGAGCTGAAATGAGTTAATGGATGTTGCTGATCTTAACTCTGTGTGATGCAGTGCTAACAAACTTTAGTAATGTTTATTACTGGCTTCTCAGAATCTTCCAAGAAGGCTGCCTGTCTATTGGTTGTGAAACAGTATTGATGTGGTCTACCTATGGAGCTGTGAATCTCCAGCTCTGTAACTGGCTGATGGCTCCTGACCCTTCACTGCATTTTTAGTACACAAAAACACTCCACCAGTGTTGAAAAGCCATGACTAAGCCATTCCCTGAGTTTTGTATATAAAACATTAGAAGTAATGTTGAGGAAAATTCTTATTCTACAGATCCTGCTTCCAAATTTTGGCAATTCGGTTGCTTTTGTCCATGGCTGAGGAGAGGTAATACAGTTTTCAGACCTTCAGAGTTTGAGCCAGGCATCTCTAAGGCTGAAAAGAGCTAATCAGCCTTTGATAACAAGCAAATGTGTCAGAAATCTTTCATTTACTGGTGCAGTCTGGCTGCCTGGGAAGTAGGGTGGGTGGTGTGACACCCCATTTTGTTGTCCCTCTTCACAAGATGCAGAGGAGTGTCAACACTTATTGCAAATAGCTTGGCCAGTGGCTTTAAATATAACTGAATAAATGCACAGTTTGGTTAACTGCATATCTAGTTGAATGAATTAAAACTTACAAAATTAATTGGAAAAAAATTAAAACATATAAAAAGTAGTTGTGAAACCATGACAGGTCTGTTGGTTAGGCTATAAATGTTTTGATAGGTATTTCTGGGTATTTCTCATGTTGCCACAATTGAATTCTCACAGGTGCCCTCTGCTATGCTGAACTAGGAACATGCATTAAGAAATCTGGTGGTCACTACACCTATATCCTGGAGGCCTTTGGCCCGTTACCTGCATTTGTGAGGGTCTGGGTTGAACTACTCATCATTCGGTAAGTGTGTTGTGACTCCTCCATTTCTTTTCTGATGGCAATGCACTTGTCAGTCATAAATAAAAATCTGTGATATACGTTGGGCAAAACAAATCAAGCATATTTTGGTCAATTAACTGTGTTCTTTTACTATGGTTGCTTCAGAGAGTTTAAAAATGGTATTTTCCTCGTCAGCTTTGAAATGTTCAAGAAGACATGTGTGCATGTATGGGGGGAATAAGAAAACTCCCTACCACAAAAATTCAATTACTTGCCTTAATATTGCTAGGCTTATGATGTCCACTGATGTCACTAATAATGTTGTTAGACATACCTAGATATAGTACAGTGGAGAGGGAAGTCACCTTTACATTTTCTCAGTCTTGGCACTACCTTCTGTAGCAATTGCCGTTGTCTGTGGATACAGGAATAACTCCTGGTGAAACTATTGTCCAGTAGTTTTCAGAGTTGGGGCACCATATATGCCTTTTATGTCAGATTGGGCCCTGATTTTTTGCTTTTGTGGGGTGTTGGAAAACTTGACTCTTACTATGAAAAGCACTAACTGACCAAATAAAGAAACATTGTCTTCACATACCTAAAATGTCCAATATACTGCCTTGGTGTGTAAGTCTGTGACTCATGCAGCCTTTGACATTGTAAAGAATTACAATACGAAGGTGTTGAATCATGTAAAATAAACTTTCATAATGTAAATGGATCAACATATCAAACTCACGTGTAGCCCTTGAACTTCTCTTTTTATTTTTACAGTATTGCTGAGGTTGGAGATCTTGATACATGTAGAACAGGGCAACTCACACAAAATGACTTTGGGAATGCTCCATCCCCGCCTCAGGCTGGTTAGCACTTCTTTCCCGTCTCTTCCGCAATCAGTAGATTAGTCACAAATGAGGCACAAGCCTCATTTCAAATCCCAACTGTGATTGACATGTTCTAGCATAGACTGTTGAGTTTAAAAGTGCTGATGGTGCTGAGTCATTATGAATCTGTAAATCCTTATGTTGTTTCCAGAGGAAATCATTTTGTATGTCAGATGGTCCAACACAACCTCCCCACCCAAATGTAACCTTTGAATTAACTGCATGATTTCCATTAAATATGATGAAAGGGCAGATGTCTCAACTGTATGAACCTTTTGCCAAAAAGGAAAATCAGGCAGTGGAATGAGACCTGTGTTTTCACAGTGCTATGAACAGCTATATCATTTCACATCAGAGAATCAACCAAATGGAATAGTATTAGAAATCGCCCTCTTAATCTGCATCTTGTTAGGCAGAGGCACCTTATTAACCTAGGTACAAACACCCACAAGAATCCAGGCATCATAAATTCCTCTCCTCACAAAATAATTATTTTTTTATATATTGAAGTGTCCCAGGAGTGTTGTAAAAATGCTCTTAGTCATCATGATCTGCCCCACACCCAGAAAATAATCATCTTGCATGGGAGAGAACATCAGTGGATTCTTTAATCACCCAGTCTGAGAGGCAGCAAGGAAGGCGTACATGTTGTAACTTGCGATGATCAGAGCAGCACTGCTGAAACTCTGTGTAGAGTTTTATATCTGGCTCCTGCATCAGGAAACTAATTGGCTGCTGCTATCAAAGAACTTGAGACCTCATATGTGTTTATTTTTTGTTTTCAACAGATGAAGTTGCACAGATACTTCTCAGCTAGGCTGGCTTTTCTTCTGAAAAGTTGCAGGATTATTGCACTCATAGGGTGGTGAAGCAGTCACAAACAAAATAGACATTTCCTGCTCTCATATATATCTCTGTAAAGCCACTACTTGACAGTGGAAGACACACTTAACAACTCTGCCTCATATTGATTAGGTCTGCCTTACATTGCACTGCTTCTCACCCAGTGCAACTGTGAACCTTTTTCTCTCCAAAAGCCTGGTTGTGTGTGTTTTATGTATATTTATATACCTTTGAAGAAACCCCAACATCTACTTTTCAAACAAGTGGAGACAACAGTGTGAATGCATTGTCTGTAGAGCTTCACTGTGATGGTTGCTAAACACAGGCTGTGTGAGAGTGTGCTGCCAGGTGCCTGACTCACCTGTGGTATGTGATGGGACACTGTCCTGCTCCTCAGCTGGTGTCTGCTTGTATCCTTGCTCCTCAGTGAAAGCTAGTCATGAACTTTCTACCTGCTCCTGAACACACAGCTATTGAGGGCTGCCAGCCTGCCAGTAGTACGGTAGTCAAAAGGAAAAGCACAGAATCAGTAAGGTTGGAAAAGACTTCCAAGATCATTGAGTCCAGCCATTAACTCAGCACTGCTGAGTTCACCACTGAACTGTGTCCCTAAACTCCCCATCTGTATATTTTTTTAATACTTCTCCATTCTTTGAACTTCTACCTCCACTGATTGACTGCACTGCCAGCAACTTCTCCCCTGAGACATGGGAATGTCAGAGACACAGCTATTTATTAGAGGTATAATTAGGAGCTATGTTTTTAGAAACTTAGTGGTGTGGCCTTCTTTAAAAAGGCTTTTCCTTGAAATAGGAGGGCAAAATCCAAGTTCTGGGGAAAGGAGCTGGGACTGAAGAAAAAAGTCTGGGACAGCTCCAGAGATCTGATCTTTCCTCTTATCTAGGACACTCCAAAACTACATATGGCAGGCTGCAGTACTTAAAAACCAGAAGCCTGGTGATCTTCTGATATGAATTAGAAATATTGCACTGAAGTAAAGTCAGTAAATGTCTATGAAAATCCAGACAAAATTTGCAAAGCCGTTTGCTGACCAGTGAGAGGAACATCCCCACGGGTGGGAGATACACATGCAGCAGCCCTTGCTCGTCCATGCAGAAACTTTCTGAGGAAGATATTTCTGTTCTGTGCTTTTCTGCATCTTGGTCCAGCTCCAGGTGTGACTTCTGTGTCGAGTCATAACACAAAGAAAGTGGGTTTTGTTTCCAGGTCGCAACTCCCTTGTGGAAAATTCTTTTATTGTTTGATGGAGAACAACAACATCTCTGCAGAATTTTTACCCTGTTCCATGGAATTTTTATCAAAATTCTGTGAAGTGTTGCAAATTTTTTAACAAGAAATTTGCATGGACTTTCGTTCAACTCAGAAATTCTTCAAGAATCATATGGCCTTTTGTACTACAGTGCATGTGTGATAAACCACAGATGCCACCAGCTGTCCTAAGAAGGGTGACAATGTCCTCCCAAATGGAACATGAACAGTAATATGCAGGCACAGGCTAATTTGCTACTAACGTGTGTCAGTGCTAAGGCTTTTGTCAAACAATTAGCTCCTCTCAAAGAGAAAAGCTGTACGAATATTATGAACGTTTCAAATTTGTAAATGCAACAACTTTGTGGGGCGTTGGATAGCTTAACTCTTAATACGAAAAGCACTAACTGACCAAATAAAGAAACATTATGTCTTTTTTTATATTTCTTTGTTTCATGGTATTCTGTGGTGTATTTCAGGGATTTTTGCTCTCACTTGCAGTGCTCAGAAATTGTAACTCAATAAAAGAAACAAATTCTGTTTGTATTTTAGAAAATCCCATTTGGACTCTCTCAGAATTTAATAAAAGATTTGGGTAGGTTTTGGATACTTATTTCAGTAAACCAGAATTCTCAGCTTGAATGAAATTAATTTCCTTGTGTCTCTGGGGGGTGAGATACATCTGGCCACTAAAATTCACTGACTTTTGTGCAGGGTTTTGCCCATGTAATCCAATTCTGGCTATGTTTGCTTCAAGTGAGTGAATGAAGATTTCTGCTGATACTTTTCCTTTTTTGTTACGACTGCTTTGCAACATGGAAGTTGTAAGACCCACCCTGGTAGGAATTGTTGCTGTCCACATCAGAATCATTGAGTAGTGCTACATTCAGAAACCACAGTACATGTCAGCAAAGCTACAAGAAAGCACCAAAATTAAGGTTCACAATTCTCTGATAGTGAAGTTACAGCATGATCCCACAAGAATAATAACTATGTACTATTGCATGTTAATTTTTTCACTTTTTTTTTTCACTCTAGCCCTGCTGCCACAGCAGTGATATCATTGGCATTTGGACGGTACATTTTGGAGCCTTTCTTTATGCAGTGTGAAATCCCAGAAGTTGCAATTAAACTTATTACAGCTGTCGGCATCAGTAAGTATCCAATTTTAAATTTCAGGGAGGGGTAAAATTATATCAATTGAAAAAAAAAATAGCACACTGAGCAGGTAGTTGTTTGATGTAAATTATTAATTACTGTGCATCCAATGCCGGGGGCACCTGTGTGACATTTTGCCTGGGTGTGTGTGTTTGTGGACTAACACAGGAGTAAAAAGAACAGCAGATTTTATCAATGGCAGGAAAAATCTATCACCAATGCTGATTCTGTTGCCACTTGAATTAATGGCCAAACTTTCATAATTTTTGTAGAAGCAATTGCAGTCCCTAAGAGATGGTGAGGCAGTGCCAGAGATATGGAAGAATGATTACCTGTTTTTAAGTGCTTTGCGCTACCTTGGTTTTAGGAGGCAGTTGAGTGCCAAGTATGATGTCATGAAGAAATGTAGTTCTCTTGAGTGCAGACAGGCAACATGAGATCATCTTCCCCAAAAAAAACTTTCCATCCTGGCAATAATCCTTATTGAGGCATTTGTGGTTCAGGAAGCAGGAACTGAATATTGGGAGCAGAACATACAGCCTGGTGCATGGTTGTTGCCAGCTTGTTGTCCTGTAATTGCTAACTTTGCATTTAGTGTAAAATGATCATTTAGGGTTACAGAAAGCCAATATTTGCACTGCAAAGAGGGACACTACCTTGAGAGCAGAGGCTTTTCGGTATACCTGGGCTGGTGTGGAGGGTGCATGAAATGGGAAGGCACAAAAGGTCGTGGGAATGGGGCTCTGGAGCTTGTAGCGGCTTGTTTCCAGGTCTGTCTGGTCACTGGTGAGGATGCTCCTTGTGGGCACACATTGGAATTCAGCTGTGCTGGGAGGGAGTACTGAGTAGACCTGAGTAATTAGTAACAGATTGTTCCTTTCAATTTGCTCAGTGCACATATCAGAAACAAAAAGACTGGAAAAAGGAATTAAGACATGCAAAATGATCAAAGGCCCACAGGAGACCCCTTCAGTTTTGCACAATAATAGGTTCAGATGACTTTTTCTTTCTTCAGGGTAAGGATTTCAATTGACATTGAAATTTTCAGTCTCCAGGTTATTGTGGCTTTTTGTGGGAGCTCTCTTGATAAGATTTCCATTCCGCTGGGAGTGTTAAAAAATCAGTATGTGAATGCATTCCTTTCTAACTTAATTATGCACAAACTATAGGTTTCATAGGAATAATTGAATTAAGAGCTTGAATTTTGGGGTCAATGACTTTTTACAGCTACATCTGTCTAAAACATTTCAGTGCAAGATAAGAGTGAAACAGATGTTCAGTAACCTTAAGGTCACTGAGACAGAAGGAATGTTAAGTGAGGACTCCATCAAAGCATTTTGTTAATTGCTTGTGATTCAAGCTTAATAGGTGAACAATTTGAAATATATTTTTATTACTTGTAATTTAAGTGAAAATCTGTGTGATAAGCCAGGGCTTGGCAAAATAGTTGAACAAATAAGTAGCATTGCAGGGGAGGTGGAGTTAGGCTGAAATAATCACAGCCTAAAGGGAGAGGGGAGGTCACAGCAGATGCTCAGAGTGCAGAGTGGGTCCATACAGCAGAGTTAGGATGAACTGGTGTTTCACTGAAAGAAGAGATTCTTGTAGAAAACTTGTAGTAGTGAATGGGATGACTGATAAAAACAGTGATATGTCAGACTGAGGCTTCATTTTTTGCAGTATGCTCTACAGCGGAGTTTCATTTGTAGTAGTTCATAGAACTTCTGCTGCACTTAAGCTCAGGGATCCCAGAGTGCCTGACTGTTATCCTTGTATGGTAAGAATCAGCTGCTGTGGTGGTAATTGTTATGAATGTTTGGTATTGGACTTGTAGGCAGAGTGATAGGCAAGATTAAGGTGGTGAGCTGAACAGACACTTTGGAGCCTTGAAGATCTTATGAGCCAATATAATGGTGCAAAAAGTAGTATTTGCTTCCACTTCAAATTTTAAGTTAATCAGAAAGTGAAATAACATGCCTTTTTTCTTACTCATGCCTGGTTCCTTTTCTTTCCTTGCCTGATGAGAGAGCACTGGTTGTGTATATGTCTTTATTGAACAGCTAAAGACAGTGGGATGCACCGCTGAACTCTGTCCTTGGCTGAGACTTTGTTCCATTGTTTTACCTTGTAGTTTCTCATTGTACTAGAAAGGAGAGGGAGAAATTTTGAAAAATCTTCAGGTGATCCCCTGATCCCAAACACAATCAGTGTTATCTAAATAATTTCTTCCAGATGTTTGTCTAAACTGGTCTTAAAATCTGCAGTGTGGGAGTTTTTAAACCCTCACTAGTATTGTAGCCCAGTTTTTTCTATCCTTGTCACAATACAGCTTTTCTCTTTCCTTTTTTTCCCTCCCCACCTGAATCTCCATTGATGCATCTTAAGCCTATTATTAAAAGATTGACTGAGGTGAATGCAACCAGGATTATGTTGGGGAGTGGCAAATACTATTGCTTCTCTACTAGCTGCCAAAAAATATTTCTCATAGAGGGGCTACAGCCATTCTGCTCCCCACCACTCCCCCTCTGTGCCACTGCAGTGAAAAAAAAATGATGGTGCAGAGGAGATGTAGATCAGATGAGAGTTAAAATGCAACTACTGGACATGATGACCTTTAAAAATTCCTTGTTCTGTCTTTATTGCTCATAGGAAAAGACATATGCTGGGCACAAAATTCCCCTCAAAAAAACATGTTCAGAGCAATCTTGAACAATCTGTAAAAGCAAATTTTCTATTCTACAATATGCTGCTTTCATTTTTAGTTGCCATTATTATGGTTTTTCTTTTTTTAACATGACCAACCAACCACAATGTCCAAACATTTCAATGTCTCACTAGAGAGAAGGATGCTTGTGTGGATTCTCTTTAGAGATGCCACAGCTTTCTGAACCTCGGAAGCAAAACCTTACTGTTCTTTTCAAACTTAGAAATCACTTGAATTCACTTGGTGTTTCTTAAGCAAATCTTCATAAGGAGAAAAACCTAGTCAAATACTGTATGTGCAGATCTCAATTTGTCAGTCTGCCATAAACTTTTTCTCAACTCCATCGATTTAACTGTATGTGAAAGAAGAGCAGATATCTCAAAGATTTTTATTACACTATACATTTCATAGTCTCATAGAATCATATAATGGTTTAAGTTGGAAAAGATGTTAAAGATCACTCTGTCATGGGGAGGGACATTTTCCACTAGATCAGGTTGCTAAAAGCCCCATCCAACCTGGCCTTGAACACTTCCAGAGGCAGGATATCTAATTACTACAATTTTATGAAAATAAATGGCCAGGTAGAGGAGAGAGAAGCTGGATGTGCTCCAGCACAGGGAGAGGCAGATGAAGAAAATGCAAGCAAGAGACTAGCCCTTCTAACTGCCCAATTTGTCCCAGCAGGACAAAATAGCTCTAGGACACAAAGCAAAGGGATGTTGTCCACCTTTGTTCTGATGTTGAAGGTAGTCTTTTTAGGAGAAAGAGTTTAAAACTCATTTTTCTCTTGAAGTGAAAGTTGGTAGACTACTCTATATTTATTGTTTCTTGCCATGAAAAATATCCTATCACCATGCCTATCATTGCAAAAAAGGCCCTACATTCATATATTGCTTTATTTGTAACTATTAATTCTTTTCCTAGTGGTAAGCTTAAATCTAATGGTAAAAGGGAGGGATAAATTGCACTGTGCAAAGGTATCAAACTCTTCTATCAATATGTAGCCTGAATAGGAACTGAGCCTATTCCAAACTTTTCACATGGCCTCTATATCAGAAAGCAGATAAACAGGTTGCAGCCATTAAAAACTGTGAGACTGAAAGCCAGTTATCATCTCACATAAGTATTTACATTAAGTCGTGTATTTTGGGCATTTTACACTGCAATAATATATAATTTCACCCTCTATTTTTTTTTTTTTTTTGAGAAGTCTGCCAAAAAACTTAAATACCCCAAACTTTGGCTGTGAGGCTTGAAAACTGAGGTCAGCTGTACAGGTCTATCAGTGCTTGCTGGCAAATGCTCCAGCCCCAAGCTTTTTTGGTGTCTGTGTGAATATATAATTAGATGCCCTTTTTTTCCCTCATCATGGCAGATGTTGCAGATGCCACTCTCTACAGCTGACAATCTTCAGACAAGCAGTTTAAAATATCTCTTGGCTTGCAGGGATATGCTCTGGTATGCTCTTCCAACTATGCTCTGATAGGTGCTTTTGTGCTTCCTGTGACTTTTAATTGGCTCACTAGGGTCTGCAAATTGAGGGCATTTTTTGACATTTTTTGAATGCCTTGACCCTAAAAGTCTGACAAGTTATGGGAGGGCAGTTTTCTTGGTCTCCTGCTGAGGCAATGGTACGTATACTCTGAAAAGTAGGCCAGGATGTAATGCTCGCTGCTGCTTCTCCCATTAGATTTTGTTATCCATCTTATAGCTATGTCTGTGGGAAGGAAAGAGACTGTGAAAAACATGCTCGGTGTTTCCATTGTGTTTGATTGTTCATGAACCCCATTTTGTCCTCCCTCCACACTCTTCTTGGTTAGGATTAATCTTGTTTTTAGCAAGGTGTTTAGTTTAAGGTAATCTTCTATGCTCCCCATAAAGTCAGTGGAGCAAGAAGAGGAACTTCCTGAAGGTAGACTATCTCATCTGGGATAGACATCTCACAGAGGTATTGTTATTCACTCTCTGGAGCTAGTTGTCTCTTCATTGAGGATGCAGCCACACTTAATGCATGACTTTTAGTTAGAAAAGTTAGAGTTCTCCTTTCTCTGCTCTTTTTCTGAGAAACGGCTGCTTCCTTCTGATCTTTGCTGTGATCCCTTATCAAAGTGTCTACAATCAGTTTCTCTACATATCTCCAATAGGCCCTGTTCTGAAGAGAGGTGTTGACTAATGGCCATAGTCCCAGAATATAATGTCCTTCCTGAATCCTGGAACAGCTGTCATAATCTTTTCTTGCTTTTTAGCAGCTTTCTTCATGACTCCACTTCCCCATTGCCTTTCACTATCCAGTTGCTAATACAACCAGTACTATGGTGCTGGTACATGATACTAGTGTAACGCCCACATTTCTAGACAAGTGTCATGCTCATAGAACCATTGAGACTAAATATTTTATTATAAAATTCTACCACTATTATTAGTAGTATATAATAAGCAATAATGTATTTATATTATGTAATAGTATATTATAAAGAAGACTGTAAACTCTTATAGGCTAATAAGTACAATAAAATAAAATTTAAAAAAATATAAAACTGGTCTCAAATCTTCTAAGCCCTTCTTAGCACTTAAGTCTCAGCCCTGCAACCTGAATTACTACTGGTGCAGTCCTCCAGCTCTGCACTTACTCTTATGAAGGACCATCAAAGGACATTTGTATCAAGGGTCTTTTTACAAGAGCAAGCAGTGATAGGTGTCCTGATTTCAGCTAGGTTAGAGGTAACTTCTTCTCAGTAGCTGTTACAGGGCTGTGTTTTGGATTTGGAATGAGAATGGTGTTGGTAACACACTGATGTTTTGTTTTTTTGCTAAGTCCAGTTTATCCAAAGTAAAGTGTATCACTTTTTCCCTGTTTCATGCTCTGCCAGTGAGGAGGTTCACAAAAGAAACTTGGAGGGAGCATAGCTGGGACAGGTGACCCGAACTGACCAAAGAGACATTCCACACCATAGAACATCATGCCCAGTATATAAACTAGGAGGATTTACATGGAAGGGCATCTGATCTGGGTTTGGGAATGGCAGGGTCTGGCTCTGTTCAGTGGGTGGTGAGCAATTGTCTTGTGCATCACTTGCTTTTTTTCCTTTTTGTTATCATTACTGTTATAATTTACCATTATTACTGTGTTTTACATTGTTTTCAATTATTAAACTGTTCTTATCTCTCTTACCAAGTTTTACTTTGATTCTTCTCCCCATTCCAGTGGTGGGTGGGGAGAGAGAGGGGGTAGTTGAACAAGCAGCTGCTGGGTTTAATTTCCATTTGCGCTTAAACCATGACAATGGGAAAAGGGGAAATGGCTTCAAACTGGAAAAGGGCTGGTTTAGATTAGATGTATGGAAGAAATTTTTATGATGTGGGTGGTAAGACACTGGCACAGGTTGTCCAGAGAAGTTGTGGCTGACCCATCCCTGAAGTGTTTGAGGCCATACCATCCAGTGCCATTCTCATATGTGTATCAGGAAGGTGAAACCAATGCATTAGAAAACCTGGAGGAGCTCTCTCTGCTCATGTTACTTACTCTGACCTGTGTACGGTGACAGACTGATTGCTGCAGTCAACCTGAACTCTGAGTAAGCTGGATATCAAATTGTAGATACTCTTACCCAAAAAACTCCTCCTTGATATTTTCTTGTGCGCTGGTCCATGCCTGGGCTTCACTTTCTGCAAAAGAAAAGTATGATATCCTGAGTCTTCTAGGAAAATTAAAATAAACCACTGCTTGACTATGGCACTAGATTTTTTTATAACTTAAACACTTTTGGTCAAATGAATACTTTAAATATATTTTGCTTAAATGACAGTTGTTAGTCTTGCTGGTAATCAAGCCCCAGGAAAAGAAGGGGAGACTCAAATAGCACTAATATTCATCAGCAACCTAAAGGGTTAAATGAGTCAAGATGTGTCAGTGTAGTATTGCAACAATAGAGTAATAAATCAGGGCCCTGGGATTTTCTGGTGCCTGCCAAATAGAGGTACACAAGGAAGTAAAAATGTGAAGAAAAAATATTTGGGTCTCAAGTGAAACTTTGCAGAAGTCCGAATGATTTCTTTGTGACTTAGAAAAGAGCACTTCAGCTCTGAAATATGGTGAGATATAGAACTGAGTAAAGATTTTGATCTTTAAGATTCTTTTCTGGTGAAAAAATTGTGTTAGGTGATGTTGTGAGTATATATTGACTTGTAAATTGCTCATTTGAGAGTGGGACTGCCTCTTTCCCAAATAAAAATTCTAGAAAAATACGTTTTTTTTTCCCCTGGAATTTTTATTTAATTAAAAATATGTTAAAAATACATTGGGATCCAGATTAGTTGGAATTTTCTCCCTTTTCCATTGAACTCACACTACTTTCAGTTGAAATGAGAAGATTTTTAATATTTTTTAACCTTGCTGGTGAAGAGAAGCTGTATAAAAGACTCGAGATAAATCAGTGGGCTTTTTTTCCAGAAAGCCTGTGCCGTGCCAGATTTACAATGCTAGCTCCTGCAAACTAGCAAATTGTACTTTTATGTGTCCTGAGATGTGTGATGTGGCTAACAATTTACTCAAACTGGTGCTCTTGAGAGAGCTTGAATTACAGGAGGATTGAGATGAGGAGCTACTTCATTAGCTCCATATGATGGCAAGAAAGAGAGGAACATACTTGACCATGTTTCCCTGAAGCAGCAGGAGAAAGAGATTTTTTTATCTAATAAAATGGCTCCTATTTTCCATTCTTTAGGGAAATTTTTATTTTGTTTTTAATATCTAAACTCCTTTATTGATTCTGTTTAAGTAAACTAGAGTAACTGGCACTAGAATGCCAAGACTTGCCATCCTCCTGTCAGCCAGTGCTGTTGGAAATGCCAGAAGATGCTGTCCCTAATCCAGAAGGAGATGTGAACTGACCAGATAGGATGTAAAAACCCTTCTGACTGATCTCTCCACATGCTGGTGAGGTGCAGACATGGGCTTTGTTTTCAAGAAGTAAAGGGTTTCTGTTTCTTCACTGATTCCTAGCAAGGATGGGCACAGTACTTGCACTCTGGCCCTCCTGCATCTCTGGTAGTATGACAAAAACAGGGGAGAAATTGGAAAGGAGGACCAGAGGTAAAGCAGTGACAAATTTATGCATGGCCTAAATGAGGGTGAGAAAGTTTAATATGATTATTAATTGTTATTGTTTTATGAAAGATGTAAATCTCTACTCAAAGCAGTGCAGACAAAGAAATCTGGAGTGACAAGGGTTGGGCAATTAATTTATTTCATCCAAAGCAGGGTCCTGTCAGCCCATTGTCTACCAGCAGCTGACAATTCTGGGTTAATGAAGCTGTAATTTGGTGTGAAGGATGTCAGGCAGAGAAGGGACAGCTGGATGGTCAGTGCAGTGGGTGAGGCATAGGGGCTCAGCTCAACCCTTTGGTGTGCTGCCTTGAAGGGGAATGGGGGAAGTGGGAGGACAACAGCTGGAGAAGTTTATCGGGGTGTATTTCCTTTAATGCATCAGGATCTGTTGTTTTTGTGACTACTCTGCTGGCAAAGAATTTTGTGACAATTTTTTCTTTCTCACTTTTTCCTCTCACAGCACTGGTGATGGTCCTGAATAGCACAAGTGTCAGCTGGAGTGCCCGCATTCAGATGTTTCTTACCTTTTGTAAGCTTGTAGCAATTCTGATAATTGTAGTCCCTGGAGTTATCCAGCTAATTAAAGGTATGAAATGAAAAGTAAATGCTTTTAAAGAGCTTTTATCTTTGCTCTCTGCAGCCTTTCCCCATTTGCCTCCACCACATAATGCTTATAGCAGCAAAATCTCTTAATTAGTCTGTGCTTGTTTAACTGAGGCTCTAAACTGTCATACCATTGATTAGAAGTGGAACTACACTGGGATGACCTGGTATTTCCTTCAGCATGCCAATGAGACTATTCCAATCAAACTTGCTTTTCAAAGGAGCAAATGGACTACTTTACTCTGTAATTTGTCTTTGGTCTGAACTTTGTGAAAGGGACAGGATGGGATTTGAAGACAGTTGGGCATACACCACCCCAGAACACATGCTTAGTCCAGGCAGGATGTCTGCTCAAGCTGTGCCAGAGTCCCTAGTCATGGTACATATGTGTGATGGTGGAGGGGGCTCACAATTCACAGAATCACAAAATCACATGGTAGTTTAGATTGGAAGGGACCTTAAAGATCACTTAGTTCAAACCCTATGCCATGCGCAGAGATATCTTCCACTAGACCATATTTCTCAAAGCCCCATCCAAAGCCTTGAACACTTTCAGAGCATCCACAGCTTCTCTGGACAATCTGTTTGAGTGCCTCATCACTGTCACAGGGAAGAATTTTTCCTAACATGTAATCTAAAGATGCCCTCTGTCAGTTTATAGCCATTCCCCCTTGTTCTGTCACTACATACCCTTGTAAAGGCCCTCTTTTCACTGACAGATGCTCAGCTACCTGTAGAGACTTTTCCATTCCAGCCCTCTGAGCAGCGGGTGTGAGATGGTGAGAAGGCCCAGCTCACCCTCCTTACAACAACTACACAGAGCACAAACAGCCATTCAGCACAGAGGGGCAGAGTAGGGAGCAGTCCTGAGTGAATTGGTGGCAGATTTTATCTAAGAAAAACTATCACAGTTTTTGGCTATATCCCAGGGGATGCTCTTTTCTGATGTTTGCAAACCCTCCCACCCGAGTGAAGAGCACAGTGTTAGTCTGTGCAGTGAGCTCAGTTTCTCAGGGACAGGCAGCTCTCTGTGGTTACTACAGACTCTGAAATAAAAATTTTCCTCTGTAATACTCTGCTGATTCACTATTTCTGTTTTCTTGTTTTTCACTTTCTTTCTGGCAATTGCAATGCTGTTTCTTGTTGCACATGATACATGAAATGTGCAAAATTCCTCTCTGTTCATATCCACCTCACTTTTCCTAGACCTTTGGAGCAGGTCAGACCCAGGTTTGGTTGGGGGTTGTTGCCCTGAAGTAGTAGTGTCCCTGATTCCCCACTGGGACCTTCCTCTGGCCGCAGTTTCTCCCTTAACCAAAAAGCCTCTGCTTCAATGGGAATTTTGACTGAGGGCTCAGTAAAAACAGAGTAAAGGTTAGAGGATTTGACTCATTGCTAATTTAACTCTGAATGAATTTTTTCTTCCGGCTCTGTATCTGTGGAGGATCATTGCTTCTCGGGAAATTTGGGATATGGTCGGGACATCTTACAAACCATAAAGCACTTTGTAAACGAATAAGAGCATAACAAAAGTCTTGCATATTTGCATTTATAGGTAAATAGATAATTCTTACTTGGTGTAATATTAATACAGTATTGATTATTATGGTAGGGAGCTACTAAACTCATTTTTCAATGGTAGAAATGTTTAAGATTTTGGGTTTATTTATCTTAGGAATGTTGCTTTGCCAGCAAAGTTCCTTCTGATTAAAATGTTGAACAAGTGAAATTTTCAACATCAAAAACTACTGAGCTCATTCTGCTCTTTCATGTTGATGTAAGTCACTGCTGAAAATGACAGAGCAGTGAGGGTCATCAAGCTCAGAATGCTTTGAAACAAACTAATAGGTTGAATTCTCCTATTGCATGAATACAGATGCCACAAAGCCTTTTACAATTGCTGGCAGATTATGGCTGAAAGGATTGGGTCAGAATTTAAGGTCAAGGGCAGGACTTGATGTCAGTGAACTGTTGGGTGATTAAATGTTCCATGATGTGTTATATATATATATATTTTGTTAAGTAGCTATGACCAAAGATCTTATTTTTTAACATTTTTTTTGTTGATGTTGCAGGAGAAACACAGCACTTTAAAAATGCCTTTGCAGGGAATGATGCCAGTGTTATGGGATTACCACTTGCTTTCTATTCAGGAATGTATGCCTATTCAGGCTGGTAAGTGGATGAAATTTATACATATTTATCCTGAAAACAAACACTAACATGCTCTAACAAAGACATTTATTTATATGAAGCAATGAGTAGCACATTCTACATCTTTTGCTAGGGTATCTACATCATACAGCTAGGGTAGTTCTCACCACTGTTCCATATGCTCAGTGGTTATAGTGCAAACAGCTCTACAAAGGAAAGATTTTTCAATATAAAGACATGCACTAACCACCAAAAAAATCACACCACAAGGAAGGAATATTCTTCATTTTTCATTAAGTATTTTAATAAAAGGATAAAAAGAGTAATGAAGCTTTAATTTTTTGAAGAAGTCAGTAATTATATAAAAACCAAATCTGTGATTCTGTTACAAACCTGTATGGCCCTTAGCCTTGCTTTATAAAAGCAGTATTTGACAAGTAAGAAGCAATGAGATTGGTATGGACCACAAAATAGAATAAAAATCTCTAGATTTTTACACTTCTTGCTCTGAGAGATTTGGGCCACACTTAACGAGAAGTACAACTGGCTTCCACAGAAGTCAAGTGCAATTGACTGTGAGGAAAGGTATGAGAATCTATCTTCAGGTATCCTGCTCAGAACTTTCAAGTTGTTTCTCTCTTTCCCCTCCAAAGTATACGGCAGCTGGTTTGAAAGGTGCTGCTGCTTCTCGAATCTGCCTTTACAATTTATTCATGCTCATGAGGGTTCCACATTTTGCAGTGCCAAAGGGCTTTTGCAGCAGCAGCGTGGGGGGAAGAAAGCAGACTACAATGCACAGAGTGGGCTTAGTTTGAGATAGCTTTGTCTGCAGGTCTTCCCTTTGCTTTCCAGAGCCTCACAGGCAGCCAAGTTCTTTACCTTGCACAAAAGGTGAGAGCTGAAAGATAAGGGGTTTATTTATTTAGTTTGGAGGGACAATGGGCTGAGCATTGGAGTTCTCTGCCCGTCTGTAACTCCCTGGTTGCAGGAGCATTATAAATCTGCACACTGAAGTATGAACAGAACTTTATATATTAAATGGCAGCAGGGGAAGAAACCCAAGAGAGTCCAAAGCCTTTATCTGAGATAGATATGAAAGAAAAGAGCCTGGCATTTTGAAGCCTCAAAGAAATGGAACTGATTATGAGGACAATCTCTACTTTCTTCCCCATCTCTCCTATAACTGCCTTTGTCTCTCATATCCATACATGTGATGGTTTCTCACTTTTTAAATATTAGGCTAAATTTTTGTATGAAAGCAATTTTAAAAGCTCTTTAATATTGTTCAGAGTTTATTTCCTGCAAAATGCTTCATCAAAAATACTGTTATTCTGTTGCATCTTTCCCATTTTTCACATAACAGTTCAAAGCCTTAAAATAAAAATAATGTCTTTTTTTTTTTTTTTTCTCTTTACACCTTCTGACTTTTATTTCAAGGTCCTTATTTTCCACTTACAAAAGAAATTAGCAGGAAAAAGACCTAATTTGGCTTGTGGTTCTTCCCAGCTCTCTATTTTTCTTTGTCACCAGCTAAAATTCATCACCTTAGAGCACGGAGGAGCAGACCATTAAGTGGAGTGTCAATATCCTTGCACCATCAGTTTCATGGGGCTAAATCAATACAATTAGCTGAAAATGAAGGTGTGTTGCAAGTGTTGGTGATGTGTCCTAGGATGCAGGCAGAATTTTATGCACAGCGCACAAGACTGTTAACTTTTAATGATAACAGCTTTGCAGAAAAGAAAGACAGTATCTCTTCTGTGTGCGGGTTCATCCTGCCAAGAGCAAGTGTAGACTATTGGGTATGTAAAATGCTGGGTGAAAAAGGACAAATGAAGAAAAGAATGCAAGGAAACGTCTTTGCATCAATAAAAGGACTGATGTTGGGCTATCATAGAATGGTTTGGGTTGAAAGGGACCTTAAAGATCATTTCATTCCAACCCCTCTGCCATGGGCAGGGATACTTCCCACTAGACCAGGTTGCTAAAAGCCCCGTGCAACCTGACCTTGAACACTTCCAGGGATGGGGCATCCACACCTTCCTTGTGCAACCAGTTCCAGTCCCTCACCACCTCACTGTAAAGACTTTCTTCCATATAGCTAGCCTAAATCATCTTCTGTGCTCTATGCACTAGAAAGTTTAAAACCTAATGCTGAGGTTTTTGCATAAGGTGACAAAGAATTTCATGCTCAGTCACAAAATCACTATTTTTAAAAAGCCATGAGCCAGCGTTAACTCATTCTGCTAACCCAGTTCTGCTCCAAGACTTGTGATGGTGCAAAGCTCCCAGACTTTCTGCCAAATCAGTTACCAGTTGTTTATTCACTGCAGCACTGCTGGCTCAGGTGCCATTTATCTTTCTGCAGAAGAGCAGAAGGCCAGCCTAGGCACTGTATTGACTGCTGTGTTTAATTAGCCAAGATCTGACTTTGGGCCTGTCTCCGAGCCAGGCACAATTGTGATCCAGCCAGGCACAGACCTAGTGCTAATAGATGCAGAACAGAGGGTTCATTGACCTTGAGGCTTATGGTTGCTTTGTATGCAGGGCTGTGCCTGGTGAGCAGTTCCTATGAATTCCCATACAGAGCTGTGTCTTGAACGCTGCTGCAATATGATCAGAGTGCAACCTGTACTGGAGGTTGTGCATGAGCATGCAGAGCTGGCAGCTTGTGTTTGAGATTCTGTGCAACAAACTAGCGTGAAAGTTCTTGGTTTAGGAGGGGTTTTTCTAAGGCTTCATTTATTTGTATTGTTAAGAAGCCCTTGCTGAGTACTCTGATGAGACTTTTTGCCAATATAACCTGAAACTGTAAAAGGCAACAAGCACAAATGGAATATAAAGTTTACACACGTGTGTGTGTATGTATGGAATTAGGGTAAACCATAACCTGCGTAATATGTCAGGGAAAAAAAAAAAATTACACACTGACTTTACATAGTTATTGTCTTTGTTTTTCCTGTTTTGCTGTCTTTTCTAGGAATTCCCTTCCTTATGTGGGGATGAGGGAAGGTTAGCTATCGCTCTCTCCTTAATCCAAACACGGGCCCGCAAAGTCACTGTAATTAACAGCAGTGCTTAACTGAAGGCATCTTCTTGATTCTTAGTGAAAGAAATACAGAATAAAAATATAAGAATATAAGAATAAATCTTATAATACGTTTTATAACTGTTTTCTAGGTTTTACCTCAATTTTGTTACCGAAGAAGTGGAAAACCCTGAAAAGTATGTACTTAATGTTTTGCTTGACTTTTGGAAAATGATTGTGAAATTTAAAATAGTATAGAAGTAGTGATCTTCAGAAGTTCTGTGTGCTGGTCAAACTGCTTGCCTTCCAGCAGATCCGGTATCTGTTTGAATTGCAACTGCTTGAAGATTTTCTATTTTTGGTCTGTTGTGACCTTGTTATGTATTCTGCTTTTACATGCACAGAAAGCACAAAATTAAGTAGATCTCCAGGGCTCTGGTTGTTCCCCTCAGGATACAAGTAACTATCAGTGGCTCCTTTCAGTGGAAGTCACTGGTATCCTGTCAGGGAAATCTTGCCCAAGAAACTTATCTGCTGCAATATTTGTCAGTTTTGCTGTGTTTAAATATTAATAAAATACTTAGTTCTACTTGTTTTAGATGTCTCAGAGATGCAGGATCTTGAATACACATCACAGAGCATCCAATCCAATTAAACCGAATAGGGGATATGGATCAAAGCCTGTTTCCAACTGGATATGAATACTCTCACATCACCTGCCTGTAAAACATGGAAAGAAAAGTTGTTCTGTTAGGGAGAGTTTGATTTGTTCCATCTATTTTGGTAGATATGTTTTGGTATGTGGCACCAGTAATAAAAAACTATTATCCTTTTCTAAAAATTAGAGAAAATATGCCTTTTCAGATCAATGTTTTCTTTGAGGAAGAGTAACTATTTACTTGATAAATTAATGGCTAAATATAATTTTCTTGGGTTTTTAAAATAAGATAGCTGGCTGGGTACCAAATTACTTATTGTTTTAAAATGACCCCCTGCACTGCACACTCAGATAATACAACCCGGAGACATGTAGGAAAAGAAACCCCCGAGCCATTGATTGGGTGCATGCAGAAAGCTTTTTTTTGATTTCTTCAAAGTCTGAACCAAACCCGATGCTGTTTCAGAGGCCTGAAAATTGTTATAAGGAAATGGATGATAAAACATGAGGCTGATAGACTGGCAGATTTCCATTGTTTCAGTGACTTTGAGGTGTGTTGTGTGTTAGCAGGCTCTTTGATGTGATCAGGACATGTAGACTGAGAACTGAGTGATTGGAATCGGAGACCAGACAAATGCAGGTAGAAAATACTGCATTAATATTTATGACTAATCGTTATGACAGATACCTATATACAAATGGGTTTTTCACCGGTAGTCTTAAGTTCTGATAAAACACCATTTTAGGAGCTGTGCTTTAGTAAAAGATGATTCTGGATGTATTTAAAATGTGTAGATGTGGCACTTGGGGACATAGTTTAGTGGTGGACTTGGCAATGATGGTTTAATGGTTGGACTCAATGGTCTTAGAGGTCTTTTTGAACCTGAAGGCTTCTGTGCTTTGTGTCAGTGGAGAGCAGCTGGGTAAAGTTTCCCAGGCCTGGGACACACATGAACTCAAGCTGGATGATCTAGGGTTTAACTACCAAGTATCTGTGCTCTTTATAAAATCACGGGAAGTAGACATTAAAACCAAAGGACAACCTACAAATTTTTTTACTTTTGAAAAATTGTTGTATGACAGAACGACTTTAAATGTGAAACTAAACAAAGGAGTAAAGGGATTCTGGTCCAGGACATCTGCTACTTCAGGAAATTCTGGAGAGATAGGAGCCAGAGTCTTGGTGGTGTGATCAAATTCAGCTAGAAGCAATATAATTTGTAAATTATTGTGTGGTCACCATCTATACTGTGTGATGTTTCTAAACATGCAGATGTCTACACCCTTTGGGACTTTCCATACACATCTGTGTCTCTGCAGTTCTCTCAACTGGAATTCTTGGAAATTTTCACTGTAGCTGTTTTGATATATATTGAGGTTTTTTGTGATTTGAGTCAGAAGAGTTCCTATTTTTGAACATTTTTCTCTGCTGCATAGGACAGAAAAGCATAGTTCCTCTTTTTTTTTTTTAAGAACTAAGCACCCCTTGAAACATGATATATCTCAGCTAAGAGAAGTGGTGCTGGTTCAGTTCTGATGGTTTTTTTCCATTGCAGCTGGGATGTCAGGGAAGAAGACTCTGTCTTTTCTCATCTCGGGAGAGCTTCTCTGTTCTCTGGGTTATCCTTGGAGAACTGCTGAAGTTATTTGTGCTGCTAGTGAGGATGTTGTGCTGGAGGGCAAACCACATAACCTGGCTGGTTTAGGGTATTCCAGGATGGCACTGGAAAAACCACCTCAATATTACATGTGCAATGTTATCATAAGGCTGTTAAAGCTTTCCTTCATCACTCTTCCCTCTTCCTCTTGAGGCTGCACTTTGAGAGGATGAGAAGATGCCCAATTTTTACAATCTCCATGTAAAGGTATAATACAGAACAGAAGAAGGTGGGATTTTAAAAATTGCTAAAAAGTGGCAGGTGATGCTGGGGCAAATAAATTGTTACTGCCTGTGCTGACAGAGACTGCTGCACCACCTGTAAATGGGGATTCTGGACTCCCTTGAGCTGAAACAAGCAATTAAATGAAACATTTGGAACATATTTTTTATCTGGTTGCCACCTGTGAATGGCTCTGTTGGAAAGATGTCCTTCTGAACCAAGGCCTGCTCCACCATTGTTCCCAAAGCTACAGGGCAAGGGAATAGTATGGATTAATCTCAGTGGCAACTGCCTCAGCTCCCACTAAATCCAGTGCAAATGTTAGATGAGCCACTAATTGTCCTGCTGTTGTAGGCATTTATTAGGACACAACTGTTGGGTTTTTTTTTTTTTTTTTTGTGCCTTATAATGCTGTCTTTCGTTCTTGCTGTGAGCCTTTTGTTAAAGATTGCACTGAGCAACCTGGTCTAGTGGAAGGTGTCCCTGCCCATGGAGGGAGCTTGGAGCTACAATTTTAAGGTCCCTCCCAACCCAAAATATTCTGTGATTCTACTGTTATTGTACTTCTCTGTAGATATGATGTAGCTGATTTTAAACAGGAAGAGGAAAGTGCAGGCTTGAACCACTTAGAGCCTGTAAGAACTCCAGATGTGCAATTTGTAATGTTTGTCAATGGTTAGGGATGCAAATTACTTACAGTAAAAGAGGTGAGCACAGTGAGGTCTTCTGCCCTGCACCTGCCAAAGTAAATATTTGCCTGAAAATCAGTCACAGTTGTGCATTTCCAGGTGTGTGACAGCTTTGGAAGTAACTGAGGTGAATGATCATCTCCATCCCCATGTGAACCAGCAGGCTGCAAACCCCCAATGAATGTACCAAAGGGATGTGCCAGGTTTACACTCTAGCAGAGAGTGGGGATGGGGCTTTGAGCAACCTTGTCTAGTGGAAGGTGTCCCTACCTATCGCAACAAGATTGGAACAAGATGATCTTTAAGGTCCCTTCCAACCCAAACCATTTTATGAAGGTGGGCCCTAGAATATATCCTGAAATGCATAGGAAGGTGGAAACATTTGATATTAGACATTAAATTTCCCAGATAGGGATTGCATTTCTTTATGTGATGTATGGCACCAGGAAAACCTTTTGGAATATGGCATGTGTCATTGGGAATGCAGGAGAGAGGCGGGGAAAGGGAGATGCTTGTGCCCTTGCCCAGTCCCCTTTGTGCTCCAAGCAGCTGTTTGTAGAGGCAGGGGGGGGGGGAAAACCTTTTGGAATATGGCATGTGTCATTGGGAATGCAGGAGAGAGGCGGGGAAAGGGAGATGCTTGTGCCCTTGCCCAGTCCCCTTTGTGCTCCAAGCAGCTGTTTGTAGAGGCAGGAAGGGCTTCAAAGGCTGTGGGAATCTGTGGAGGTGCAGCAGCCTGTCCAGGCACAATAAATTGCAGACTTAGGTCTGTAAGTATAGATAAATACTCTGGGCCTGAGGCACTGAGATGCCGAGGCAATATGAAACCCTAGATAGGAAGAGCTGAAACAGAGACTGTGGGAATGAGTGAAGCAGGGAGCAAGCACCCTTTACATTACAGAAGGGAGAACAGAAAGGCTTTAAAAAAAAATTTCAAAGTGAATGTCATTATTTTTGAACAGAGTTTTGGAAGTAGTGTTAAATTCTCACTTTGGAAATGCCATTGGTCCTTCTTTTGTGTAAGGACATTATTATAAACCCAATTATCATAAGATGTAAAAGTAGCTGTTTCTGTCTCTTGCTAAATCCCCTTTTGTTGTCTAATTTTTAAGCCTGAACTCATTTCTTTATTCCTCTTTGTTCAAGTGCTTCTCTCATGCAGCTATTAGTAGGACCTGAAGAAACATGAACTTAATTTTAGAAGAAGCTATGGTTGCAGTGTTAATGTACAATTTTTTAAAATAGCCTGAAATAATTTTATTATCAAGAATATGTGGAACAACATTAAAGTACGACAACAAATTTATTATCCTTTTTTTGAAAATTATGCTTTGCATATACATGCTGGGTGAATAGCAATTTTTGTTTGAAATAAAATACCTAAATAATCCTTGAAGCAGAACTTCACCAAAACAAACCTGTGCAGCCACATCACATGCAGCTTTGATCTTTTTGATTTTCTTGCACTATAAGGATCAGCCTCAAACTGAGGTCTTATTGTACTGCATTGTCTAAATATAGGTGAATGAAGGAACAGCCAGGTGTCTGAGAGAGTTTGTCACCTGAAAGTTGACAGGAGCTATGTTGTCTGGAGCAGCAAATTTAGAGGACTAGAAATCATGCATGTTGAACTTTCAGACTCAGTTTTTGTACATAGTCTTTGTTCTCATCTGTATTCTTGAGCACCCACTATGTAGTCTCAAGAAATAGGCTGATTTTTTTCAATCAAGACACTAAAAGCAGCTCATGCCCGAAGGGCTTTTCCCTCTTCCCTTCCCAGGCTGAGTAGAGTCCAGGATCAGTGCTATAGTTCATCAAGAATTTTGGCGGCCTCCAGATAAGAAGATAACACAGGAGTGTTTTCACATCATAGCAACATCTTCAGAGCCTTGTCAAAGTCAGGGCCAGATTGTGTCAGATGCCGGCCAAAGAGAATCCCACTTTAACAAAATTGTGCTTCATCCTCACTCTGAGTAGATGATTGGCCTGAATGCTTCAAGTTGTGAAGATTAGGCTTGAGTTGAAAGACAGAGAAAATATTATTTCACTTTAGGGAGAGGGAAACTTAGACTCAAATTCCCTACTTCGAGGCAATCTGAGATCAAGTGGGCAACTAGAGAGAGGTGTCAATTTATAGCTCTTGTTTTACTAAATAATTTTATTTCTTTGGCAGTATAGGTTTTTGTTGGTGTTGTTGAACGTAGGAAATATTTTTCATTTAGTGGACAAAAATAATAGAATTTCAAAGGATGTGGATTCTGAAAACATTTTATAGCATGGATTACTTTGCAGTTGCAGTTAAATACAGCTGCTATTTGGCATAATCCTTTTTTTTCCCATTTCTTTTCCCCTCTCCCTTATTGAACCACATCATTTGCAAATATTCAATTTCTGTTTGTAAAATAACTTTGGCCCAGCCCAGGCAATCTGTCACTGTTTAAAAAGTTACACAGTGGGAAGAACATATTATTGACATGTATAGTGTTTGTAAGTGTGATCTCAGATTGATAAATCATGTCTTGTACTGTTGAAATACCAAGAAGTGAATTGCTTTGCTATGACCTTCAGGTCTGAGATTAGTCAGTTTGTCTATTAAATTTTTCCAGTGTTCTTCTCACTTCATTCATTCCTTTTTCTCCAAGGCACCGAGAAAGAGTAGCTGTATAGCAAGTCACCAGAGCTTGATGTCATCAGACATTCTGTAAATGTTTGATATAATCTATTTTTATATTGTTTTTAAATAATGTGAATGTCATGTCTAGCTCATGTGTGCTACCCATTCATTCTAATTACGGAGTCAACTTTGCGTCTATGAGAACTGAGTGAGAGAAAAAAGTATTAGGGGTGTTTTCTTCAGTCTGTCTGAGCATTATAGAGATGCAGATGGATAAGAGGGGAATGGTGGCTAAGATGCTACAACTCTTCCAGGTCCCTTGTTACTTGTAGCCATCTGATTTTTGGCCCTTTGCATTAAAATGCAGCCCTCTACCAAGGTCAATCAGAAACTTGAATTGCACTGTTGCTCCTTGTTAATCTAGCTACTGATTAGGGATCAGATTCCTAGTAATAAAAAGAGTAAAAAATATTTTCAGTGTTGAGAGGATGCAAGCCTTTGCTATTT
Organism: Corvus brachyrhynchos; assembly: GCF_000691975.1. Lineage (NCBI taxonomy): Eukaryota > Metazoa > Chordata > Aves > Passeriformes > Corvidae > Corvus > Corvus brachyrhynchos. The sequence continues at coordinate 185,657 of NW_008239105.1, forward strand.
CTGCCTCTCTGCTTCTTACATATTATTTTGTTATTTTATAATTTAATGACAAGATTTACTCTGAAGAGGAATATTAATATCAGTAATCTTAGACACCAGAAAGGTTTATCTGCCTGGAGTTTGAAAACTTTCTCGTGTCATTATATTCTACTTATTCCTAAAAGATACATTTGACTCCAATTCATTTTCTTCATGTCAGGCTACAGTGCCAAATATTCAGTGCAGAAATGAGAGGATTACATTGTGATATTTTACCTGAAGATAATCAAAAGAGACAAATGCTGATCTTTCCAGTATTTTGTAAAGTCCATTTGCTCATGTGAATTCATCAGATTACCTTAAAGGGAAAGCCAGGTCGGTTAAGTGAGCATTTGCATTTTTTCCTCTGTATATTATTTGTGTGTCGGTATGTTTTTGTACCTGAATACTTATTCTTCATCATAGTGAGGATGCTCTAATTAGCCTCCCCCCAGCTATTTTTATATCTTTTTATTAGGAGTTTTATACTTTCTAAATTTTACTGTATCTAGAAGCATTATAGTCTGCTTAAAGTCTTTCAGTTATCTGGGAAGCAACTCAGATGAGGTGTCCAAACCTGGAAGAATTTAATTTAAATTCAACAACAATTTCTACAGTTTATTCATGCCCTCTTTAAGTGATAAAATCATGTTTTCAGATTTATAAAATCCTTTAATGGGGAGCTGAAACTGCCAAATACAGAAAACAAATTAATTTACTAACTCAAATGTACTTACACGAAACCAAGCATGCGTTTTGCTATTTGTAAAAAGTACGAAAACCATTTAATTAAGAATGTAATTCAGTAGTATTTGTGTGTGTGTGTTCGAGAGGGACAAATAGACAATTGCTAGCTCTCAGGGGAATTGACTTACCAGCATGAGACTGTTCTTAATAAAATGGTCTTTCCTTTACTTCTGCTCTCTCACTAAGCTTATTAGCTCCTTACTATTTGCATGCCTCACATCTTTGGCTCATTCATTATTGTTTCTTTTAGAAATTACTAATAATTCATTTCTGAAGCTAAGTATTTCAGTCTTGGATGCGTGTTTTAAATGGATTCAGATTTCTGAAATCGTGGTGTGGGAACTAACTTTTTTCCCTTCATAAATTTCTTTTATTCTTTTTAGTGAAAGGATGCCACTCTCGCTGGAAGTTGGAAATTCTCTTATTAGTGGGACCCGAATATTCTGAGTTGCTTTGCCTTTATTTATATTCTTTTTCCATTCCTGGTTTGGGAGATTTTAGACCAGGCTTCTCAGGGCTGCATCCAACCTGGCCTTGAACACTCCTGAGTTCTGGCTCCAACCTTTCCCCTCTTCACTCTCCATCCCACCCCCCCAGGAGATGTGCCATACATAAATGCCTTAACCATGACAATCTGTTGGTTCTGGTGACAAAAAATGTGATTGAGTCACATGTGATACATGCAAATGATTCAAGGGTTGCAACTTGCTTGTGAGCCATAATTGGGGTCTGTCTGTGATAGGATTTGGTGGGGGTCACCGAATCCACAAAATATTTCCAACCAGAGGAAGAAGGGAAACTGTCATGTTAACTGTGTTATCAGCTTGAGTTAAAATGGGAAAAGGGTCAGAATGGAATTGGAAATGGTAACCCAAACTAAAATCCAAGTAATTGGTTTCTTTCTGTTTTCATTAACTTCAATTACATTGGACTGGATTTTTGGTTTTGATAATGTGGATAATGTACTATTGTAGTGAAGACAGTTCTTTGGCCCTGTAATATTTGAGAGCTCCAAAATAGTAGCTACCATATATAATATAATTAACTGAGGTTGCAGATTCGGTGCTTCTGTTCTTATTTTCCTTATTCTTGGCCATTGAACACAAATTCCTCCCACCACACCTGGGTGTCCCCTGTCCCACAGGTGCATTGGGTCCTACTTAACAGCAGTGCTGTGTCACAAGAGAAAGGGAATAGAGAGCACAGCTGGAAAGCACACTGTGCTGTGCAGTCTGAGTCTGGAGGAATCCAGATGTATGCAGAAAAACACTGCAAATCCCCTGCCTTGTCTTTGACAGATGCACTTTGTGTCTGAGCAGTGCTCTGAATTCACCAGAGCAATAGATGCAGGCAACAGAGGGGCTGGGAACATGACTCACTGCATGAATTCACCTGTTATATGGGTGATCACAGGGAGCAAAGGCTTTAGCAGCAGGGATAACAAAAAGACTGCAGATTTCATTGAGCATTATTCCTCTTCCTTACCTCTGCAGACAGGAAGAGACAGCCACTGTGTGAGCCTGCTGCTTTCCAGTGGCTGCATTTTTTCCTTATGCATTTAGTTAGGGACTGACCTAATGCATGCTGTTACAATCTACGATGTTCAGGGATGTGTACATGACACGCATTCAATGCATATTATCAGATATTTTTATTTCTTTTTCCTTTTCCCATGTGCAGTTGCTTGCTTTTTTTCCTCCTACCCCATTTTTTTGGTGCTTACATCACTGCTGAGTCCTGTGGTGAAATTCTACACCATGAGAGAGATGATCCACAGGTGCTGTATCTTTGTCACTGGCAGCTGCTTTCTAAACACCAATTTGGCATTTGAATTGGTTCAGCTGTCTTCAGGTCTTTCTATCTCCTACTTCCACTTTATTATCTTTAAATTTTAATGTAAAAAAAAAAAAAAAGAAAAAAGATATTCTGTTTAGAAATCGACTGCAGTGAAGAGCTACCTGTGGCAGGGTTTAACTGATATGCCAGTCAATATATGTAAATCAGAAAAGAGACTGATGCAATCTATAGTGTCTGTAAAGATTTCAAAGATGTACCTTGATCATTAATTAAGACAATAAGGATGTCTTATAAAACTGCAGTTCAGAAAACTAATAATTCACTATCGAATGAAGTCAAGGCAAGGTCACTTGTATAATTGCCTGTTCTAACATTCATATTCCTTGTATAAAATGGTCCTCTGATAAAAGTCGAGCTGAAGGCCATGGAAATATTCAGGACTAGGTAAACCATGACACTAGGCAATGCAGATTTCATACCTAAACTTTGAGGGCACACTAAAGAAACATAGTAGTTGTCTTTTTCTATGTATTTTTTTTTATTTTTGTAGCCTGAATTATTATTTCATACAGAGTTAACTTATAGCACACACCTGGCATGGGTGTTGGAGAAAAGCGAGTGGGAAAATGGAAGAATAAAAATGAGTGCTATAGATGCACGGTTAGATACAGTACTGCTGTGCTGGGTTTTAGCTGTGGATATGTGTGTTGAAATTAATAGTGCTACCTCTGCTCTTTTTTCCCTAATTGTCTGATATAGAATCTGATTCTAACTCCTTTTATGTCTCAGACGTGTAATAAGGATACCACAAAGACATTAGTCAGAAATCAGGAAGGTAGTCAGCTACCAGAAAAATCAAATCTATTCAGCAAATATAGGTAGAGGATGGAAGGAAAAAGATAAATTGCAGGGGTAGAGAGTGTAATACCATACTTCTATATATCATGGGTTTAGTAGTGGTTCTGTTCTGTTTGTGCCGTTGGGAGGGAGAATGGTAAGGCAGGGTGGGAGTACATGCTGCCTGTGGGACTGTCCCCCCTTAAGGCAGCATCTACATTAAGGCAATATTTCAGAAGCCATTGCTTTGAAATATTTGTTTCCGTTTATGTAGACTCTGTGGCTGAAGATAAAAGAACCAACTTGAAATGAAAATGACTGAATGAATTCCTTCATAATTCTGGAGACAGCTAACACTTTTTGAAGATTATTTGTTAGAACTATTCAATAGTTCTAAAAATGCATCATTGGGGCAGGATCCTATTGCAGGAGAGATGGGTGGGAGAAGTTCCTGCAAACTCACTGGATGAGTGGACATGCAAATGCCTGGGCTGCTGTGATGCATGTCCTTATTCCTTTTTTTATCCAGGACCAGTGGAGAAAGGGGGTCTGAGCGAATCTCTTGTGAGGGGATGAGGACTGAGCAAACTAGTCAAGGGGAAGGTGTCCCTACCCATAGCAGAGGGTTGGAACTAGGTGGTCTTTAAGGTCTCTTCCAACCAGAACTACTGTATGATTTCAATCTTTTGATTTTTACAAGTGACTGCTTTCGTTAATTCACTGGGGTCAATGGAAGGTGCCATGGCCAGGTATGGGTGAGGTTTTGCTTGCAGTGTACACAGAAGGGGCAAACATATATGAGGAAGTGGACACTTAGGATACAAGCCCTCAAACAGGTTTTCCTCTGCCAAGCTGTGGGACCTCATTTGAGGAAGCAAAATCCAGGGAACTCAGCTGGAGCTTCCTGCCCTCCCTCCTGCTCCAGAGCAGAGAAGGTGTGTCCCGGGTGCTGGGACTGTGGCTGGCTGCTGCAGAGGCTCCTACGTGGGGGTGGCGGCTGCAGAGGCTCCTGAAGCCACTCTGTTTCATGAAGATTTGGTGTCTCCAAGGTGTGAGGATGTGAAAAGCCCACATGCTGGCCCCGTCTGTCCCCACAGTAGCTATCCAGTGTGTGGTGCACAGAAGATTGCTCCTTTCCAGCCCTCATGGCTCATTTTCTTTGCCAATGTGATAACCTGCTGAGTGTAAGGTTTGTTTTCCTTTCTGTTGCTGATTTTACTTTTTTTTTTTAATAATTTCTGTTTGTTCATGTGAATCATGGTTACTATGAATCAGCGCTCCTAAGGAAGTAAAACAAATGTTTATCCACGGTCTCTGGGTAGCTGGAAAAAACTGTAATCTGCTTTACCAGCAGGGTAATGTAATGTAACACAAAATATTGTAACCTTTGAAGTTTCCATTGCCCTGGATTTCCCTTCATTTTCACCAGCTGAAACACATGCAAAACTGTTCTAACATCTATTTCAGTTGCACTGAGGGACATAACAGTACCTGTACAGAAGGGTGACAGTTTCCTCTTTGTGGGGAACCTGAACTACTCAGCAAAACATTCATTGCGGGAAGAAAAATTCCTTGCAAGACTGATGTTCTGCTGAAGGTCCAGAGCTGTAGAACAGAGTGTATTTTACTGGAGGGATGATGGGTTTCTCAGGGCTGAGCAGCTCTTCTCTTGGCCACAGGGAAGGTTCCATTATACATTTTCATTTTCTTTTGGTGGTTCATAAGCAGGAGGCCTGACTGAAATTACCGGAAAAGAGATAGACAACAGTGTGTTAGGGGTAGATAGAAAAATGAGTAAATTCACTAGGGTGACAAGTCCAACTGAGGTGGTTTGGAACAGTCACTGCAGCTCCACCTCACATTCTTGTCTTCGGTCCTAGGGGTGTTGCACTCTTTGGGAAAGCAAGAGTGTTTTATAGAACTTCTAGTGTGGGTGCTGCTCTGCAGGCAAACCTCTCCCAGGTTTTCTCCTTCCCACTTTAAAACTGGAACCTGGTTTTGTCTGATGTTTGAGCTTTTATTTTTGTATTTACCAACGGCATTAACTCTTGTGGAGGTGACTCAGAGTACTTGCCTTAATGTTTTGGTCTGAGATTTAAATCTGTGCTTCGAATAGCAGTGAAATCTCACTGTAAACCCCAGTCAAAACTATGAAATTCCTTATGAAATTGTAGATCAGCCTTTTCTCATGGGTACTGTCAGTGTTGGTTTATAGCCTGGGTATAGAAAAAGGGGTCTCACAGCCATTTATCCTGGTATTTGTGAAAGCAAGCCACCCCCACTACCTATGGCTAGTGATATAGGGCAGTAACAGCTACTTTAATTCATAGTGCAATGTTGTGATCTGTATGTGGTGCACCCTCTCCTGGAGCCAGAAGGGGATGACCCTCTTTTGCCACTTTTTATTGCCTTTTCTCTTTAATGCTGAGCCTCAAAAATGAGGAAGAGCAGAGTGCTAAGGCAGTGTTAGGTAAGCAGAGTGTTATACCAGAGCATGTAGCAGCATCTTGCTTTCCATTAACAATAAATCTTTTATTGGAGCACCATTAGGCTGATGCTGGCACCATCTGACAGAGGTGGTGAGATGACTGTCAGAGAAAGTAAGACAGCATTTTTTGCTGAGGTAAGACACAGAATCAGAGAATAAAATACAAACAAAGCAATGGACAACAAAAATTTCAAGGGCCATATTCTCTTTATTACACTCATGCACATCAGATTGGAGTTTTATAATTGCACAAAGAGTCATTAACATGTGCCGTGCCACCATGAGCAGTTATTCTTTGGAAGAGCATGGTCAAAATTCCAACTGCAATGGTATTACTGCACACAAGAAAAGGAATATGTTCCACTTGGTTCAGCTAGCACTATAACTTACTCTGACACTTTCTTTTTCGATGAGACATTAAATGGGGCTCTCTTATTTGATTGTTCAGCTTTAATAAGTAGTGAGATTGCTGGCTTGTATTTAAGATATGTAATAGTCATATCAAAACAAGACAATTTGGCATTGTACATCTTTCCTGTAGATGAGTACATCCTTTCTTGTGTTACAGCAGAATTTCCATCAGAGGAGCATTAATCTTAGCTAGTGAATGCTAAGATTCTTATTCCTCTACACACCCCTTCACTGCATGGTGGCTTTTTTATGTGAGTGCTTATGGGTGTGCAGATGTTCTGCGAGCAGGTTTTGATCACTTACAGTGTAGCTTACATGTTGATATTTGGCTGTGAGTATGATGGAATTTTAAACACATAGTGGTATTTTATTTAATGACTATTGTTAACTGACCATTAGGGTTTTTGGAAATTTAAATTACAGTACAGCCTATATCCATGAAACTGTAAACGAAGAGGATTTATATAAGATTATAAATGCTCCAGGGGTGCTGTGAAGTGAATAATATGCATTTCTCAAGTTGCAGTGCTGTTGTTTATTATGTCAATCCTCATTCACTTGCAACACTTGCTGTTGAACAAGTGCTGTTATTTGCATCTTCACCTTGTCATTATTTGTTCATTGTGAAAAAGTGGACTTTATAATAACAGTATTTAATTTTTTGAAGTATGATGGAATGGAAATCCCTTACAAGAACAGTTTTGATATCATCATTTTAAAAGATCTAACAGCAATTTAGAGACCTCCTCCATAGATCATGAGAATGGATAATAAATAGGAGCACTCTGATGTGGCAAGAGGTTTAACTTCTATGTGGGGATATTTTAAAGAAAAGATTTACATTCATCCAACACTGTAAAGGAATAACAGGCACTTCTAGTTTATCATATCTATTTATTACAAGAAAACACAGCTGCTAAGCAAAACCAGACAAAAGTAAAGATTTATCCACAAGAAACATAGAAGACCATGAAATTCCTTTTCCTTGTGCAAAACTCCCATTAGAGAGAAAGCTGCTTGTGAGTCTAAGGAAGAAATATTTCAACAGATGTGAAAATAAGCAGAAATGCTTTAGGATTCTTGCTTGGTGACTGTGAAGGCTGTGAGGAGAGGGTTTTTCTTAGTTGCAGGCTATCCCAGACATGAATAGATCCAAGCTGTAGGCCACCTAAGCTTGGTGTTGAGTGTTGACAGATCACGATGCTGTACTAGAATGACCCTGGACCGAAAATATGAATTACATATTTTCTCTGCTTCTAAGAACATAATTTTGTCCACAGTGGCCCAAATCCTGCCATTTGCTTTGTGCTTAGTTTGGTTAGTGAAAAAATGCCTAGCAAACTATTGCTAAACTAACACATAAACTTGTCCTGTTGACCAGAGTGGGTATTTTTAAATAGAGGCCTGCAAGAAAAATGGAGACAGGATTTTTAGCAGGATCTGTTGCAATCTATCAAAAAAGGGGTAATGATTCTAAACTAAAGGAGGGTAGGTTTAGATTAGATACATGGAATAAAGGTTTTATAATGAGGATTGTAAAGCAGTGGAACAGGTTGCCCAGGGCAGTGGTAGATGACACATCCCTGGAAACATTCAAGGCCAGGTTGGGTGGGTTTCTGAGTGACCTGATCTAGTGGAAGGTGTCCCTGCTCTTCCCAGGGAAGTAGGACTAGATGACATTTAATGGTCCCTTCCAACCCAAACCTTTCTATGATTCTCTAGGTTTAATTTCAAACGTAGGCCTCAGGGAGGCTGGACAGGGTGCTATGGAGTGCCAGGATGTAGGGATTTTTGATGGCACCAGTATATGGTCCCTTTAGGTTGATGCTATGGGACAGGATAAGAGATAGTGTGGTAAATTCTGTATAAATCCTCATTACCACTTTCATTTTAAGATGTTAGCATGTGCATTTCTGACAGAGGGTACACTGAACAGTGTGCAATTGCAAAGGCAAGTCAGCCTTAAAATCCTGAGTCTCATTGATTACACTGTCCAAGATAATTGAAATAGGCTAATAATTCTGGCTATTTCATGTCACTACCAACTGCAGGGAACTTGATTTGCAGCAGAGTTTCAGGATTAACTCTCTAAGGTTATGTTTAAGGTTATGCTTAAGATTTCTCAGTTTGAATGCAGAAAAAGAAAACCCCAGCCTTACTGGTCATTTTGAAAATTGTGCATATTTTGCTTCATGATATCACTTCATCACTTCTTAAAAAAGAGAAGGATAAGCTTTTCTCCTATGCCTGTGATTGTAGTTTCAGCATTATGAAGGTTTAGTGAGAGAGGATTTCAGCTTACTATTTCCTTACTCAAAGCACAGAAGATAATAAAATAAAAAAAGTTGATATTCCCATTTGAACTCCATTCAAATGCTTTCAGTTACTGTGTGCTGCAAAGGCATATTTAAGCTCACATTTGGAGTTTTCTGGATTTCTATTCTATGTTAGAACTCCTACTTATTTCAGTGTACTGTATGGGCTGTCCCACATCTGTAGGTAGTCTGCTGGGCTGTCCTTAGCAAGACCATAATTTCCCTGCTTTCTGCAGAGAAAATAATTTATCTGCCAGATAGGCCCCTTCATGGCAGTGCAGTATTGTTAAGACATCTCCCTTTAATTTCATTTACACCTTTTTGTATCCTTTAAAATGCTAATGCTTTAAGGCACCTGCAGTTACCATTTTTCTCATTTTGAATTCCTTCAGAAGAAGAGCCTATCTTGGTAATTGATATTTCACTTTCCATGGTGCTCCTTATTGCAAGTAACTGCTCTTTTCATCACCAAGTGGTGCAATTTTCATTCATGCTGAAATATCAATGGTAACATACAGCAGCAAATTGTTCCTTTATGATCCTTGGCATTGTGGAAACCCTCCTGCTCAAAATTAAATGTCAAGGAATTTAACAAGTATGAAAAATTTGGCTCCTTTTATACACATGCACACAGAGACATATGCTTTTCCCTCCATGCACTGTGCACCTGAGCATTCCCAGACTGTGAGCTTGAGTGGCTCATTTTGGGAATGATAGCAGCCTTGCCAGCCTGCTCCCTTGCATTACTCAAAGTGTTTCTCTGTCATTTGCTCTGGCCCAAATTGGAAACCTATGTTGTCAGTGTAGGCAATAGATATACACATAGATCAAGGCAGGGCTCTGCTTCCACCCCAGCCCTGCTCCCTGCAAACACTGAGATACTTGTGGGAGTGTGGGGAGGGTGCTGTGACAGGCAGCGTGGTTTTTAGTGGGTTTCCTTTCACAATCACTGTAATCTCTTCCCCTGGCCATGATGTTGTTATGCAGTAGCTGCTGACTTAGGTTTCTTAGCTATGTGGCCTGATCAGCACATTTCCCATATCAGGTTCCCTTGTTTCTAATTCTAAATATCCTTCACTCCCCCACCGCCAACTACTGCCAGTGGTCCATCTTTCCTAAGAAAAGTTATCCTGCCTGGAAAAAGTAGACCCTGCTCATAAATCAGGTGCTTAGGGAATTAATAATTTCAAACTCCCATGAGAGCATCCTGTAATAAATTAAACTACTTTTAATACACAATTACTTCACTTCCTCATTTTTACATTTATTTTAAGTCTGGCAGTGATGTATGTGTTGGTATGGAGCAGTTAAGAGGAAGTCAGACCCGCTATCACGTGCTAAATAAAGCAGCTTGGAGGAAGTACTTTGGATTTTGCCTCGGTCCCTTTCCCCTCCATTTCCATACAGGAGCTGGGTGCAGGCAGGTGTTTTGTTCTTACAGCCCTGTGTCAGGTTTGTCATTATGGCTTCTTTGCCTTCAAGCAAGCACTGTGATTTACTAGTGCTTCTCACCATATCCTATGCTACTGGCAGTGCTGGAAGCACTTCCAATAAACAGACCTCAGAAGAAAATAAAATGCTGGAGCTTTTGAGAGAGCAGAGGTGCTCCTTTCAACTCCTGGTTGGGAGAGATCTGGGCAATAAAAGTAAAATCTGAGGTTTTGCCTCTCTGGTGGAAGAGATCACAAGCTTCCTTGAGGACATTAAGGTTTCCCACAAATGAAATAAAAGGAGGGTATGTTAAATGATGATGTAGGAGAGAAACAGAGAAGTCATTAATCAAACTCAGGAGTGACAATATATTTTAATTTGAATCCTCTGGATTTAGACTATGCTGCTTTTTAAAAGGCAAGATTTTGTGAGAGTGGCAGACAACTTTTTAATTCCACATTCGACCTAAACCCCACTTTTATTGCAATACACTATATAAATGACCATTGTCTTCTGGGTATCTTCACTGCCATTTCAGATTCTGAAATGTAAAATGCACTTTGCTAGAGATCCTGCATTTTCCAGGCACCTGGCTGTTCTCTGGTTAAGCCTCCCTGACTCTAATAATAAGCACACTTCAGTTCCTAGGGTAGGCCTAGTTTCATGCAGGTATGACTATAGCAATAGGAAAGAAAAGCAAGCTTCTTTGGACTTTTAGGTTCTCAGGAGGGATGTAACTTGGGGCCAAGTTACAGTGCAAAATACAAGCCAGGTTTGGTTATCCACATGTCTTTTGGAAACAGTCGTAAACTTTGTACAATAAGTTTGCAGCTGAGGTAACGTGAAGATATTGAACACTGGCACTTGATGTATTTATGGAAATAGAGTTGACTGAGAAATCACAGGGGGTGATTGATATTTTATATTTCAAGTCTGTATTCAATTTCTTCTTTTAAGGAGATTTTAAAAATTAGCCCCCATAGTAGCTCTGTGTGCTTCCTCTTGTGCTCAATTTCTAGCTCCTAATAGTGCTCACATGCCTGCTATACAAGAAATGGCTAAGCAGAGACAGAGAGATTAATATTTAGTGCTGTAATCTCAAAAGTCCTTTGTGGATTTAGCTGTCATCTTTGTTATCTGCTGTGTTGGCATAGTTTTCTTTGCGAATGCCAATATGAGATATCCACCTCATGCAAAATGATTCAGGATCCTCCTTGACCATGACTCTGGCTGGTAGTCCAAGTTTCAGAGGAATCCATTCTGCTCTTCAAAGAAAGGTGTTTCATAAAAGGTATTGACTTGACAGGGTGGGGCTTCGGCCATGACGTAAATGAGCTCTCTCCTCAGATCTGGTTTGGCAATCTGAGTTTGAACACAAAGACATCGCAACCAACTTTAAATCTCTATTAAAATAAAGCAAATCCCCTTGTGAGCATAACAACTATTCTCAGCTTCTTAAGGTCTGTGAAGAGATTTGTTTCTTGAGACTTGAGCTGGGAGGGTTTGCCTGAAAGGAGATGTTTTATGGAAAAGAGTGTTACCCTGTGCAATTACTACCTAAGTCTTAAGACAAGACAGTATTTATGCTAATTAGTTTTTGAGGAAAACCTGCTGGAAAAAGTGCTGGAAACATCTGAGAAGTTAATATAATTTCCTGCCCTTTGCAGCACACTGTTAACACAGTATAACCCTTTAAAGTCAGTTGGTCATGGAAGATCCTATTTACGAACTGTAAGCAATTATAATCTGAACCAGTGAAGTCAAGCACTGGGAAGTAAATAAGTAATTAGCACAGCAGAAGCTCTTCTCTTGCTAGGTGGTAGAAGGCAAGAAGACTGCAGACTGTACCCTGATTCTTCACTCTGTTATCCCAGTGTCGTGCTGCTGTGTCTCTGAAGTAAGAACTATGGAACCAAAGCATGGAAATGAAGGACTACAGCAGTAGCATCCATGGAGCATGTGGTGATGTAAATGAGAGTGCAGCTTCACGACTAGGCTTTCCTTTCTTTCATCCCTCCTCTCAAAATCAAGAAAAGATCACAGGAAGGGAAGTTATGTAATTGAATATTTTCTAAGCTGCAAGCCCACAGACTGCAAGTTCCTCTGATCTGGAACATAAGGATGGAACATATTGGGAGGCAGTGAAGGGAAGAGATGATTTGCTGATGGGAATCTTCACTACAATAAACAAAATAATAATAGCTTGTCACTGAAGTCAGCAGGTGCTGAGACACTGGTTAGCATCTACAAATACATGGATTTGAGAGGTGCTGTGATGATTCCCATCACTTTTGTCTGTCTATTCGTGGCTTTGATTCAGTTTTGAGAGGTGACCTCCTTTGAAGTTTTACATCCACCTTTTCTCCAAGCAGATGGTTGAGATTGTAGTTTTTTCACCAGTTTTTTTGACATGGTGAGAATTATTTGATCCCTTTAGTGTAATGTGTTGTCCTATATGCAGCTTTTTTGCATGCAAAACATGTCAGGGATAAGTGAGTTTATACCAAAATGTACTGCTTGCTGCCCAGGATTTGGGATTGCTGCAGGTCACAGAATGACTGCCTGGGAATGGTGAGAGACATAGATTGGACTCTGGAACACAGCGCTTACTAAGGCAAGCCTGTATGTCTTCTAGTCTTGCACTGAAATTCTAGGAATATTAAATTTTTCTTGCCACTTTCTGTATTTGGTTATTTTTTTCCAGTGTCAGGTTATTTGGATAAATTTGCTCTCGTAATAAATTTGCTCTTTTTCTACCAATCTTTGGTGCTATGGGAGTGCAGTGGATGACTAGATTTTTTTAAGAGTGCCAAAATCTGGAAAGAGTTCATTTGGAAAATTGCTTAGCAGATTGCAAATGGTGAGTAAATTAATGCACAAGAGAACTTTTGAAACTCCTCTGGTAGTAAATTTTCAACTAAAGAAATACAGAAGATACAACATCATGTTCATGAAAACTAAGCAAATCCTTGCTCGTAAATCACATGAGGGAATTAGGAATTCCCCTCTCTCCTTCTTTACTATTTTCAGTCTAAATTTATATATATAATTATCTTCCACAATTTCCTTACTACAGTAAAGATGTCATTTCATGTAACTTTATCAGTAGTTAAGTGATTTATTTAGGCTTTTTTATCTGTGTTTCCTGACTGGGTTCTTCTAGTGCAGCTTTGTCCAGGAAGGTTGACTATGATGAGCATTTGTAAAACCTGGCTTTGAAATGGTTGCAAGGAAAAGGTTTTGGTATGATCTCTAAATGACAAAGAATGTGGCAACAAGGTGCTTCACCGTTGTAAACTCAGCTGGTTTGGAGGGGTGTCTTAGACTCTGTGGTTGTCATTTCATAGAAAGAACAGCCCTCAGTGGTCACAGCTCTTAGTGCTCGCTGTTTGCTGTTATAAAAGTTGCCATTAACCTGGGATATGTGCTGTACATTTCTAAGAATGTTCCTCGGCTGATTTATTGCCATGGTATTTCTCATCCTCAGGTTCTTGCTCTGGTTTTCTTTCTCTTTTCCTTTTATCTTTTTTTCTCTTTCCCCCTTCTCTTGCTTGCTCTGCTCTCTATTTTTTCTTGCAAAAATATTTGTAGGAGGTAGAGATGTACTAGAGCTGATTATCAGAGGATCTATGATTCTGCAACACTGAAGGTTAAATGCAAATCCAGTGGTTATCCTGACTGACTGAACTGAATGGCCTAGCTCTGGTGCCTTTTACACGCTTTAGAGGAAGGAAATTTGCTTCCAAGCAATATGCAGCGCTGCTTGGCAACGATTTCAGCCCTGTATAGCCCAGGATGGGCTAGCTGTGTTCCCAATGCTGAACTTCTCAGTGACAGTAGGCTCCTTGGTGACTCATTTCCTGGGAATGACAAGGTAAATGTGCTCTTTGTTCAAGTGTGATTCTTCATTACCGTTGCTTTATAGATAGAGCAGAAGGGAAAGATTTAGCTCTGAATAGTAACTAGGGATGGGTAAGTCTTAAAAGGTATGGAGACTCAATTCAATTTAAGTCAACATTCATCTGCATAGAAGTTATCCTAATTGTCTCTCACCCACTTTTTAAAGGACTTTTTAATTATATGGTCAATATTTTCCTGATTCAGATTTCCTCAGATTCCTTTTGATACTGATTTTCTTCAAAGTTTTGGGCGAAGACATGAGTATTGCAAAAAGACTTCCCTGGCAGCAGCTTCCCTTTCAAACCAAGGAGCAGCCTGCTTGAATATCATCTTGACACTAATGCTCAAGACATTTCCAAATAATTGTATAGGTTTGAAGCTAATATCAAGGTTAGGTTGGATGGGGCCCTGAGCAACCTGGTTTAATGAAACGTGTTCTTGCCCACAGCAGAGGGGACTGTAAAGAGATGATCTTTAAGATCTGTTGCACCTCAAACCATTCTATGATTCTATGATGATTCTTTGATCAACACCTCAAGGTCTACTCAGGCAAACAGCTGGTTTGAAAAGATTTGTTCTTGCTTTTGAAATCTTTTGAAATATCACTCTGAAATGGAGTGCAAAAATGAGAGTACTGCCCTATAGTAACAAGTAGCCGCTTCAATGCAAGTCAAAATCCTGGGCTTGCTGTAAGTAAATGAGATATTGCAGTCTTCTGTATCTGAGCACTCTCAGTGCCATGGTTTTTAAGCCATTGACCCTTCTGAGGTCTTCATCAGTAGGATGAGATTTGTGTTCTGCTTCTAAGATTTTTTTTTCCAAAAAAATGTCCTACTGATATGGTCAAGTTTCCCATCAGAACTTTTAGCTTTGATGAATCAAAATCTTTAAAAAAATAAAAGTGGAAAATATGTTTGTCTAGTCCAAAAGTCTCAGCTAGCTGTGAGGCAGCTGTTAATTTGTTTTGTATCAGAAACATGGCTTATCAGTATTGCAGACCCCCTGTGTTGCGTGTGATTCATAGAATGCAGAAGTGAAAAGGTGGCAACTTCATCAATAGAGGCAATTCGATGGAGAATAGAACCTAGGTATGATTTTTCATATTTAGAGACAAGATTTGGAAGTCTGGAGAATACCTAAAATATTCCAAGAAAATTAGTACAGTGATCCTCTAGGGAAAGGAGGTAGTCTTTATTGCTAATGGCATTACAGCTTTTATTCCAGCATGGAGACTGTAGTTCACAGCAGAGAGTCTGATGGGATCCTGTTGCAAATTGGGAACTGCCTGTTAAAATGGATGGATAGAAAAGACACAATTAAAGCTCTCACTCAGTGGTTTTACATATGGTTCCTATCTGTCTGCCTGTGCTTTCAGGTGATTTGAGGACTAAATGCAAATCTGAGTGGAGGTGTCAGTGAGAAATGAACTGTACTGTATTGCTTATCCCTGAAATCTTGAAACTGGCCTTTTATTTCTGTCTAAATCTGTCACTGGAAGCAGTGGGTAATAAGCAGAACTTGGAAGGGTTGTGCAGGTATACAACAGCCCTCTGAAAGCTCACTCCTGCCAGGAGGCAAAAGGAGCTGCAGCCTGAGCACTTGCTTCCCTCAAGAACAAGGACTTGGGAGCTTAGAAGTCACAGCATCCCTTGTGCTGCTCCAAGCGCTGAGTTATGATTTGCAGGCTTTTTAATGAATAGTGCTTGCCGACTAGTTCTGGCTTGTTTAGGGTTTTTTTTCTTCAGAACGTGTTTTTTTCTGTTGGTATTACTATCCAAGGGCATTAGTGCTCTTCAGCATAACAAGGCAGGACTTGCAGTGCTAAGAAAATGGTCATGTTTGCAAGCATGATTCTTTCCCCTCCCCCAGTTTTGAACTGCCATTTTGTTTTATCAGAAATTAAACTGGGATTTAAATTAGATGTGAATACAAGGTTTTTAAAAAGAGTTAGAACAAACTAAGCAAACAAACTTAATCTGTTACATTTAACAATATGCTTTCAGTCATTTAAATGGTTTTTGTGAAAATAGTCCAAATTTGCTATCTTTGGCTGAAAGCACTCTTTTTTAGGTTGGAGTAAGGGCTGATTTCTCCAAAAGCTTGGTGGTTGAAGCATTCATCTGCGATGCAGAAAATATAGATAATATCCCTGTTCTGAGAGGCTTTAAATCCATGTACCCCTACCTTGAATCAGATGCTAAGAGGATTTAATTCAATTTTCACCCTGGTCAGGTAAGAAGCTTAACCCAACTGATTGCAATACATCTGGCAACTGACCTACAAACCCCATTTTGGCATATGTTATCAACACACAGAGCTGCAGTATTTCTTGGGTCCATAACTGTGGGTTTTCCAGCAATACAGCGCATGTATTCTGGGCTCTTTGCTCTAGTCCTTGCCGTCATCTTCTCCATTAATAAACATATCCTACAAGTTGACTGGCTTCCCTTTTTCCCATTTCTTCACTTGAGATATGTGTATGAAGTAGCTGTGGCTTAATACGGTATCATGATGTCTACCCAGTTTTCGTGTTACATTACTGGCGTGATCCTATTACCTACCTGCCTGTGTGTCTGGGTTAATGGGAGCATTTGACACCATGGTTTCTGAGGTGGGCAAGATGTGCAACAAAGATACTGTCCTGCTTTACTTATTTACAAATAAATACATTTATTTATTCAGTCTCAGGTTAGATCTTATTTTCAGCTCTATACAGCCATACTGATGTGAAGGATCTATTTGTGAAATAAGGGCTGGTAGTGAAGAAGATCCTTAAATTCTGACCTGGTTGTGTTTCTTTGAGAAAAGTATCAGACAAGAATGGATCTTTGCATTGGTTTTCAAAATACCTTTTCCTTTGAGGTGATTACAATAGTCCTTTACAAATGTGCTTTTGATCTCTTCTGGAACACCAGAATTCCTAGTTCTGTCTTTCCTTTCTTCCAACTGCTGGGGTGACCTTCACAACAGTGTTCTTTAAATATGGCAACCTCTTAATCCCTCCAAAAGCAGCCTTAATATAGACAGCTGGAAGGACCCAGCCATGAAAGAGGAGCTCTCAGCTCTCCTCAGAGGGACCGTACATACAGTCACTCTCAGCCTTGGAACTAAAAGATTGGTTTCAGGTCTGAGTTTTTTCTTGGTGTGCTGTAGATATCAATAATATTAAGTGGAAAGAGACTAGGATAACTCTTGAGGCATCTCAAGATGGGTTTTCTCCTTACTCAAAGGTTTGCTTGCAGTGTGGCTTTGGACAAATGCCTCTGTTCCTCCTTTTAAAAACAAATAATTCTGCTTTTCTGACTAGAAGGACATGCTATATAAAAGTTTGGCATTATTATATATTTGTTTATTATTGTTCTGTCTTTTAGCTAGGATGGCAGGGGGGTTGTGCTTTTCAATACCATTTGTGCTGTGCTAAATTTACAAATTTGTGCTGTTTTTATTTCTGTGTCATATTCTGTGCTCATGTTCCTCTGAATAGTGAGAGAGATAAGTGGGATGTGGTAAGGTGTGTAAGGGAAGAAACACACCCAGGAGGAAAGGGCAGAATTTTGCATGCTGGATATTTTGGTATGTAGGGGAAGATGTCGAACACCTCCAGGTGTTTGGGTTCAGCTGGCAAGTCAATCTCAGTACGCAACTTAAATGGGAAGTGGGGCACCAATGGGAAGCATGGGGACCACAAGCCCTTTGGTGTCCCCGGAAGACTCCTCCCTCAAATGGTTTCTCACCTCTTCACTATAAACTTATTTCCTTTGTCTAGAGGGTTTTGTTTATTCCTTTTTTTACTGGTAGTTTCTAATGATGATATTTTGGGATAACCAAATTTGCATTCACCATCATT
Source organism: Corvus brachyrhynchos (assembly GCF_000691975.1). NCBI lineage: Eukaryota > Metazoa > Chordata > Aves > Passeriformes > Corvidae > Corvus > Corvus brachyrhynchos. The sequence continues at coordinate 203,448 of NW_008239105.1, forward strand.
AGTGGCTTCTTCTCATGTTATTTGTTTCATGTTTAGGGATTAGCAACCAGATTGCAAAATAATGAGCTACCTTGTGTATTTCAGAAACATACCCCTCGCAATATGCATTTCAATGATTATCGTCACAGTTGGCTACGTGTTAACAAACGTGGCTTATTTCACTACAATCAGTGCTGGGGAATTGCTGCTTTCAAAAGCTGTAGCAGTGGTAAGTTACAGAAGAAAAATACAAAGATAT
>NW_008239105.1:203731-228661 GCF_000691975.1 Corvus brachyrhynchos
GAAATGGACACATCCAGTCAGGTTTTGGTATGGTGGCACTTTTTAGCATCTCGGTGAAATTTGATATTTGACTGATGAGAGGGATTGCACTTCAGGCCATCGGTAGCATTTATAATGCAACATTGGACTGTATTTATTTACCTCTTATAACAAAGTCAACAGGGCTTAAATTTTATAGCCAAGTACATGCTTGAAAAATTCAGTGCTATATTGTAAGCTCAGCTCCTGGGAAGCAGGAATCACAGATATTTATGGAAGAGAGAGCTCTGAACTGTCTTGTGTAGCAGAAGATGGTAACTGTCTCTGCACAATATGTGTCCTGAGTACTCCAGAATTGGGTTGCTGTGAATACCGTAGCTCATTTGGGAAGGAGTTGCAAGGCAGCCTGGCTAGGAAATACTGCTTTGATTGTTCTTGCTGAATTGTGGCGATGACACTGATTTTTATATTTATGGTATCTGAGTCACAATGAGGAAATAAATAGTTCCATTTCTTTTTCAGTAGTGACACTGCCTGTGGCTATTTCAATTGATGTGGGTTTTGAAAAACCAAATTCTGTAGTTAATAGGAGATCTAGAAAGAAAACATTTTATAAACATTTCATAAATTGTGCATGTTGCCTGTGGTGCCCCAAAGTCCAATTAAGGCTCTTCTGCTAACCTGAAACACTAAAGCATGAATGGATGGACTATACCACTGGGTAGTGCCAGCTGAGTGCAATGAAGGCTGTAGAAAAAAGATATTAGGTGTGCAGATCAGACCTTGATCCATTCAGACTTGATCTTCTTCTTGATCCATTCAGACTTGGTCTTCTTCTTGATCCATTCAGACTTGGTCTTCTTCTTTGGAGCCATAATGATCTAAATTGACATGAGTCAGGGCCTGATTCCACATCCTCATCTTTGCTTCAACTGGAGATCTTCCACATGCTCTCAGGGATAAGGGTAGGACAGCTTAGCAGTAGTAGCTGTGCTCTCACAAAGAGGCAACAAATGCACAGCACAACTTTCAGTGAGGGATGCAGAGAAGGGGTATAACTAACACTATGATAATTTGCTAATAGAGGACAATTATCTTCCCATTTTATGAAAAGTCACTGTGTGTCTCTCTCTCTTCTCTAACAGACCTTTGCCGAACGACTAATGGGAAACTTTTCTTTAGCTGTACCAGTGTTTGTTGCTCTCTCCTGCTTTGGATCTATGAATGGTGGCATTTTTGCAGTCTCCAGGTGAGCACTGCTGATGTTCCTGGGGGTGAGGGCTTGGGAGACATAGTGAAAGTATGGAAGCAAGGGGAAGGGAGAGTAGAGTTCATTCCTTTAGCAGGACATCATAAATGACTACACTGTTTACCAGGTGTAGGGCTTTTTCTAACTTTGTTTAGGGTGCTATTTTTAAAATCCTTTGAATGGTTTGAAAATGAATTGCTCTGAGGCTACCCCTTAATCAATGGCTGCTTTTTTTCATGTGAAGGAGGAAAATCGGAGGGAAAATATTAACTCATTCCAAACACCAATCAAGGGACACCTTCAGAGATGGTTTTGATTTCTGCATGTGGGTTTCTCCTGCCAGTGCTTTCATTTAGAACACCTCAGACAAGACTAAGAAGTGCTGCTGTGCTCTGTGACTTTCATGAGCCACTTTGTGTACTCACAGTAATGAGCACATTTAAAGTCTGTCCACATTTATTTCCCACCAGGATGTTCTTCGTTGCATCCCGCGAGGGTCACCTTCCAGAAATTCTCTCCATGATTCATGTCCGCAAGCACACTCCTCTGCCAGCTGTCATTGTTTTGGTAAATCATACAAACAAATGTTCCTGCACTAGAATTCATATTACAGATTTGCTCTGGAGGATTCAAACAGAATTTGGGCACTGCTTGAGTCTCATCTATTAATTTGTACATGGGCTTTGGGCAGGGCGGAGGACAGGAGAAAGAGGAGTGAGATTTGGGAGTTGTTGTTATTCTATCATTTCTTCCTTGCTTTCTTGCCTATCACTGCAATCTAATTCATGTGTTATTGCTCTGAATTTCTAAGGACCTGCTAGTGATGAGCTAGTTCCCTTTCAGAGAAACAAATTACAGTTAAACAAACAAAAAAAGGATTCAGTTAACTGAAAGTTGAACTAAACACCAGCATCTGGGAGTACCCTAAAGGCTCATTATACTACCTTATAGTGAAAAATGCTAACAGTTTTGCACTAAGATAACAGAGGGAGAACCCTCAGCAGTACAGCATAGTGGTGATTAAAACATGAGAGAACATATGCCTGGGAAATAGTCTGTGAATTTTCTAAGGAAAACCACTGGTGCTTTGGTGGAAGTCCTATTACTGACTTTTAAAATAGCAGGAAAGGTAAATGCAGGCCATGTGTTTGCTTTGCAGACTAATTTGTATGGTAAAATATTAGGACTAAGTGTCAAAATACCAACTTCAAAGTTCAGTTTGCATAGTGCCAGGAAGATTTTCACTTAACTTGAAGTCTTCATAATCATGGGTGTTCAGCCCCTCTTTTGGGATCAATGACCGCAATGTATGTGGATAGGCCGCTGCTATATTTAGGGACTTCCAGCCAAAGCAAAAAATGCACCTATGAGTCTATGCTAGTAAGATCAGATGCCTGTGGAATTTAAATTGGTTTTTCCTATTGATGCCTATAAGCTCACTGCTGAATTGTTGAATTTTATATGTGCACTTATAACCATAGTCTTTGAAATTTTGAAAATTAGGCAGTGTGATTATGGTGAAAAGTTTTAATGAAATGAATTTTCCATAAGCATTTAGTTTGAATTTTATTTCTTTGGGCTTACTCATACCTTGTGGGTAAATTGCATTGACTGTTTTTTGTAGAATGAAATGCACAAAATGTATTAATATATTATTTTTTTTCCTGACAGACATTTTCTGCTATTGCATATGGTCCTGTTACACCAGTGCATTGATTTCCTTTGAAAAAGTCAGATTCTCATATGAAGATGGCTTTCCTTCAAAGATTGCAATTTTTTAGCTCACCTTATTGCAAATAGAGCCATGACAGGATACATCCTACATCAGTAGTCATTTTAGCATTTCCCTATTTTATTTCTCCTTCCAAATTCTGCACACTGCAAGAAACGAAAGAGCTCTTGAGGATAAACTGAGAAAATGAGCACCTGTTTGAGGCTTTTTAAGTTAAAAAACAAAACAAAACAACACTTTTTTTGGAATTAAGAAATCTGTTTATGTGTCTATGTTGTTAGAGAGACTTCCCAGTCTGACTATTCACGAGACTTCCCAGCAATCACACTCCCAATGCCAGGTATGTCAGTGCTGGGACTGGAGCCCCTTCACAGTGGTGGCTCTGGTGACTCGAAGGGTCGTTGCTGGACTCCTGCATATCCCACTCACAGGCCAGGTTTCCCCACTGCTTCGACCCTGAGTTTCCCATGGCAGAGTATCATTCCATAAAGCCACTTAGTCCCAGTGCAGGGACACAGAAACAGCCAAACTGGTGCCCCCGTAGAGGGACCCCCAAAAAAGGAACCCCATGGCTTTTATACCCCACAGTCTCCCCAGGCACAAGTCTCGCTCTTCCTCCAGAGTCTGGTTTCTGCCCCATCTCCATGTCCATCCACTTTGCTGGCTTCACTGGTCTTCATCTGCTTTGGTATCCAAAGGGTTGGCATGTCCTGGCTCCTGCTGTGTCACCCAGTATCTGTTCATCTGGCTGGAGTCACTAGTCTTTCATACCCTTTGTTATTCCAAAGGTTGGCAATTCATGGCCTCTTGTCTTGGGCTCCCACAGAGAACTCAGCCTGTATTTCAATCTGCATCTCAATTTGCAAGTCTGGACTAGATCTACCCGGACTAGATGTATTCCTCACCAACATCCTGGTATTTGACAGATGTGTATAGTAACTGAAAGAAATCATGCAATCTGATTGTAATCCTGCTTTATTGTATTTTTTCTTGATAGCTCTCCGCTTGCATTATTATTGTATATAGCTTGCATTATAGTTATAATTGAGATTTTAAACTTTTAGAGGCTGAGTCTTTAGAGAAGAAATCTTGCCCAATATAATTCAGTGGTACAATTTCCTTTGACATTTACATAGAAGGAGTTTGCTTAGTATCTATGTGTAAGGAATCAAGTACTTCATAAGTCGTTAGAGGTTGGAAGTGAGAGACCCACATTTGAAATATTGATCCTTCTGGTTCAAATCCATGTTGTCTGCACTGCTTTGAAAAAAAAAGAGAGAGGCTGTGAATCTAGATAAATAATACAAGTTAGTTTGCTCTGTGCAAAAAATTAGCCCAGTGTTTTACTGCATCTGCAGTTGATTTCATGTGTTGCCTTGTTATAAACCTAAAGGCTCTCACTTCCAGGATCTTCCCTCTTGCTGAAGAATGAGGGATATAGTGAATTTGACTTATTCCTTCATGCCCAAATGCAAGGACATTTTTTGTCCAGATACTACTTTGAAATAGATCCATGTAGTCTACACTAACCATCTAACTCACGACAAAACACTCCAGCTTATACATAACCTTCTGCCTGCCTCACAGAAGCCTTGTATCTCAGACTAGTTTTTTTATGAGGGGCTATATTTATTATGGTGTTCCCTCTCCTTCTTGCTCTTCAGTAGCTGCCTGAGTCACAGCTAAATTCTTCCTTCTGGTTATAAATATGTGCATTAACAATGTGAAATAAGTCTACACCCTGCAAGTCTGAAAGGCAAGCCCAAGCTGGTGCCAACCCAGTGTACCCAGCTGGCTTCTCATAGTGTGAGAATGTCCTCTTTGTGCCATGTCCTCTTTGCTCACTTCCCCTTTGAAGCCTGGGGGACTTTTTCCTTCCACAAAACGCCTAGAAACCTCTGCTTTCATATGATCAGATGTGACAAAAATTTAACTGTTCCTATCATTTGCATCAGCAATAAGCAAGTAAACCTGCAGTGGGCTCATATCCCATGAAAATGCTTCCCAGGATGCTCCAGCGCTTTGGTGGTGAAGTGTGCCTGTGTATTTTAGTCTGGGTCACAGGGGACAGATTTGTATTGACTATGTGTGGCCACTCAGGACAGATATATATTGATCCAAAGTGGTCTCAGGAGACAGCTAGACATTGATCACACACCTGATTGCATGACAAAGGCAAGCCTAAAGTCTGTGGCACTTTGGTGTGTGCATAAGGCTGTGCTACTTGTCCCTGTGGAAAAATTGGACACCACTGCTGTAAAATAATATTGATCTACTAAACCCCTCTTATGCTCTGAATTTCTTTTGCAGCATCCTCTCACAATGATAATGTTATTCAATGGGGATCTCTACAGCCTGCTGAATTTCCTCAGCTTTGCCAGGTGGCTTTTTATTGGACTAGTAGTTGCTGGGTTGATTTATCTCAGATATAAACGTCCTGATATGCCTCGTCCTTTCAAGGTAACATCTGCTCTCTACTCTTTTACCTGAATCCTCCCTCCTCTCCATCCTGTAGTCAGACAGCAAAGGAGCATTTTCTGATGTAACAAGCTAACCTCTTTTTCAGGAAAAACAGAGCTAGGAGAAAACAGTGTTTTGCAGAGAAGGCTTAGAGTTTTCCTGCAAGGTCCCCAGTGCTACCCCAGCTGTGTTCCATTCTGGAAAAGAATTCTTGCCTCTTCCTTATGCTTGGGGGCCAGAGGCTGAAGCTGTTGTGCTGAGATGAAGGCGTTTGCTCAGTTCTGCCCGTCTGTTTTGTTCAGGCTGTGTGATGTGAGCTGTGTGATGCAAACTATGTGAAAATACCTTGAGCCCTCTGCAGTCACAGAGGGTTCAGACTGCAAAAATTGGGGTTACATGTGCCAACATGATTTTCAGCCAGTCCTCTATTTAATGTCTCCTTTGATAAAGGCCTGGATAATTTTACCACCAAAAAGTCATGTCAAGCATAAGAGTTAATATAGAACATTTATGTCATTGCATATCCAATATCAAATATGCCAATTTTCTGTGCAAATAAGTGGTTAGTATGATTATTATAATATTTGGCACTTTCAGTGGATTTGCAGACGGAGTTATTGTGAACCCAGAAAGAAAATGCTAATAGTCCAGCCCCTTGAACAGTAGCTATTTTGGCTATTAGTACTATTTTGGCTAACAGTACTATTTTTCTGGCTTGTTTTAAGTAATATCTCACAAAGTAAGTTATCCCATTGTGTATCCAGAAAGATAATATCCATTATCAAAAAAGTGGAGAAATATATCCCTATTTAGATGCTGCCAAGGAACCTATTTTGTGAAGAACTAATAATGCATATTGTTGCATTCATGTAGGTATATTAGTAAATATGGAGATGAACAGTACAACCTATTTTGCTTTGATTAAAAAAAATGCTTTGACAGTGCACAAAAGAGGAACAGTAATGCTTTGAGGCATGAAAGGAAAAAAGCAGTTTCCAAGGAATTCTCAATTCTCCATTAAACTTAATGTCTCATAAGCCATGCAGGTAGGTATTTCCTTCAGAGAGTTGCTAACAGAGTGATTGTAGTGGTGTTCTTGAAAATTGAGCAAATAAATTTGATATGGTTACTTTGTGTGCTTTCAACAGTGACACTGGCAATGCTATCAGTCATACAGTCAGAAAGTGCTTTTCCGATGGCTATAATGTTATTAACACTATCAAATATCTTTATCACTAGTCAAATTCCTGTTTAATTTGCTCTCTTCCTGCTAGATTTTTATTTTTACCTTAGGAAGAAAATCAATATGTTCTTAATAGTTTTAAAAGGTGACTTGAACTCCTGGTTGTGTTTTAAAATGTTTTCTAATGGGTAATTATCAAAGCGGAAATCTTTACTGTGGTTAGAGCTGCTTCCTTTATGTTGGGGGATTAGAGGAAGAACTTTTACAATGTAACTTATTTACATTTTAAAGGATGTAAAACACTGGAGAGTTTAGAGTGTAATTAAAAGACTTCTGTGGTACTCACTGCATAGCAGTCTGCAGGGCTTGGCTTCTGCAGTCATTGACATTTTGTGTGCCTGTTCTAGATACCCTTATTTCTCCAGAACTGTCCTGTACTGCTGGGTCTTATCCAATATACATTTCATGGAAAGTTAAACGCCTTAGTCATTACTTTACTTTGATCTTTTTATTTAATGGTTCTTTGTGTGGTTGTTTTTCAGGTTCCTCTATTTATTCCAGCGTTGTTTTCCTTCACTTGCCTCTTCATGGTTGCACTGTCACTTTACTCTGACCCAGTGAACACAGGGATTGGATTTGCAATATCCCTGACTAAAAAATGCCTACTACCTCTTTATTGTATGGGACAATAAGCCAAAGTGGTTCAGAAAGCTTCTAGGTAAGTCCTGGTGTGGGACTTCTTCATACTGACTCCAGGAGTTTCTCAGAGCTCTCCTCATGTTTATAATTTCTCAGTCTTGACATTTAGGGACTAGGAATTTTTCTCTTATCAAACCCAGGAGCTTTTTGGCATTTTCTGTCATGTCGCAGAGGTTTTGGAATACAGCTACTTGAATCTTTGGCCACGGGATGCCAGTGTTGAACTACATTACTTGGGCAAGAGAAAGAATATTCTCTTTAAGGTAGACTGGATAGATGTGAAGATTTTTCTGCCAGCTGTGACAATGAAGGTGAATAATTTCTAGCTTTTGAGATAACACAAAACTCTAGAAAGAAGTCTTGGTGCCTGTGTAGTATCTATGGATGGGCATGGTGTACTGGCTCAGAGGGGAAGGCACCAGAAGCCAGTCAGTGAGGGAAACAGCTTGTTTGCTTTGCAATTATTATCCCCAAAATAACAACAGCAATGACAGAAAACTGATGCTGACAGTTTTGAGGTGGAGCAGAGTGGAGATTTACTTGTGAAATAAACAGATTTTTGTTTTCCCTGAGAAAAAGCAATAAACCTTCTGTGTGGAGTCATTAAGCTGGCATTATTTTGTGAGTGTTAAGGGACACCCATTGTATAGCCTAAGAACATTTACAAAAGGCACTGAGTGAGGATAAATTCACTTAAGGTACCTCTGTGAGATATCGAAAAGAAGTTGGGCAGCTGCAGGCTTGATATTCTAACCTTGAAACTATATGTCTTACATAGGCATGAAAGTGTAATTCCAGACATGAGGTTGTTCCAGTTTGGTCAAATTTAGAAATACATCCTCTGAGAGAAGGTACAACCACCCCTCCCCTTACCAGGTTTGGGAAAAACAAATTTTCCTCAAAGGAAAGTGAAAGAGATAAAAACTATTTATTTAACAAACACACGGGAAAAGGATAATAATGCTAAATAATAAAATTTTGCTGTGGAGAAAAAACCTGGGAAAGTGTTAGAATCCTCCCTTTGGTCTCCTCAGAGCTGGGGCTTGGCCCAGGGCCAGGCCCTCTGTGCTCGGTGGAAAGTTCTCCCGATGTGTTCTGATATTGAAGCAGTCCAGCAGAAAAGGGAGAAAATTCGAAATTCCAGGGAAGGAAAAAAAAGTTCAACTCTCAGTCTCTCTCCAGAGAAAAAGAAGCTCAAAAACTGGCCAAAAGCTGACTGGAAAAAAACCCGCAAGCCAGGTGTTTCCTCGCTCCCCTGCCGCAGCTGGAAAAAAAAGTCGCTATCTCTGTGTGGCCTTGAACAAGCTGCAAACTGCTTTGAAAAAGTTTTGCTCAGTTTTTCCTTCCTCCTCTCAGGCTCAGTTTAAAGGCATAGAAAGGCACAAGAATTAATTTCTGGGCATAGGGCAGTGATATGGGATATACATCATAAAGTCACCCCAAGACATTGGTAAAGGTCAATAAAAAAAAAATGGGATTGTCATTTAAGAGGTAAATTTTTGCCAGAGTAACTGGGTAACTTTCTATGAGTTTTTTTTACAAAGGAGAATGTGATGAATCCAATATACTTAGACTTAAACAAAGCATTTTATGTGGTACCAGAGGGGAAGTAGGAGCCTGTTATTCTGAACACACTGCTGTGCTACCAATACTGTTCCCAAGCTGCTTCATGTGCCCAGATCAGTGCATGGGCAGCTGGTGTGGGGCTTTGAAAAGTCACCTTCTTGAGGTATTGACTGGTTCAGCTGCCCAGCTGTGCTTCAGCAATGAGAGATGGCTGTTGCTTATAAACCCCATAAGGTGCAAAAACCAGTGTACAGACCATGGGTACAGACCAGCCCCATGTAAGGTCAGAGGTAATATCCTGAATAGGCTTCGTAAGCATCAGAGGAGAGGGATATTGAGCAGCCAGAATGAGTAGCAGGATAAAAGAGCCAGCCTGAAGATACATGCATTTCTGAAAGGAGTTTCAGGCTGATTACACTAGCAGAGCCCTCAAATGGATTACCCAAGGAATCCTCTACCAAGACTGAATGTCTTTGTTCTGTACCTATGGCATTTACATTGCCCATTCTCCTTACAAAATTGCTGCATTGAACAAAAAGTAACTTCACAGTTTGAAGGGTTTTTAGGTTCCGGGATGGTATTTTGTAATGAGAATAACATTTTTTTCTCTCCTCTTCCAAAGGAATTTTGCTGTAGCAAATAATTCTGAGCTAGTACAGGCTTCATTTGACCTCTGCATTCTTGCTTTTTGGAGAAGTCATGTGAAAATGAAAAAAGTTGAGCCAAGCAAATCCTAAGCAGCAGATCAGTGTGTAAAAGGATGTGTCACCAGCACGAGAATGCTTCTATCTGCACTTCCTCAGTTGAAAACTGATCCTTATGCTTAAAATGTCTATTTCTTTACAGCGGGTTGAATTGTGAGGAGGTAAAAAATTGAATCCTACTTTTTTTCATAGCTGAGCCCTTGCTGGAAATGAGATCTCTTTATATAACAAAATGTCTCTGCCAGGGTTATTTATCAACACCAGAGGATGACACTTGTTCACTTAGGATGACACTTGTTCAATTAGGATGCTTAATTTGCTTCTCTTTGTCGAGTTTGTGATGGGATCCATGGGAAATTATCTCACCATTTTGCTGTTACAGATTTCATGTCCAGTCAAATATATGTGTTAAAAATCATGCTTTCTTTCCTCACCTAAGCTTTACGTGGTGCTTGTGTAGATACCAGGTCTGGGTTTTCTTTATAAGGGACCCATTTGTAGTGAATTCTCCTCTTGAAAAGGGAAAATTAGGATTTAAAGTGGGCTAGGGAAGTTATCTGCACTATTGTGGTATGTTAAGTTGTCTTGTGATAAATGTGAAACTGGTCCTGTAACTCTAGGTACTGCTCCAAGCATACAACATAGAGGTACTGACTGGAAACATATTGGAACATTTTCATAGGGGAAAATGCTCTTATATTGATTTCTTCTGAGTACATTGCAACCAAAAAATGCGAAGAATACCAGCTCCCCAACTTGTCTGCTCTGCTGTGGCTTCATCCCAGGAGAGAGAAAAACTGCTGCATTGAAATGGAGGACTGGGCAAGGTCTTGCTGTTGGTGGGTCTTTCCACTTAGGTGAATAAAATAACAGCCAGCTCTAGAGACGCCCAGAATTTCCCTCTGCAGTCGTGCCCTTTTCCAAGAGCTGTTATGCCATTGCTCAGCTTCAAAAAATTTTCTTTTTCCCTTTGCTTGTCCTCAAAGCTGGAAAGGGCTGGGATGGTGGGGGCAAAGACCTGCTGGTTTCCTGCTGCTGGCTTTCCTCCTGTCCTTCATCCCTGCTACACTCAGCCCAGCTCTGATGTCCCCACTATGGGTAGGGAAGGCAGATGGGAGGAAAATGCAATGCTTGGAGACTCTCAGCCTATCTGCCCCTATCAATTTATAGTCTAAGTGCAACCTGGCTTTGCACTGAACTGGTGACATGCAGAGAAAAGAGGAAAGGATGGTAGTGCCTTAGACAGGAGGTCAGGGAAGTGGTTTCAGTTCATAACTTCTGTGAGTTGCACTGTTTTACCCTCCTGGCTTTGCACTGGTGTCAACATCAACAATCATGCCTGACATTCAAGGAAAATCCGAACTTTCTTTTACAACAATTCCTGCTTATTTAAAATAGGATACTAAAAAAGAGTGATAAGTGAAGGGAATGAAAAGAAAATGTTCTTTTACTATTCTGTATATGGTGTATGTAAATTAACTGTGCCATTTACGCATCAGTACCCTAAAAAGAAAACCACCAAAAGCACCACAAAATACATGTCCAGTGACAAAAGGAAAACATGAAGCTGCTTTGGATGTGTGACATTCTTAGAGACCTGTGAAGCTTTGTAATCATTATTTCCTTTTATTGTGGGTTTTTTGGTTTTGGTTTTGGTTTTTTTTTTGCTTAGGAAGGTCTTGGCCCAGATAAATTAATTTATTTGAACTCTTCTAGACTTTTATTTCAACATAACATCTTGATTATAACCAAGCAGTTATGCAGAGTAGTAATTTTTAAAGATAGCCTTTAAAAGCATGCAGACTTTTATTGAATAAGATTATACATCCATACCCTTCCATTATTATTGTATATGTATAACTTTGGATCAGAGGCAAAGAAAACAGTTAAAAAGAAGAAAATTTTGAATTTAAATGATATATGTATGTGCAATATATATGACATTTATGTGCAAGTAGGCTTTATAGAAGCTAAGATAATTTTCCTGACTGCTTCTCCTTCTTCATCTCTCCTGCAAAAAGCTTACCAAGTGTATGCTTTTATCTTTGCAGGCAGGGTAACCATAACATTGCAAATCCTCTTGGAAGTCATCCCAGCAGAGGAAGATCAGAAATCATGATCATCATGATCAGCTTTTGGGTTGGTGCTTTGCTTCAACCTGAAATAGAAAGAGTAAGGAGATTTATCCCCCTTCCTAACATGCTGCAAACTGGTGGAACAAGACACAGTCGAGATGGACACCGAGCAAGTAACTTTCCAGAATTGTTTTTCACAATGCTGTTGCAACCTTTTTTTTAATGTGGTTGATTGATATGTAGAAAGCAAGTACTTGTGCTATGAGGAAGCCCTTCACTACTTGTTTTGGTACCATGTCCTATTTTAACAAACTGTAAGTTCAACAAACTGCAATTTTGTTTGCCTTGTCACTGAAGATAGGTTTAAGTGACGTGTAATAGCTGGGTGTACTCTGAAGAATATGTCTTGCTTGCTGTCCCTGGAGATCCCAGCTCTCACCAGAGCAAGGGTGAGATACAGCTGCTGAGTTTCAGATACTACATTCTTCCCATCACTCTGTTTGGCAGCCTGATTTGACTTCTTTTGATTCACTGGAAGGCCCATCACACTGATGCAGAAGCACCACTCCCCAAACCTTTGATATGGCAAACTCAAGGTTTCTTCATTCTGGAGTTCTTATTACATGGCCAACAGAAACGTCTTTTGAGACTTAATATTTCTGCCAGTGGGGCAGGAAGATTTTAGCATGGGAATTTTAGCAGTAATTTTATGCATGTTAAATTTTTTACCAGGCTAGAATTGATCACTGATTTTACCAGTGTTTCTTTGTGTACCTACACACACAAAATCCAGCAAGTTGAGCAATGACCTTCAAATGAGTCACAATATTTGAATGTCACCTCTATTGCTGCATGAATATTTCCCATCTGGAAGCATATGATCCTGCAGTTATCAGTCAGGCAAACCTGATTTTAAAATTTTATATTAGGGTTGGTGGGCAGAAATAAATGTCACTGGTGGGAACATGCTATAGACATGACAATAAATGCAATACTTTTTTATGAATAAGGTATAAGGCAGGCTACAGCAGCTTTGTTGATTTGAGTAGGATGTGTGCCTGAGCTGTGGGCTTTTCACTTAAGCACGCTCCAGTTAACAGGGCTTTGGAACACTGAGGAACAGGTGCTTTTCCTGTCTTCTCATGGGTTTTATCTCAGCAGAAACAGAGAAAGGCCTTCAAAACTGATAAAATCAAATGAAATTCATCTCCAGAACTATTTTTGAGCTGATCTCCAGCTCAAATATGAGCCAAAATTTTGCCCTTTTTAAAAGATAGTTGTATAGATAAAGAAGTTTCTTAATACTTAGAAATTGAGTTTTATATTCCTAATGACTACTCAACCTTAAGGTTAAGGTTTATTATCACTCTGTTGAGAATATAACACCTAACTATTGAATACATTAGTATTTGAGCTGTCTGATTTCAGCAAGTCATGTTCCAGGAAAATTCTTATGGAACTAAGCAACATTTAACTTCCTAAATTGGGAGAAAAGCACAACTAGTAGCCAGACCACTACAGTAAAGGGAGACTGTGTATTGTATATGTGTTGTATATATCCAGAATATCTACTGCTTTAAAGGTGTACAGTAATATGTCTTAAATATATACATATTTTTTGATTTTGTATCTCTGTGGTGGAATTTCATAAAAGTAGGGAAATGCAAGTAACTGATTATGTAGAAGAGCAGTAGTTTAAGACAGAGAAAGCATTTTGCGAACAGCGTTTTTCCATAAATGTTTTCTGTTTACAGTAACTTAAAGTGTTATTTGAAACTTGTTATAGGCATACATTTTGAGAGAGTTTTTTGTGTTGACAGTGAATGTGTTTATTTAGTACTTACATTTGGGTCACAATTCTGCCTTTGAAGTTGTCTCCTGCCATCCCCGTTCATCAGGATTTGTCCTCTGTCATCATGGAGCATCTTCAAAGTACACAAACTCTACTCCTCTCTGACAGAAATAAACTGTCTGGCACCCTCCAGGAGTGCACCTAACGCATTCCTCCCCTAATGAATGCAAAGTGCATGGGATCCAGAGCAAAACCACCTCAAGATCGACAGTGGACGTAGGTTTTTCACTCAGACTGTTTCATTCCCATGTATTCATTCCTGTTGTGCCACATTACTTGAAAGTTTAATTGTAGGCAGTGTTAACTTGTAGAAATAAATGGGCTCCATAAATATAACCGAATGTTGCTTTATTTTCCCATCGTGGTCTTTAAGGTTTAGAAATGTTTCTGAAGCCTGATTCAGTGAACATAATTTTACTAGGTTTAATTCATGTAAAGGGTTAATTTGTCCCAAAATCCTAGGACTCATTGATTCTGAGGTTGTATATTTTAGGAAGGAAAAAATTACTTGCAAAATAAAGACCTGGGTTTTTTGAAGGTGCACAGGGATTTTAATTTCAGGTTTAGTTTCTTTAGCACATGCAAGTACAGTACAAAATAATGAAATTGGGTTTCCACTGTATTATGAAAGCCAGTATTAAGGATGTTTATTACACTTGAAAGTGAGTCATATCTTCAGATATTGAGGAAAACCTTTTTTTCTTAAAACATCAGGTTCTCTCATGACATTGTTAAGTATTGTTTTTAGTCATAAAGGAAATTCTTCTAGAATTTCTAAAGTATAGACTTTATATATACTTTTTCTTATTAGGGCCTGAGGTGGTCAGGCCAGTGAGACTATTTCTGTGGAGAACTTCAGTGGTTCTTTTTTTTCCTTGTCTTTTGCAAAAACTGGATGTGTCAAAAGAGATTTCTTTTGGTTTAGGTAGCTGCAGCTGGTTTTTTTTTTTCTTCTTTGAATTTGTTGTTTTCTGGGGTATACGTAAAAGTATCACTGAAGGCAAGAGAAAGGAACATATTATGTGAGTAGCAAATACTGCTGAGCTTTAGTATAACATAGAGAAGCAGTTCAGCACCTGAAGCCTCTGAAGGGGCTGACCTACCTTTGCATCTCCTAATCTGGAACATTAAAATTCCCCCATAAAAATTATTTATTTTCAGTTCAATTTGCAATAGGGGCTCCTTTTGACCACACTACATTTTCCATATTTTTCAATCTGAATGAAAAACACCCCAAAAAATTTGCTTGCCAGAAGTTCATTTGCCTTTTACTATATGTATGTAAATATAACTCTTTGGCTGAATGTGTATGCTCCTGCTTTTTTATTTTCAGAGGAAAATCAGGCTTCAATTTAAGAATAGTTTTCAAATATTTTTCCACAGAAGAAGGTAGTGGTTACCTATATCCACAAGGTGCATAATTTATTGATGTAACAAGATGAAAAGGATTTCCTATTACGTTCAGTGCCTCCAGAATTTTTGACTTGCGCATTAGCTATATATCAGGATCCAAACGGATTTTAATTAGCATAAGTCTTAGAGAAGTGGGTGTCGATCTTTCTTAGGAGGAATTAGATATTTCATTTTTTCAATGTACCTATCAAATATTGTGTTTAATGACTAGCAGACCACAGATAGCTTGGACAGCAGAACATGGAGCAGGTAACGAACATACTAAAATCCTGTACAAAAATTGTACTTATGTTTGCAGAGGATGCAAAGCACAAAGTCTGGCACTTGAACCCAGGCAAGAGTGGTCAAGGGGAAGAGCAGGACAATGTGTGATGACCCCTGTTTGATTATAGGGCAGCTGCCTAAGGCTGGAGACTGTTCTGCAGGACAACCATCCTAAAAATGTATACTTGTGTCCATGCCAGCTTGTGTCCCACCTAAGGTGCTGTGGAGTCCCTTTAGCCTGGCTCTCCCCCTGGCAGGATAAGGCTCAGGGAAGGCTGGTGCTGCCAAAAGGAGATGGCAGGTTGAGATATCCCTGTGCCTTTTCTGTAGACGACATCACTTGTAATTTTTCTTTTGCCCCTTAAACATCCCCCTGCATTCTTTGAACCATTACTCTCTGCTGGAGTCGGGAGTAACTGAGTAAAGCCTCCATGCCTTAAACACCTCTGGGGATTTGTTGGGACTTGGCAAACTGATGGAGTTTTCTGGTTGTCTTCAGAAGCTTGTAGAATTTTCTTGTGTGTTAGTCCATGTTTAATTTGAGGGATGCTGGATGAGGGATGAGGGAGCTGGCAGATGAGCTTGCAAAGCCGCTCTCCATTGTTTACCAACAGTCTAGGCTTGCTGGTGAGGTTCCAGATGATTGGAAGCTGGCCAATGTGACATTCATTTACAAGAAAGGTAGGAAGGAGGATTGACACTTTACTGTGCCATAAATCGAGTCTCTCCTGATGGGAGAGAATTTGCTGTAAGTCCTTGTAAGGAGTTTGAGAGGTAAACTGAGACGTCTCTTCTAGTTTCAATGCTTCCAGATAGTTGTTTATTAAGTCTTATCAGAGGAACAGAGCCACTAGCGTGACCCAGGTACAGCATAGAAGGAGGAAAAGTAGGAGTGAGTCTAATTATCAAGATTTACACAGCCTTTTAAAGATATTTTAACCAATAGTTGCTAAAAATGTACATTATTTTCACTTTCCTACCAATTATTCAGAAACACGACTAGGAACTGCGGAATTTTCTATCCAATCATTCCAAACTACTTTTACTGCAGAATATGGAGTAGTAGAAGAAGGAGAAGAAAGTTTAGAGAACAACAACAATCCTCCATTTTGATGTTTTTTACTCTTACCTATGTACTACAAAGAGAAGCCTAAAACCTCTAAATTTTTCACGCTGTGACAATCTTACATAGTAGTCTATCACCTAATTCACACCACTGTATTTTCTAGTTGTTGTCTGACTGTTG
This sequence comes from Corvus brachyrhynchos, assembly GCF_000691975.1. Lineage (NCBI taxonomy): Eukaryota > Metazoa > Chordata > Aves > Passeriformes > Corvidae > Corvus > Corvus brachyrhynchos. The sequence goes on from NW_008239105.1 coordinate 220,154, forward strand.
GCAATTTTTTCCAAGGTTTGAAGGTAAAACAGTGTTGTTCAAGGGGGTAAGAACCCTTAAAAACAGGCAGAGAAATATTCTCAGCACTCTGGGTTCCTACAGAGGATCCTAGTAATTATAGGCCGGTTCGTTTGACCTCAGTACCCGGCAAGGTAATGGAGCAGTTTATACTGAGTGCCATCACAAAGCACTTACAGGATGGCTAGGAGATCAGACCCAGCCAGCATGGGTTTAGGAGGGGCAGGTCGTGCCTGACCAATTTGATCTCCTTCTATGACCAGGTGACCTGCCTGGTGGATGCAGAAAGAGCTGTGGATGTTTTCTACCTGGACTTCAGCAAGGCCTTTGACACTGTCTCCCACAGCATATTCCTGGGAAAGCTGGCAGCCCACACCTTGGACAGGTGCTCTTTTCGCTGGGTTAAGAACTGTCTGGATGGCCAGGCCCAGAGAGTGGTGGTGAACAGTGCTGCATCCAGTTGGTGGCCAGGTACTAGTGGTGTCCCTCGGGGGTCTGTGCTGGGGCCAGTTCTGTTCAATATTTTTATTGACAACATGAATGAAGGTATTGAGTCTTTCATTAGTAAGTTTGCAGAAGACACCAAGCTGGGAGCATGTGTTGATCTGTTGGAAGGTAGGAGAGCTCTGCAGAGAGACCTGGAATGGTTGGATGGATGGGCCGAGTCCAGTAGGATGAAGTTTAATAAGTCCAAGTGCAGAGTCCTGCATTTTGGCCACAATAACCCCATGCAATGTTATAGCTGGGGGCGGTGTGGCTGGACAGTGCCCAGACAGAAAGGGACCTGGGGGTACTGGTCGGCTGCTGACAGAACATGAGCCAGCAGTGTGTCCAGGTGGCCAAGAAAGCCAGTGGCATCCTGGCCTGGATCAGGAATATTGTGGCCAGCAGGACCAGGGAAGTCATTCTTCCCTTGTACTTGGCACTGGCGCGGCCGCACCTTGAGTACTGTGTCCAGTTCTGGGCCCCCCAGTTTAGGAAGGACATTGAGACACTTGAACGCATCCAAAGAAGGGCAATAAGGCTGGTGAGGGGCTTGGAACACAAGCCCTATGAGGAACGATTGAGGGAGCTGGGGTTTAGCCTGGAGAAAAGGAGATTCAGAGGTGACCTTATCACTCTCTACAACTCCCTGAAAGGTGGCTGTAGTCAGGTGGGGGTTGGTCTCTTTCTCCAGCCAACAACTGACAGAACGAGAGGACACAGTCTTAAGCTGCGCCAAGGGATATATAGGTTGGATATTAGGAAAAAGTTTTTCACGGAAAGAGTAAAAAAAATGTCTGCCCAGGGAGGTGGTGGAATCACCATCCCTGGAAGTGTTTAAAAAAAGATTGGATGTGTCACTTAGTGCCATGGTTTAGTTGAGGTGTTAGGGCATGGATGATCTTAGAGGTCTCGTCCAACCTGGTGATTCTGTGATTCTATGATTCTGTAATTTGTTTTCTGTTATCTTTTTGTGAAGGAGCTCTTGGGGAACACGTCAACAATTGACACCATTTCTGTTTACATTTGCTTTCTTGTTTCTTTTTATATTCAAAGAAACTTTTGAAATAATTTTTCCTTGAAGTGCAAAGATCTAAATGGATAAAAACACCTATTCCAACAAAGGATTCACTTTATCAAGAGAGAGTTTGGATCCTCTTTATAATCCCTGTAACAGGAATGACTACAGTGTTGTGATGTGTATCAAAGATTTGATATTTTCTAAATATGATGTTGGTGATGATCCAACATGGTTATAAAAATGCTGTGGCTGCAGTCAATTTTATGCTCCTGTAGCTCATTCTCTGCTCCCAACTCAGGCTACAAAATGCTCCCACTGCTAAGCTTTTCTACAAGCTTTTTTCAGATCCAGGAACTCACCCACATCCCCTTTGAAAGGGAAATGCCATCCCTTTCTTTGTGGTGCACCTCAGCACCTAGAGCTGGATGTTAGCAGGTGACCTTAGCTCTAGACAGGCTCTTTGATGATCCCAGAGCTTGTTCAGTTCAAGGGAAATTGGAGTCCTGGGTTTTAAAAAGTAGCTGGCTTTTGCAACCACCTCTCTCAGTTGTATTTAAAGTGTTTTGTAAAACTGTTACATAGGAATTTTGGTGATTTTTTTAAAGGTGATTTTGTGTGTGTGTGTGTGTGTGTGTGTGATTTTTATTTTTTCCCCCTCCCTGTTAGTTATGAGAGGTTAAATGTTATGGGATCTTTTGCTAATTTTACCCTGTGCCTTTGGCTCTGCCTGAAGAAAGCCATTTGATTCAGCTTCAGCTGCCAATATCTCTTTGCCACTCAGTTACTACAATGTAATTGGATCTAAAGTACATGTATAATTTGCTGCTAGCAATGCTGGCTCATCTTAATTATGACTTCCAGCTGATTTCTAACAATACTTTTCAATGAATATGCATAGCATAGCAGTCAGACTGGTGCAGATGAATAACTCTTCTTGAGAACTTGAGCTTTCACGCTACCTATGTATCAAGTTGTTTAAAAGCATCAAGGGAGGGTCTCTGGCTTAAACTGGATGGAGGCTTTCAGAAGGGCTTGTGACAAAGCCCAGGACACAATGAGTGCAAAGCCTGAGATGTTTTAGATTCTATATATGTGTGCATTCTTCCACATTTGGCAAAATTTCTGAGAGAAAATTAGAAAAATCTGAGAGGTATAAGTGTGACCTCCTAGGCAGATGACTTCCCCAGTGCTTTCTTCTACATTCACCCTGACATTTTCACTGAGACCATTTCTATTCAGTGCCTCTTCTGCAAGCAAGCTCTTTGAAACACCTGTATTTAATTGTAAGCTAGGTGCTGTTCTTGCCCATCTGCTTGTGATTTTTTAAGCCTCCTCTTCCTTTTCCTCACCAGAAAACTGGTTTTCCAGTTTTTTTTGTAACAGTATTTTAAAAAGTAACACAGTCATGAATTAGGGTCACATAAAGCTCTAAAGCTGTTTCAAGCAGCTCCCTCCTCACAGGCTCACTTAGTTTTGTTTGCAGATTGCAGCTGGAGGAACTTAAAGTTTATCACAGCAAATACTCAGCTCCTCTTGGGTATCAAGGATGTGGTGTTTTAACAGAATCCTTGCATTTGCAACACCCGATTAGAGGTTCTGACATGGCCAACTTGGCATTAGAAAATTTGGGCACGTGGCAAACCCTGCTCGAGGTTATGAAAACTCTGTGGGGACAGTGAGAGATTTGGACAAGCTGAAAGACTACATGCACAGCAGTGAATTTTATGATTAGCCATCTATGCATACTTAATTACTTGCATATTTTCAATTACTGATAGCTTCATTAAAAAAAAAATCTATAGTCTGTTTCTAGGGGGGCATTTCAGGTTTCCTGAGTTTGGTTTGGTTTGGTGTTTGTTTGTTTGTTTGTTTGCTTTTGTTGGTTTGGTTTGGTTTGTTGTTGTTGGGGGTTTTTGTTTTTTTTGTGGTTGTTTTTTTTTTGTTGGTTTTTTTTTTGTTTGTTTTTTGGGTTTTTTTGTTTTGTTTTGTTTTTGTTTTTTGGGTTTTTTTTTCTTTTTGGTTGTTTTGTTTTATTTTTTCATTTTTCTTTCCTTTTTTTTGAACATTATATTCAGGACAGCTCCCTCAGATGTGCTGCTTGAAAGCTGGGGCAGACAAAGAAGCTTTTAAGGGAATTCTCGCTGTATTTTCACTACACATACTGCACAGTGCAATTCAATATTCATAAATTACTTCTGGCTGCTGCTAGTATTTCCCATCTGTGTTTGCTAATTCATGTGCCAGATATATTTAAAATGAATAATTAAACATCAGGGGATTTGATGCTTGTTCCACATGCAACAGCTCACTATTGAACAAAACTCCAGTGCTTTGTACTGATGCTAAGCCCTAGCTACCTTTGATTTTATAATAAATACAGGAGTCAGAGGCAGAATAAATCAGATCCTGTACTGCCAGATTGGCAGAGATGATTCATCATACTTTTCTGACAGCAATGCATTTGACTGCAAGTCTCATGCAGCCCCACTTTAGATCATACAAAGGCATCTGGATGATGAAAAGCAGGCTGGCTTAGAAGACAGCATACAGTGCTGCACAATTGTCATATTTATTTAGTGGCATGTGTCTGCTAAAATGCTTCAGGTTGTAGCTCATGGTAATAATTCTCCCTTGCATTGATTTCATCTTGGCCCATTTTTATTCCTTTACCCATATTTTAGACAAAATTTATTTTCAAAAACCTTTCCAAAATGGAAACATAAAGCCTTTATCTAAAGCAGACACATGTGGGTAATAAAATAGCTCATCTCTGCACTCGGAGTGCTGTTTTTAGAAATGAAATCATTATGCATTAGTCAAAAGGTTAGGTGGTCACCCAAACACTTCTGTTCTTCCTGCTTTAGAAAAAAACTGTTTACTCAAGTATCAGAAACTCTGTAGTCCTACAGATTGGAGTTTGATTTGTTGCTGCTTGGCTCTTGGTGATGGATGTCTGCACCAAAGCTCTGGGCTTGAATATTGAATATGGATCTGAAACCCAAAAATTTATCTGGGCAGAGGGAGCAAGGAGCCTGTGACCATCTCCCTGTCCTGCCTTGTTCGTGAGGGGTTTGTGTATCTGTCATAAGAACAGAGCTCATTTGGAAGCTGCTCTCATGGAGAAATTGTAGTTCATTAATGTTCTGAATATGCCTGCACAGAAACTACAGACTGGTGCAGCACATTGTGTTGGGCTTTCTCACAATTTTTCAAGATGTTATTTGAGATGCAACTATGTTTGGCTTGTATGGCTTTAATTTGGTTTTCTTTTTTATAATACAAATGATTTGCTGTACATACATATACATGTATGCATGTATTCTTTAGGGTTAATGATGCAGAGCTGCACTCCTATGTTGCAAGTTTAAGACAATCAATGAAGTATTATTTAAGGCATGCCAACTTCTTTTTTAATACTATTTCTAAAGTAAATTGCAGCAAGCACACAGCCATCCACCATGGAATAATAAATTGATATAGAATGTGTGGGGAGAAGGCAATAAGCCAGAATCATTAACAAGCTCAGTGCACCACTCCAGCAACACAAAGCAGTCATAAAGCTGAGGTTGGAATTGCGCACAGCAAATGGTGTACACCAGTAAATCTGGCCCCAGTAATTTTTTTGCAAATGACATAGAAGCCAGAAAAACATTTAGATAATTGAAATTAACACTTTTAACAATGATCTATAAAGCAGTAAATAATAATCAAAAGGTTCTTTCAAGCTCTTTGTAGTAAACCTATAGTACTTCACAATCTATTTTTCTCCAATATAAATGAGATCAAATAACACAGACCCTCTTTTCCTTAAGAATGGAACATCTTTTTTGTAAGGTATCATACCAGCCCCTAGTTTGCCAAACACTGTGCATGGAATGAAGGCTTGTTATTTTGGTTTTGGAACAAAGTTAGATAAAAAAGGAAAAGATAATAAAAAGGAGCTGTTGGAAAAACATTAAACAGGGTTTTTGGTTTTTTTTTTTTGATTGATGCAAATTTTCACCTGTGTTTACTCATATCAAAGTGACTGTGCATACTGGATCATGTGAACATAACCCTTGGGTAGGTAGAAAGGCTGCTGCAAACTTTGTAGTCCTTTGGAGGGTGTAACCACTACCGGAAGACTTTGGGTATTCTTCACTGATACTCTCAAAATTAAAGTTTTCTATTTTGCATTTAATCCATTCCATATTTTTCAATGTTGCTCTTAAAATACAACCATTGCCTTTCTTTCTAACTAAATTGATGAAAGAGGAGATCGAATCTGTCAGGCAATAAATCAGCTTTTTAATGTTGGATCAGCTGTTTAAATCACTGTTTGACCACATTATTGGCCACTGCCTCTCATTAAGCCGCCTCCCAAAGCCACCAGGCAGGGAGCCTGCTATCTTAAAGCACCCCATCCAGGCAACAAGCCTTTAAAATGAACCTGGGAAGAAGTCTGGGTGTTAGTGGGAACACTGCCTTGCATCATGTTGTGCACAAATTAGACACAAATCTGTGGATTAGAACTAAAACCCCACCAGAGCCCCTTTTAAAACAGAGATAGTTTTGCTTACCTGAGTTCTGTGCAGAAGTCTGGCCATCGCTTTCCAGTCTATCAATCTGAGCTCTTTCATGAATACCAAACTCATTTCAAAAAACCCAGATTCAGTAAAACAATTTCTGTAGAGGAAGCAGCAGTTGGGAGAGTGATGGAAATACGGGTTTGCATTAAATTCCCCTTTTTTGTCAGATGATAGGGATGCTTCAGAGGTACTACTGCAAATATTTTTAAAAATCCCAATTTCACCAGACTTATATGAAACATTTTTTTTTCCTCAAATAAAAGCAGATAAGCACGTGTGTGTGAGAGAAGGAATAAAGCATTACAAGTGGGAGAACACATAAGAGCAAGCTGCCAAAATTTTGGGACTCTGATATTCCTGTCTCTTCTGCCAAGCACTTCCAGCACCAGTCTTTCAGGTGCTGCCACTGTGGAGAAATTTGGCTGTAGTGGTTCTCCCTGTCTGAGTGGTGGAAAAGGTGCAATGTACCTGGGAAAGTCATCAGCCCCTATGGAGAGGCAGCCCAATATCCAGTGGGACTGTGGAATATAATGAGAGCAAAGTCTGGGAAAAATTGACGGCTTTTGAGAACCCACCCAGAAGCCCATGTTTGTGACAAATGTAAGGTACTGGAAGCTCTCAAAACATGAAGTCTTTTATACCGAGCTACCATAGACTGTATAAAAGAAATAGAGCCCCAGAGTGAACATAGTGGTGCTTTCAGTGTTCTATTTCTCTGTTCCTGTCTCCATGGGGGATAATTAATTCAGCTCCCTGGAGAGGCAAACACATCTCAGGAAAAAAAAAAAAAAAAAGAAGGCTCAGTTCCTAAGGGCATTTGTGAAAGCTGAATTATTTTAGGAGGCTGATAAAAAGGAGAAAGGTAACAGTAAGGAGACAGACTGAATTGAGGATCAGGACAATATGCCAACAGAGTCATCACCTGTAGGAAAGAATGGGCATAGTTTTCTCCCTATGTATTTCAAGTCCTGGTGTCTTGAAGAGGAAACTAGGCTTAAAGTCCCGTTAAAGAGGGATGCCAGAGAAACAGACCTATCTCTTCTTCCAGAGGAAACTGATGGCTGCTGGATGAAACCTGAGAGCAGGTAAGAAATGCCTGGGACAAGTTATATTGACCAGGACTGAGCTGAAAAGAGGTCAAAACTTTTGTGGTGTTCATTTGTATGAACAGAGAATGAATGTTCATATAAACCCTTCAAAATCTCTGATTTACCTTCCCTGTTTTTCCCCATATTTACATTCAGGGAACACATGCATTTGAGTGTGGGTGACATTGTACCAATTAACAAACTGTGGTTTCTTGACAGTTGACTCATATTCAATAGTATTTGAGGAATATTGTTTTGAAATCCTTAGTCTACAATTGAGGAATTATATCCATAAAAAAAATTGTGTTTGATTGAGACAAATATTGCTTCTGTTCTGCTAAGGCACCTATTGATGTTGTGGATGTCCCATCCCTGGAAATATTCAAGGCCAGGTTTGATGGGGCTTTGAGCAACCTGGTCTAATGAAAGGTGACCCTGCTCATGGCAAGGGGGTTGGAACAAGGTGATCTTTATGGTCTTTGCCAATGCAAACTATTTTATGATTCTATTCCAAACATTTATGTTCAAAGGATAACAGGAAGAGCATGCACAAAGAGCTTCAGTTACAATTACACTTTTGAAAAAAATTAAATAATAAATTAAAAGACAGCAACAGATTTTGGGTTTATTTTGTGTAGCGGGTTTGGTTTGTAACTGGGCAGAAACACCAATTTAGTGTAGTGGTCTGGTCCAAAATACTCATTACTGTTTACCTTCTGTGAGATAAGAATTAGGAGAAACGCAAAGCAGGCACCAATCTTGAAAGAATATAAACAAGTTTATTAACAGACCTAAAAGAAGAAAAAAAAATCTTACCACACCTTCAGAACTCTTCTCCTCCCCCCACCTTTCTGCCTTCTCCAAGTGACAATGTAAAAAGACAACCCTTGAGATGTTCAGGCTGTTTACCACTTCCATAATAACCTTGTTCAGTCCATTTAGGAAGAGGAGTCTATCTTGCCCATGCTATGAAACACATTATCACAACGAGACAGCTGCCCACTTCCAAATAACTTTGTTCAGTCCATTTAGGAAGAGGAGTCTCTCTGCTCGCATGCGAGTCCCTTCCCCCGACTTGCAGCTTTTCCCACAACTGCTTTCGAGGGTCCACTCTTGAAGTTTTTGTGGTACAATTTTAAGGTTGAGCTGTTCAGAAACAAAAGTTCTCTTCACCCATCTCTGGGAGCATTTCATCTCTAAGAACAGAGGCCCTTCTCCTTCCCTGGGAGCAAAGGGTCTTCCTCATCTTCATCTTTAGGACTATCTCTGGGAGCATCTCTAGGAACTGAGGTTTTCTCCTTTCCCATTTGGAGCAAAAGTCCTCATCGCT
>NW_008239105.1:229275-234275 GCF_000691975.1 Corvus brachyrhynchos
GGTCACAACTTTAAGTGGCTTAAAGAATTGTCCATATTCAAACTGGCCAGCTGATAGGTTCTGCTAGGTCACAGAGGAAGCTGTAAGCACCCCTTTACAAGAACATCACTTCCGGGACTATGCTTGCTAACCCATGACATTTTGGAACATCTAATTTGATATACTTTAAACTGAGTAACTGAGTATTCAAATTTAAAAGGAACTTACAGAGCCATAATTTAGAAATTGTAGACTCTTTTTGGAATGGTAATATTTTTTTCCTCTTAACTGTGTTCGTGTTGCTCATGGGGTTCCAAAAGTACTTTGAAATTTTTGCTTACAGTTCAAGTCCATTCCTAAAAGATTTTGGTCATTTAAAAAAAAAAGTGCTTTGCTTTTATTTTCTACACAGTTCTTAGTCTTGTATTCTTGGCAATGCTAGGAGCAGACCAGGAGCTATCATTCCAGAAGCAGCTTTCTGAAGTCTAGGCAGACTTATGGATTTTACATTAACAGCCTATTTTGCAGAAATCCTTTATTCTTCATTGACGCAGTACAGTCTGATGAGTATCATGATGCTGCTACTTTTTTATTTATGTTTCTATTATTAAAAAAATTGATTGTAACTCCACTTCAGTCCGTTTTCCTATCTAATATGCCATATTCAATAGGCTTTTTTTAAGACAACAATTTATGTTTAGAATTTCTAGTCCAGAAAATCTTATCTTTCATATTTTCTTTCTGGTTTTCATTAAGTTTATTTGTAATAATTGGTAATGCTCAGGGTCCTGCATTTTGGTCTGCAGCTTTTTTGTCTTCCTGCCAAAACCTTCAGCATCATTCTCCTTTCCTTGATACTCAGTGTTTGTTCTTGTGAACCACTACAGGGTTTGCTTACAAAGAGATTATTGTTAGGACAAGGGGGAATGGTTTCTAGCTGAAAGAGGGTAGGTTTAGAATAGATATTGGTTAGAAATTATTTGCTGTGAGGGTGGTGAGGCCCTGGGACAGGTTGCCCAGAGAAGCTGGGGATGCCCCATCCGTGAAAGTGTTCAAGGCCAGGTTGGATGGGGTTCTGGGCAACCTTCTAGTGGGAAGCATCCCTGCCTGTGGCAGAGGGGCTGAATCTAGATGATCTTTAAGGTCCCTTCCAACTCAAACCACTCCACGATTCTATGAGTACCTCAGTAGAATACTTTTATAAATGTAAGTATGTAGGAATTTAATTTTCTTAATGATCTATAGCTGGTTCAGCAATTAAAAAGCAGGAATAAAAAGATCCCGTTAAATATCGCTTTATAAAAAACATTAGGAAAGACCTGCTGTTGTGCTGTGTTATAATTTCATCTCAAGTTTTCCTATTTCTTGTTCTGAAGGTTACAGCTTGGAATATGAATATTCAGCTATCTTCAGTCTGGTGTCAAAAGTGTTCTAGTAACTGTAAACCCAGAACACACTAAATTCCTTGCTGAATGTCTCTGTATCAAAATAATTGGTATCGGTTCAGCCTGGGGTAACCTTTGTGTAATGGTACACAAAGTACCTCCCCACATTACCAAAATTTTACATAGTCAAAACTCATAGTTTTTTTCACCTACAAACATTATAGTTTCCTTTTTAGTCTTTATAAAAAGTTGTAGTTATAATAACTTTATAGTCTTCTTTTTTCTCCTCATGTCCTACAGCAGAAAATTTTTCTTGGCAATTCCTTTTGTTTTCTCACTTTGTATTTTAGGAGTTACACAGAGAAAGGTAAAGCTCTGCAAGGGTTGTCTCCTTTTGGATATATTTGTTTACACATATATATGTAAATTGCCAGGAGAGTACTTTCCTTTGCTCCTTATTTTTTTCCCCTCTCTTAAGTGGATCAAGCTGCAGCAAAAAAGTTATATTCCATCTGCATGAAGAGCCTTCCAAAAAAAAACTAAGCTCAGATTAAGAGCTGACTTCAGAGCTGTGGATGCTGAATCTTTGAAGATGTATGCATTTCACTTGCCTCTAACCATATGAAAACTCAGTACTTAGTGCAAGACTTGAAGGTCTCTCTAGTCTCTGGAGACAAACTGGTCTTTCCAGGAGGCAGTGTGAGCTATTCTGGTGTATGAAGGATGAATTTTTCTCTGCCTACCTTCTGCTTGAAGTGGAGTTGTACTTTCTTGTCTCTCCAGCACTGTTGGACTTTGCTGCCTTTCACACACTCTGACACATCTCACCTCACAGCATTTTGAGAATGGTGGGTTTTCTCTTCACCCTCTCTGGAGCAGTCTGGTTTCCCCAATGACAATAGAGAACACCCTTAGACTATAGGAGAGTATAAGTCACACATAGGATGCCAAGGCAGCTGAGAATTTAGAGATAAATCCCACTCTTTGAAGCAGTACTGATAAACCCAACAAGACTATCCATCCAATTAGCAGTGCACAAGCCTGAGTAGGAAGCCAGGATAATATGCAGCGGGAGGAAAACATCTGGGGAGAATGCGGAATAAAGGATGCTTCAGTCCCACTCCAAAAAGTATGTTGGTGTCTGTCACTGGGCAGATGGAGTGACCTACCTTTTTCAGATTTTATAGTTACGGAGTTAAGGGAAAACAGGTTTTTTTACTTTTTTTTTTTTGCAGTAAACCTTGGATGCAAAAATTTGAAGAAGGTACCAAATATACAGTGATCAGTGCCAGTGAGGGGAGCCTCCAGTTCAGATCTTCCCACTCCTGCAGTGTTGATGGGGACTCTCTCCATCCCTTCTCCTGAGGATGCTTCACTTCATCCAAACCCTTTTGTGGTCAATGCAGGCAGTAGGACCAACAAGGAGTCCAAGAGGAATGCTTAAACAGTCATGGCCATAAGCGATTTTTACTCCCATACTCTTTCTCTCTGGTCCCACTCAGTTTAAAATGCTGCAGACAATGAACTCATGGTTTATTTTCTGAAACAAATAAGCACTTCAGAGAGAATCTAGTGTCCTGATCAGAAGAAAGGCAGCATTAAAAACATGCAAGCAGTAAGAGGAAAATCTATTTTTTATTAGAAAAAGAATACTTTGCAGCCCTAATCTGTTACTAAAAATTCCCATTCATCCTTGGCAATGTGATCAATCTGTGCTGAAAATTTAGTCTTATATGTATGAATTTGAAGTGATTTTATCAGTGTTTTAATATATCAGGTCCAATAAACTCCCATATCTATTTCAGCTAAATTTAAATTGATCCACTTAGAAGATAATTTTGACTTTCATTATTTTGGGGGGGCTATTTCATTTGTCTCAGACTGAAGTTATGGAAAAAATGTAATTTAGCAGCTGGGGGATGCATGCACACTCCCACATGTGCATGCAGACACACACACACCTGCCTATTTATGTAGCAGAGGTGCCTGTGTGATGTTTTGGATTTACCCTCTTGGTTCCTCAGTTCCTGATACTGTATTTGGGTCAGACTTTGGTGTCTGAACTGCAGTATACCTATGGAAAGAACAATTTAATGGGTAACAGAGACTTTTCTCAGTTCAGCTGCAGTCAAAACTCCATCTGCAAGTCAGAAAGTGTAGTACAAGTGAAAGGCTTTGTTTCCAAAAGAAGGTGAAGGGTGCTGAAGAAGGAGACGTGTGAGGTCTAGGCCCTGGATAAATGTCAACTGAAATAAGTTGTTGTTAGGAAAGAGGTTTCTTTCTTCTTTTCTGCAAAAAAAAAGTCAGAGGGATGTAACACCTCTCTTGTGAGGATCAGCTGAGTTAGGTTGCTCAGCATAGGAGAAGGCTCTTGAGAAAGCTTATTGCTGCATTTCAGTATTTACAAGGAACTTAGAAGATAGATGGGACAGACTTGGAAGAATTCCTCCAGAATGAGGAGAACTGTTGCTCTCAAGAAGGTTTGATTAGTTCTATTCATTAATGAAGGGTACCAGCTATGGCCACTATTTAGTTGAATGGTCACAGCAAATTTTTATTTTTGAAAACAATGTGATTTATATTATGATACATTTTAGTGGGGACTATAGGACAAGGCGTAATGGTTTTAAATTAAAGCAGGTTCTGTTTAGATTAGATACAAGGAAGAAAATTTTTACAATAAGAGTGGTGAAACACTGGACAAGTTCCTAGAGAGGTGGTAGATGCCTCATCTCTGGAAACATTCAAGTCCTGCTTGGATGGGGCTCTGAGCAATCTGATCTAGTTGAAGATGTCCCTCTTTGCTGTAGAGGAGTTGGACTAGATGACCTTTAAAGTTCCCTTCCAACCTGAACTATTCTAGGATCTTTTTCAGGTATGTTAGGCAATGTCCATAAGTGGAGGGGAATAGGGAGAAAACCCCCTTTCTCCAGTGTATCTGCCAGTGGTTTTTGGCCTGCCTCCCACCAGTGAAAACAGAAATAGCTCCTGGAGATGTGGAATAGAGACAAGATCTCATCCCACATGAGGGTTCATGTCTTCCTCTCATATGAGGCAAAATACTCCCCATTTCCCATTGGCAATGCATGGATCAGGACTGTGCCTCTTGTGGCCACCAGTACCAGGAGAAAAAAAATTGTACAGGCAAAACACTACACTCATAGTCAATTTACAACATTTTTTTTTAGTACTGACAAGTAGGCATTGCTGCACTTCTTCTCTGAAGTGTGTGAAGTCATTGAACAATCACAAAAAGAAGAGTGAGAAAGGCCATAAGAAGTACCCCTGCTGTGGTATATTTCCTCTGTAAAGATGTCATAGACTAGTTCCTTTTATTTATAGCTATATTAGCATATACTGAACTCAATTTTTGAAAAGGTATTTTGCTATAAGCCTACCCTCTGTCTTTATAATTGTTATTTGCACTCCATAGTCAGATGAAGTTATTAACAGAAGGCCTATAAATTCAAGTCCTGGAACAGAATATCTGTCATTCAACTGAAGATAAGTCAGAATAATAAACTGAAAACATTAAAACCCTTTCCAAACTGAGAGGTAGACCTCTTGTCCAGAGATCTGAAGACCCTGAGTCACCTAGTAAAGGCAACTGGCCCCCTCCATCCACTGTTGCACTGT
>NW_008239105.1:239275-261228 GCF_000691975.1 Corvus brachyrhynchos
TATTTTGCTCCCTCGGAGTAGGGTTGGTTTGTTTTTTTGGTTTTGTATTGGTTTTTTGGTTTTTTTTTCAATAGAAATTCTTGCTGTTATAAATTATAACCTTCCTTTCCTAAGCCGATGTTTCATTCTTTCTGGTAGGTGTTTAAGGTTTTAGCACTTTGTGATAATGCTTCAAAAACTAAGAATATTCTCTGTAGCTCCCAGCATTTCTGTTTCAAAATTCATTGCCTGCACTCTTTGTATGCTGAGCACAACACTGCCAGAACAGAGCTGAGATGCTGTTGACACACTTGAGCAAAAGGAAATCATATGACCCAGGATGCTCTGTAAGGCCCTGAAAACAACTGAAATGAACCAGAGAAAGCAACAAACTGCAGCTCTCTTTTAGGAATGGCTTGTTTTTGAACCTCCTTTTCTCAAAAGACTGAGCTGCCAGAAGACCATGAAAAACATTGTTATGAGTCAAAGAAAAGTCATCTCTACAGCATCTCCAAAAACTGGTCTAATTCCTGTGTGCAGTTTTGTGGGCTAGTCTCACAACAACATTTTGAAGATGGTATTTAAATGATTTAGGAAGGGCAAAGAAGGGCAAGAAGTGAGTGTACTGCAGGGAATTAAATGAATGAGTTATGTATGAGGTGATGTTTGGATAGTACATTATCTCCAGGCCTAGAAGGAAGGTGACAGAAGGGGGTCTTACTGCATGATGTAGTCCCTAAGGAAGTTCATACAATAGTGAATGACAGAATGTGTTCACGCTTGAAGGGATCGGATAAATAATCCATAGACCTTGTTTGAAAGGAAGGAATGAAAAGTTCAGACTACCTATAAAGTCCCTAGTATTTCTTCTAGATGGCTTTTGGCATAAAAACAGGCTAAAGATATAACTAATTTTACCAGGTTATATACATGTGTACACATGTAGACACACATACAGGTGTATTTCCAGATGGGATGTATTAGCTGACCAGAGATGAAAACCATTTGTTAACCTATTGTAAATAATGCACAAGCATAGGTATTCCTGCCTATTTTTTACCCACATTTTTTCACTTCTGTTGTGCATGACTTTCCTTCTTTCCCTTTGTTAACTTTCTTACACAAGGGAAAGGGCAGAGGAGGTTGCCCTTTCCACATGACACAAAGTTTCATGACCTGATGCTACCAAAAGCCTTTTTCTGTTCCAGTGCCTCGGAAATGCTGCTGGTAGAGAGAGTTGGCCCTTTCTGCCTTCAGGCAGAGAAACTGCGTACCATGGACACAAACAGTCTCCAAAGGAGACTACCCATTGCCTGGAGCAGAATAGGTTTTGTTGTGTGCTCTTTTGCTTATTCTGCCCAAAAGGAAGAAAAAACCCAAACCTGTGACAAGCATGCTATGTGAAGAAGAACAATGGAGCCGAGGCACTCTGTGACAGCGAGGTCACACTATTGCAAACTACACAATTTTCCCAAAGTGTAGACAAGTTGCTATGTAATTATGTTTAGCTGCAACAATGACAGATATGCTTACAGAGGCAATAACAATGATTGCTGCAGGCAAAGCAGTAATGCAGTTGAGATTTTTGCAGTGTGAGGTTACCCTGACTTTGTACACACCAATGTACCCCGCAAAGTCCAGATGAGCCTAGCTGACCCATTGGTACAGTGTGTTCAGGCAGACCAAGTCCTGCAGCCAGAGACACGAAAAGGGCTGATTGCACCTAGCATGGCATTTGCCTTCAGTTGCTTTCCAGCTTTAACTTTTTACACATCAACCAGGTGAAGCTGCATACTGCAGCTGTGAGGCCTCTCCCTCCATGAAGAAAAGCAAAGCTCCTTGGCAGACTCCAGCTGCCTGGGCTGTGCTTGCTCAGCTCCTCTGCTGGCCAAGCTCCAATGGCCCAAACCTCTCGCTGCTTGTGAGACTTGCACTTCACACATGCTTTTCTTCAAGAACCTCAAAACACTTCCCTGGTGTTAGTAAGTGTCCTGGTTCAGGCTGGGATAGAGTTCATGTTCATCTTAGCAGCTGGTACAGTGCTGTGTCTTGGATTTAGTATATCATTGATAACACACTGATGTTTTGGCTGTTGCTCAGTAGTGCTTACCCCAAATAAAGGACTTTTCATTGTCCCAGGCTCTGCAGTGAGCAGTTGCACAAGAATCTAGGAGGGAGCATGGCTGGGACAGCTGAATTGAACTGGCCAAAGGGCTATTCCATATCATAGAATATCATGGTCAGTATAAAGTGGGGAGGGTTACCCCAAAAGAGGGCAATCACTGTTTGGAATGAGCTGCGTATTGGTCAGTGGGTGCTGAGCAGTTTTATCGTGCACCCCTTGTCTGTCCTGGATTTTATTTCTTTCTCTTTTTTTTCCCCCTCATTACTATAATTGTTTTTTTTTTATAATTTTATTTCTTTATTTTACTTAGTTTCTATTATTAAACTGTTCTTAGCTTAATCCATGAGGTTTTTTCCTCTTTTTCTGATTTGCCTCCCAATCCCACAGTGGGGAAGAGGGAGTGAGTGAGCATCTGTGTGGTACTTGTTCGATGGAGTGAAGTCATGACAGTAAGATAGAACTCATCAGCATTCTCTGAAGGCTCATCAGCATGGGAAAGATAGAATAGCAATACAATCAGGGAGCACTGATGTTCTTCCCTGAGTGTTTTCCTAGGATATTTTAGCATGGTGTCTGTGGCACAGTGACTCAGTTCATGAACTTACAGCCTCCCAAAGCAGTAAGAATTCACCAGTCAACACTTCTCCTCAGATTTTGCTCCTGTTGTAGGTTGTTGTGAACAATAGGGAAATATGTGGGGAAGAAGAACAGCAAAAGTTTGCTGTTCTAGTTATTTGGGTATCTCATATAGAGGGTGCATACCCATAGGCATTCTGTATGTTGATCACATTGAGCAAAATGACAGTGGTTGTGCAGTGATGTTTGTGTTAGCAAATCTGTCCCAAAGTTACAAGGTTATTTACTCTGAACTATGCAGGTACTTTGAACCTAGAGGTGAATTTTCTGTGCTAGCAGGCAATCTATTTTTTTCTCCTTAAGAGGTTTAATTGGTTCAAGCAGTAGAAATGACCTTGCCAGAACAATGACTTGTTTTCAGATATCGTGAGAAGCACACAGAAGATTCTACTAACTGTTGCACTTTATTGGATAGTGCATCTGAATCTTGAAAGCTCAGAACTCATTGACTGTGAATCTTAGAGGATGGCTCTTCCTGCCTGTAGAATACCAGCATGCAGAAATTTTAATCATTATCAGAAAATTAACTTTCCTTCAAAAAGCTTTAAATGTTGCTTTGAGATGTATATCAAGGGAAACGATATCACCTGTCACTGAGTCCCTTTACATTGAGTATTTCTGTTCCTCAGAGATGTCACTGCCAAGTGTTCCTGAGCTGAATGAAGAGGACTCCAGTGCGGCTAGAGATCCACTGATAGGGCATGAAGGGTGACACAGGTAATGTGTATTAGATGAGCTGCTGCCAGGTTATGTGTTTGGCAAAACTGGAAATCTTCCAGGGGCACTTTTAATACTTTTGGGATTAATCTAACCTGATGCACTGATGGATGGGGGTTAGCAGTGTGGGGACTGCTCTGAGTGACAAAAAGGAGGGAGCGACTCACACTCTGAAAACACAATTCACTTATACAAAAGTTGTGCTTTATCCCCTATTGCATGTTCCTGGAGGTGAAAACCATCCCTGTTAAGATGCTGGAGGTGCGTTGTGGCTTGTGAGTCAGCACCTTTGAGGAGTTTGTGGTGGGAGTTGAGAACTTACTGAAGTGTAATGTACAAGAAAACAGAAGAGCTCCTGATATGTGTCCGGTGTCTCTGTTCAGCTTGGTGAGAATTTATAACAAACATCACGTCTTCTACCAGTGGGTTGTGACTCCCTCCTGGTGTGTTACAGGCTGTCTGTTTTCTGTACTGGGAAGTTCTTGGGATCTATGATGGCCATAAAAATGAGCAGAGAGAACCCCTGAAATGACAGTATCTTTCAAAGCCACCATCCTACATAGAGTTGCATTGTCTATCTGCCCTTGATTGCCTCCTTTGGTCCCTGAGCCAGAATGCACTAATCCCCTCACAGATTTTTCTATGATGACACAGCTGAAAAACAGACTAGAGCATATGTTTGAAATCCAGATAACAGAAAGGCAGACTGTGCTGGGAGAAAGTCCAATACAATTTAAAGAAAGTCACACTGCTGTAAGGTTCCATCACTCAAAGTTACATGATACAAAAAAAATAAAGTACGGAGAACTTAGTTTTAATTTAGTAGAAGTAATTTTGATTTGAGGTAGGCTGCATGCAATCTACTGAAAAAAATAATTTATAGACTTCAATTGTAAAAAAGAGTGAAGCCTTTTGCTTCAAAGAGCCCATCAGCAAGCTGCCTTTCCCGTTTTATCAGTAAGCGAAGCTGAGAGCAAATAACAGATGGGTATGTCCCTTAGCGCCAGCAGTGAATGTTCATGAAATATAGCACAGTCTACCTCCAATGTACTGTGTTTTTTAACAGTAGTAGTAAGTGTGGGGCAAGATGAATAATTAGCTCAGATCAAAGATCCCTTTTTTCCTACTGAGAAGATGGCAGAGGCTGGCCCTTGGGAAATGACCATATTATTTTGGTGTGGTGGTTGAAGCAGAGACAAACAGCTTCAGCAGACACATAGAATGAATTTTAGGGGGTGATAGGAGCATGAGAAAGATTTTAATGTCTAGATTCAGATCCCCTCAAAAGAACAAAAATGCCACTTAACTCATTGCCTCATCGGGAGGCAAATAAACCTCTTCTAGCCATAGAAAAAACTAAGATTAGATTCTCCAGTGGACTTAGTACTGCAATGCAGGGAGATGATGCAGAGGGAGAGCCAGTTTGCATTGCTTGGATGGCTGGATAGAGCACTGGAGGGAGCATGGCTGTGTTTGATCAACAGTCTCCCTGGGCACACACAACCCAGCCCAGTTATCAGTGGACTCTGCTAACACAGCCAGAGCCCTTCTGATACCTGTGTTGCCTTGAATAGCACCACCTGGATTTGAAAATACCTCTTAAACGATAAGACTGGGGCTTATAAAAACCAGTATGTTGAGTAGGAAGCTGTTTAGCCTGCCCAGCAGAAAGCAAGAGAAATGTTTAGATGCCTTACTCAGAAATGAGAGGGGAAGATCTCTGTGTGTGTTCAGGGTGCAGAGCTGTGAAAGTTAGCCAACCTTTCCCTGCTCTGAAAAAGCAAACAAGCAGAAAAAGCCTATGAATCAAAGAATCACAGAATGGGAGGGACAACTTTCAACAGACTGGGTTGTTCAGAGCTCCATCCAATCCAGCCTTGAACACTTTCAGGGATGGGGCATCCCCAACTTCTCTGGGCAAACTGTTCCAGTGCTTAATCATCCTCACAGTAAAGAATTTCTTCCTAATATCTCTCTTCACAGAAGTGGTATTCCAGGTCTATGATCACAATCCTGGACCTTCTCTGGACTCACTGGGAGAGGGTCACCAGTGTCACGCCAAGCTTTCTGAGGGCTTGAGGGGATTTTGCTTTCTACCACTACTGAGAAAGAGAGAGAGATGCTATCTCCCTGAGCTGGGGTTCCTCACTGATTTAATATTGAATCCATTTTTGCAAGCAGAGACACCTCAGCAGGAGAAATTCAGCATATCCCTGGGTGATGAGGGAACTCCTAGTGAACACTCCAGGGGATTTGTCATGGCATAAGTGCTGGGGAGGCCTGTGTGCATTCAGCCTGAAAAATTCTGTGTGTCAAGGTAAGTATTAGTCCAGTATTTTCAGCATCAAAATTTCAGATGAATGCAGTTTTGGCACAAGATAAAGAACTAAGTCTCATCTGAAAAATCTATTTCTTACTTTCCCAATTACAAAAGGGACAACTGTTTTGCATGTGTTCACTATCTGTTAGTTTATGCTTAGCTACTCAACTGTTACTCTAGCTCTATTTGATAGAAAATGCCAGAGGGCCAGATTGTTAAACAGTGTAAATTAACCAGTTCCACTGACAGCAGCTGATTTTCATAAGCAGGAATTCGGCGCCCTTAATGTGTCCATATTCCCACTCCTGGGTGGGTTTAAAAGAAAAGCAGTGTGATTTGTTTGCAAACAAATAGAAACCTGTAAACTGAAGTTATGCTTCAGCTGTGGTGGTTCAGACTTTCAGACTGTGAAATGTTCCAGGGCCATGGAATTTTTGCCTGGTATTCAAGTTATGTTAAAGCTTATAGGTATAAGTGACATCGTGCTTGTTCCAGCATTCTAAGCATCCCAAATACTTCAGGTGACTGCTGGTAGGTTGAATGTGAGTTGAATTTCACTTGGTTTAAAATTCTATATCTGGAAATATAAAGTAGTTTGGATAGAGGCGATGTGAATTCAGAATAAACTCAAGTTGAGATATAGTTTCACTAGGGTCAGATCTTTTGTGTGCTTGTGAACAATAAAATTCCAGGATATCACATTCAGATTAGACTTGGAGGAATGTTTTATATAATCCCCTGAGAAAGCAAACCAAAACTCCATGAAACCAAAAGCACAGGCTTTTTAATTCTCCTGGAATGGTAGATGAAGAATATTGTATTGTGCTCATACACCCATATAATTG
Source organism: Corvus brachyrhynchos (assembly GCF_000691975.1). NCBI lineage: Eukaryota > Metazoa > Chordata > Aves > Passeriformes > Corvidae > Corvus > Corvus brachyrhynchos. The sequence continues at coordinate 245,898 of NW_008239105.1, forward strand.
CAAACAAGATAATATATTTGTAAAAGTGAGATTCTGGCATGTTTTGAAGTATAATGGTGTAAAGAAGCCACTGAGGAAGTAAGAAAATAAAACCCCCAAACCAAAGCAAAAATCATTATCAGAAGACCAAAAAAAAGTTGCATACATTACCCCAGACAGAAAATATGCCCTGGAAAATAAACAGGAGGTGCTTTAGTGGCAATACCCAAATGGAGAAACAACAAGAAAATAATAGCCAGAAAAAGAAGACAACAACATAAATGAGGCAAAAACATTTGGAAGTCTGATAAGAAGATATACACAACGTTTCTTTGGGCTATGTTTTTGCAGTGGTTTTTACACGTACATTATTGAATGGCTGTAAAATTCTGGTACATATATAGAACTGGGTTATTTGGAATATTCATCATCCTGTAGGTGGGAAACCCTTCCAAATTTATTTTAGTAGCTATTTGGTTTACTTTAAATTTTTTGTCTGTTGAAAGGAATATTAACTTCTCATTCATGTGTGCCAAAGGGTAACAAGGATTAAAAAAACCAGTTTCCCTGAGGAAGAAATAAAATCAGACTTTCTTGGTTACTGGTACTATATAACTAAATATTACAACAGTAGCTATGAGAGTTATTTGTGTCCATTACATATAAAAATCCAACTGAAGAAAAAAATGATGATAAACCACTATGTAAGCATTATGAGCTTCCGGTAGTAAAAAGAGAAAAACATGAGTAGTTTATAATGTCTTCAGACTCCCAGGACACTTATATACCCATATCATGTTTTTCTAGTTTCAAGACTTTCATTATCCTATACCACCATGAGGAGCAACATGATTTTCCTGTGTTTATGGCTTGTAGTGGCCAGGTATACTTATATATATATACATATATACTTATATACTATATGTATATATAGTATACTTAGTATATATATATACTTAGTATATATACTTATACTAGAAGTATATATAGTATACTTATATATATATATATATATATATAAGCTTCTGAGGAAGAAGGTCCTCATCAGTGTAATACTTCGTGTATTTTGTCTATAAAAATGTCTTCTCCTTGTGTACTAAATCCTAGTATCGGGAGGAACCAGGGAGCCTGAAGATACTTCTTCCAGAACAGCAATCCTCCTGAAGTTTAACAGAACTTCAGGAAAAAGAAAAAAGAAATACTGGTTTTATTTATTTATATTAAAAAGCCCAATTAGATTTCACACCAATAAAGTGATTTTATGCTGTTTTCATTTGCAATTATAGTGCTAATATTTCAGTGGGAGACTCAATAATAAGAAATACTAAGTTTTGTTTGCAGAAATGGGGCTGTTTCTCATAGTCCAGAAACAGTGAATGGATCACCCTTTGCTCCCTGTGGATGAGAGACTCCTAACTGCTTTTAAAGCAGTCTTTTTTCTTTTTGTTCAAAGAAAGTATTTTCCAGCAAGTCTTTCCGATGAGTTGGGGACCTCCCTGAAAAGCAGCGGACACCGTGAGACTGCTGATTTGTAACCTACTTTTTACCCTTTTCAGTGTGGTTCCAGTCGAATTGCAAGCGTGTTAGAGAGTCGGGAAGATGCTGGACTCGCCTCAGCTGCTTTTTCCTGCCTCCCTGGTTTCGTTCTCCCAGCCATCCCCACTAGATGGTAGTATCAGCCCAGCTCCGAATTCCAGCTCCTCCGGCCGTCCGCCGGTACGCCTGCAAAATGTCGCTGTGATGGGGTTTTGCCTTTTTTTTTATTTTGTGGAAGGAATCGGTGTTCTTGCTCTTCTGGGGTGCTTCGTGCTGCTTCTGGGGCGGTTTCTCAGCACGAAAGGTGATACCAGCATTTATTATATGGGGTCGGGGCAACCCCCAGTGTCAATCCAGGCTAAAGGATGAACAGATGGAGAGCAGCCCTGCAGAGGACTCGGGATGGTGGTGGAGGAGAGGCTGGACATACCCTGGCCATGTGCACTCACAGCCCAGAAACCCAAACATATCCTGGGTTCATCCAAAGCACCATGGGCAGCAGGGGAGGGAGGGGATTCTGCCCCTCTGCTCTGCTCTGCTGAGACCCCACCTGCAGAGCTGCATCCACTTCCGGGAAGGACAATGGACCTGTTGGAGTGAGTCCAGAGGAGGCCACAAAGATGGTTGAAGGCATGGAGCACCTCTCCTGTGAGGAAAGGCTGAAACAGTTAGATTTTCTCAGCCTGGAGAAGACTCTTGGGACACCCTATTGCTGCCTTTTGATACTTGAGGGAGGCTTATAATAAAGGTGCAGACAGACTGCTTACCAGAGTCCATTGTGATAGAACAAGGGAAAATGGTTTTAAACTAAAAGAGGTTCGATTTCAATTAGATATAAGGAAGAAGTTTTTACTATGAGGGTAGTGAATCACAGGAACAGGTTGCCCAGAGAGGTGGTACATGTTCCATACATGGAAATATTCAAGGTCAGGTTGAATAGATCAATTAGAACAGCCTGACCTAATTGAAGATGGCCCTGGTTGTTGCATGGGGGTTGGACCAGGTGACCTTTAAAGGTCCATTCTAACTCAAACCATTCTACGATTCTCTGCTTAGGGGATGAGATGATGCTCAAGACTAGGGATGCACACATGGCAGCTTCATGCAGATCAGGCTGAAGACTGTTGAGAAAAGTAAAGGAAATAAGAACAATATCTCTAGAACTTTTGGCTTTTTACCCTCAGATTTATTACCTTGTATCTTTTGCATACTCTAATTTTTCATTGCAATATTTAACATAGATAGCAGCTAAGAGGAGGGCCATTAATAATGTCTCAGAATGAGTTATATTTTAACAGTTGTATTTTGCGTCATGTAGTCCTTACTGGTGTTTAAATTTATCTTTTGTTCAGATGGGTCAGAAATCCTGGCCCTTGTTCTGCAGGTGTTTTATACTTTTATCACCATAACTATTCAAAATCAGTATTCTTTCAGAAAGTATAGTGTTAAAATGGAACTAGGAGTACAAGCTCCTGCTTTTCTTCTTGGGCTTCAGAGAATATCTAGGACAATAGAAAAATGGACTTCAGTTTCCCAAGCCAAATGTTACTTGTTTTGCTTTAAAAGACATTTATCTTTAAATCCTCCTTTCCATTTTCACTGTCCTCCAGACCTTCTTAGTTCATTTGGAGTGGCAGGTGTAGCAATGTATTTTGATGATGAGGGTTTTGAAGATGTTTGGTAAGTTGAACAGAAACTTTTCAGAGGGGAAGACAGGGGTTTTTTGGTCCATGAATAAACAAGTAAAGCCAAAAATTTACTGAAGATTAGTGAGGAATAAAGAAGGATTCTTGCGTGTGCAGTCTGTATATTTCGCAGAGCATAGTGAATGGGACAGGGATCAATATGCATTCTTCCAGTCATTTCTTTCTAAAGTGTTTTAAATTATGGGATCTTCTTGTTTTCAGACATACTTTTTAAAGATACAAAATTAAATAAAGACTAACAGTGACAGTGTATTAAAACCCCAGATATTTTGCTCAGAAGGCAGGTAGTGACTAAATTAAAGCTTTATCTCAGCCATACCAATGAGATGCAATGGCATTGCAGTTTTTAATTGCATGAAAATTACTTGGATCAGATACTTAATGCATATAAAAGGCTATAGCTCCATCAGAGTCAATGCCAGTGTACACTAACAAAGAATGTAACTCCTTTTCTTGAACAGAGTAACTTTCCAGAGAAGAACCTTCATTTACTTGAATTAAAAGAAATTCTATGTATAAAATGTTTTAATCTGGTCTACTTACCCACAGGTGTAGGGGGTTGCACAAGCTTATCAAGGGCAATTCACCAGGAAATGTGTTGTTATTATATTACATCATTAAAGACTGATCATATACTTAAAAACCTGTATCATCGCCCATATGGACAAGGGGCAGAGCCCTGGAACCCATTTTTGGCTGCCAGCTGCTTAAATGTGCAGTCCCCATTCCATTAATATGTAATTTTATTGGGCTGCTCTAGAGCCCTCTTCTAGTATTATTGCAGCATTTCTTTCAAGTACCTCTCTCATGCCAGAATGCAAATATATTGGTCCTAATGCTTCAACCTATTTTTGTTTTGCATCAGCAGTTAAGGTAAAAAAGCTAAATCTAATATTTCCATCCCTCCCCATACAATTTCCTTGATTATAAACACATACTGGTTTTAGATTCCCTGTGCTAAATTGCTGCAGGTTCCCTGTGAGCATTAAAGGTTGCTGTTAAATGCTGACCAGTTTTAAATACCTCAGCAGGCATTAAAAGCCTGGCATGAAGGTAGTGACTTGGCCACATCTCTCTGACAGTGGGACTGCAGTGCTGGGTTTAAGTAGCAGACACTCCTTAAGAGAGGACCCAGGTATACACCCTGCACTTGCTGTCATATGCAGACTCCTCTTGCCTTGATTTTTCATGAAAACTCTTGTGGTTTTAAACTTCCTGGAGCTTAATTAATAAACATGACAAGGAAGTGAGACTTGGAACAAAGCCCTTTCCCATCCAGCACATGGACACAGTAGGGTAATTGCAGTTATTTACATTTGGCATCCAGCTGACTGAACTAACAGCACAGTATCTTTTTTTTCCCTCTTGGAGTAGAGAGGCTATTAAATTAATGGTTAATGTAGCTGCAGCATTTCGTCCCCTGCTATCCCTGCAGCCATAGTAAATCTGCCACCTGTTTATTTCCATAAAAATTCAATTACAGCACCACCGGTTTATTTTTCTTATGTGCATTGTTAACTTCAGGCAGTTTCAGACTCAAAGTGCGTGGCCTGTTCCTTTCCAAAACTGTTTTTCTGATGCTTCTCCTTAGCTGCTAGCTTTTCATTCTGTTAAGTACCCCAGTCCCACACCCCTTGAAAATGAGAGAATAGATTTCTGCTGTAGTGCCTTGCCTTGGTGGTGCAAAAGGTGAAGCAACGTGCACATACACACATATACACCCATATACAGCCATATACACACATATCATCCCACTGTGGGGCACAAGCAGAGAACTGGCTGTAGGGTCCCAGCAGCAGCAGCAGTTAAAAGAGGTTAGAAAAACAGGCTAATGACTTACAGTAAACCAAATATCTTTTAAAATCATGCATAAATTCTCCCCCTTCCTTCCTCTTTCCTGACTTTCTCCTCTGAGAGATACAAACATATCTATCTGTAGCAAGGAGGTTCTAAATGAGGTGCCCCTTCATATTTGGGTTGCATTAGGTAAACCACAATCTTTAAAAGATCATCCTTGAGACTCTTGTCATTGAATCAGAAGCAGCAAGTGACCTGGACTGGCTCTGTCTGTGCTGGCTGCAGGTGCTCATTTGGGTGCGACAAGAACTGGAGGTGGGTGTCAGAGTGAGGAGGGAAAGGGAAAGGCATGAAGATAAGTCACCTGGCAGACTTGTTTCATGGTATCACTTCATCCCCTCAGGATCCCAAAGGGAATGATAACATTTCTTAATATACAAAGTTTAGAGAGCTTTAAATTAAATATAAGCACTGCTGGTTTTTATTTGTTTTACCACAAATCATACCATTCCTGCAGCTGACTGTTTCAAAAACTATCACAGCCTTTCACTCCCTTATTTCTGGTGGAACAAATATGTTGGAAATGTTATTCTTCCAACAGTCTAATTTCTGGTCAGATGCTTTTCCATTTCATCAGTGTTCCTTCCTCTTCCTCCACCTCCACCTGATTTTGTGGTCAAGAGCTTTTGCTTCTGTCAAAAGCAACAGTTGTAATGGGGAGACCGAAGGTCAAAATTCAGAGAAAGAAACAGCATTTGACTCAGAAACATATAAGCTGTCATCCTTTGATTCTGGTATTGCTGCTAAGCACAGGCATTATGGGAATGAAAGGACCTTTTTCCATGTGTTGTTGCTGGGAGAGCATTTAAGTAATTAAGGAGAATAGGAGCAGGGTGCTCTTACTGCAAAGAAGAGAAAACCAGTGGTTTTTTCCTCAGGGGATGGGATAGCTTCAATTTAAAAATTGCAGCAACTAAAAGTGCCTCTTTTGGGACTTATACAGAGATTCAGAGGCTGATTTCCCCCTGTTTCATGCCTTGCTGTGCCCTGGGACATTTTAAGTGGCCACCAAGCCTGTGATTTCCCTAGAACATCCCTTGTGGCAGCATTTGGCAGAGGTACAGACTAATCTGCACTGCGCAGAATAGTTCACTGGGCTTGTGGAGCTCTTGAGAGAGACTAGATTTATTAACCCTTCTTCTGTGGCAAATAAGCAGGTGTTTTCCTCAGAAAAATACCACACTACCAAAAGAACATTGGCTTATAGAAATATTGACTACTATTTTTGCCTGTTGCACCATTGGTTTTGATTTTTACAAATACAGACCCGCTCACTCTGAACACGTTTTGTGACTGGCTTTATCCTCCTGAAGTAGAGAGAACATGCTCCAAGGCCACAATGCATTTGCAAGGGAAAACTGGGGCATACAGAAATCCTGCTAATACCAAATTATATGGGTTTTATCTCATGTGTTCAACAGCCTTTGACACGAATACTGTGTCTACTTTCATGTACATTTTCCGAGTTTTGTATAATTATTTATTATGTATACATTGCTCAGGTTGGATTACACTAACAGTCTTTGGAACTCTCCCTCATTTTTTATTTTACTGTTTTCCTCTCCAGAGTTATATCCTTAGGAGAAGAATGGCTGCAGAATTCTGTGAAATTATTTAAATTTGGAATGACAATTCGAAGGACAATTACAGAGGGTAAATGGGGTTTATATTTATGTTACAGTATTTTGTCAGAACCAGATACTGGTTAACTTTTTTTGGATACCAAATGACTCATCTTTAACACAGTTAAACAGTAGTATTTTTTTTTTTCTTCTGGATGATTAGAGTCTTTTAAGCAAAATTATAATTAATTTTTTTCGGTCTTGACTATCATCTTAAGCAAAATTCAACAAGGAGTTATGCCTCTGCTAACATTTACGAATGCAATTGACTTGGGGTTTCTTTACATGCCAGAGTTCAAGTTTGCCTGCTGGTTCAAGGATTTGCATAATCACGTTGAAGTCACAGTAAATGTTTGGGCAGAAAGGAGTTCTTGGCAGGAGCCAGAACATCAGAATCTAGTCTTTTTGCAAAATACAAGATAGCAAAATGTTGCTGTTTTTGCTGCTGAGTAATAAGGGTTTATTTAAAAAAAGGAAACTGGTGATGTGTTTGCTCTTGCTGCAGGTGATCTCATGTGGTTGTTACGAAACTCCTGGAGTCATAAGGCTATGTTCTTTGTATTAATTGACCACAAGCTATAATTGAAAGATTGTTGAGGAAATGATTAAAGAAACTCAAAGAACATTGGACAGTTTCCTAATCTTTTTTGGGGGTTTTAGGGTTTAACAGGCAGCTTTAACAGCACCCCTTCATAAGAATGAGTAAGTAATAAGTTATTTTATCATTATAGAGAAATTGTCATCATGGTGGAGAACTTTTCCACATGACCCCTGAGAATAATAAAAGGTATATCTTTATATATGTTCCTTGTATCTTTTCTAAGGAACAATTGACCAAGTAGCCCTGTGAAGCTTTAAAAGCTTGAAACCGTTTGCAAGCAATACACAAGTGCTATTCAACCCTATTGAAATGTGGCCCTTTGCGGCGTAAAATGTGACAACTCTTTGATACATAAGTAAATGACCATGTAGTGAAGTTAGATTCTGTGGGCTGTAGTAAGGCAGTATGTAATTACCCCAACTAATATGTGGTCAAAGAAGTCAGAGTCTCATTTTATTCTAGAGAGACTCTTCTTCATTATGAAGAATGATAAAATTTTGTTTTTGTTTTTGTCTTTTTTGGGTTTTTTTGGGTTTTATTTTTGTTTTTATTATATTGCAAATATTGAGTTTTGGGTTGGTTGAGTCCTTTTTACTATAGAGCACCATAATTTTAGACTCTTTTTAGGTCCTTTTATATAGGTTAAATTTCTCAGCCATTATCCTTTATGTGACATAATCCCCTGAAGAAAGTTTCAATGCATTTAATAAAAGACTTAGGCATGGTTTTTATCTTAATTCAAACAGGTACTCTGCCCTGAATCCAGGACACTGGATTCAGATGATCTAATTTTACCAATTCCTTTCAGAATTTTTTAGAAAGGACGAATATTAATTTATTATGCTGAATTTCCTGGAGGAGTATTAATAAATGTTACAGAATGGAAATGTGTTACTATTTATTGACACTATCATTCCTCAAGTTGCACATAGGAAACCTTCCTTCCTGTTATCTTCCAAGTTTATTTATTTTAGCCTAGCAGATGCATTTATTATTTGCTCTCTGCATCTTCTTCATAAGAAAAAGATCACTTTATCCTTTATCAGGACATACTTGATATTAACTAAGGCATACTGAGTGCTCTTTGTCACCATACAGTTTGGATTTATTTGTTTATAATTTATTCTCCTACTTTTGTGGATGGATAAAGTTCAGTGCCAGATGGACCTTGAGTGCTGTTCTGATGAATAGGTGGATTCCATCCAGAATGGAACAAATGGGGCATTTAGAAGAAATAACATTGTAACATCCTCAGCAGATTTTCCATGGGAAAAAAATACTTGGAGACTGCCTCTTCTTGTTACACAAATTATTTGGAAAAGGGAAAGGTCTTCTTTCTCTTTATCATACCTACAAAATGAAGATGGATTTTCCCAGATTATGTGAAGAGAATGCAATCAATGGTTTATCAATACTCCAAAAATAAAAGAAGTCTTGAAATTGCTGCATTTACCAGTCAAGAGGAAGCCAACAGTTCACTGTTCATGATATATAGCTATCCTTATTTATGTAACGTGAAATATAACTACATAAGAAATCTACATTAGTGAAAAAGTTGTATTTTGAAGAACATCGTACAAATATTTAAAAACCACTAAGTATATACATGAGGAGGGAGGGAACTGTACTTTTCTGCCTTTTCTCATCCTTTTTTTCTCAATTTTAGTTACTTTTGGTGACACAGTTTACCAGAACTAGTAGAATATATTGGGAACATGGGAATAGAACACTGGGAATGTTTCCTAATTTGACTCTCTGTATAGTTGTGAAACCAATGAAAGCTGAAGTTGTGTAAGAAAGAATAGAGAAAAGGCAAAATTTCCAAACTGTTGTTGTGCCCACAATTTTAAGAGTTATTTTGTTCCAATTAGTGTTAAATTTTCATGTAAAACTTTGTTTTAGCAATTGGCCAAGAAAAAATTGCTGAGGGTTGACAGCATTGCTCAGTCTACCCTTTCTTTCTGTGATGAACAGATGTCACTATTCTTCTTAAGGCGTAATTGCGAATATACCAGTGAAAAATTACTTAGAAAAGCATCCAAATGGAGTATCGCATTGAAATAACTGTAGGATGACTGCCAGCTTTAAAAAGTAATCACTGACAGCCAGAACCTGGGGTGTTTGTGGGCAACATCAAAGTTTCAACAGCTTGGCAGAGCTTGTCCATCATTCTAAAAGGAGATAATACATTTGGAAACTTGTGAGCTTTAAGGAGTAATGACTATAAAGACTGTCTGGGAGATCATTTGCTCTGTGCGTCTCTTCCAAGGATATGCTGAAGGCTAAACACACTGGTTTCCTGTAAGTTTTTGATCAGAACTTGGAGGTGTGCGAATGAACAAAAGTGTAGTGATTTTGTGTTTTAACCTTCTGGTTGAATTTTGCTATTTGGAAAACAGGAATACGGCTCACTTCAGAAGTTCTGATAGCATATGAAATTCTCTCTTGTATTCCCTCTCTCCCTTAGGATTCATTAAAGCTTTTGCACCAGTGGTAAGATTAATAGTGCAATTAAACGAAATGAGTGATTCCTGTGTGCTCTCTAGAAGCAGTGATTTCAGGACTCTTTAGATTATATTTCATGTGAAAAATCAAAGGAAACAACACCCCCCAGTATTTAATTTTTCCTTCAGCACTATTAGGTGGTTGCATTTGCTGTGGCAGAAGCATCCCTTTAAGTTCATTGGAATACAGTGGCTTTTTCCTCTTAATATTTCAGTAGGATATCCAGGTGGCTATATAATAATTTACTGTTAGTTTCAGGGTTTTTTTTAACAATCATCAAATAAAGAGCATAGAATATATTTATAAAAGTGATTTTTGATCAGAAATGTTTGTTTCTTATCTTGGATGTGATTGGCCACAATGGGGCACAGAACACAAGTGTGTAGTTCCATAAAAATGGGTTTAAACAAATTGAGTTAGGTTAGTCTAGAGAAAGTTATATTAGTTCATCCCACTGAGATTTATATATTTGTGTCTTCTCATTAGATGTTTGTGTGAAAATTACTTGGTGTTTGCTAACAGAAGATTGTTTTGTAGGTATGTAAAACTTTTTATTTTTAAGAATGTGAGCTGCAGGGAAACTTTGAAAAGTCCTATTAGTAGTGTTTGAAAACGTAACAATTTCACGTGGGCTATACCTTGTACTTGAAAAACAGTGTGACAAATTGTAGTCCATTTGTAATAATATTTTTGATTTAATATTTTTAATAAAATCAGATAAGCTGTGTCTTCAGTGTTCTTAATATTCACTGATACTCTGAGAATATCAGTCACAGTTTACCTGTTGAAGTCTTGATCTTGAGCATAACATTAAGGTCCCTGATTTGTTGCATGAATTAGTTTTAATGTTTATTATTGCTTTTAATAAAAAAGATCTAAACAGAGTGCTGTACACTGTATTGCCAGAGTTAGTTACCCTTTGTAATGTAGAATAATCAGTTCTAATCATCTGTCTCCTGCTACATTTTATGGACTATGTAAGAGAAGAAGCAGCAGTAGTGTGTGAGTGCGAGAGCTCATTACTTTTAAAGGTGGTTTGCAATTCTTTTATTGATGTAATTAAGTCAAGAGAAGAAGTTGTGGAAAGGCTATTCTAGATAAGGGCAGCAAATAAAATACAGATGTTCAGTGACAGGTAGGGGTGGGTAGGCAAGGGATGAAGTACAAAAGCAGATATCCTTGCAAACAAATCTATTTAGGTTTTACAACCTGCTAGCAAACTAATCTTGACAAAGAAGGGGGCAATGGAGCTGTGTGAGAGAGATGTGCTCCTTCAAATCCATGTGTTTCTCAGGCCTGAGCAGCTCCCTGGAACAGAGAAAACCATAGAGGAGGGTTTTTCACCACTCTGGAAAGAGGAAAATAAAGCACCATATGAATTTTTCTGCAGAAATGAAGTAATAGCAGAGGTCTGTGCAGGTGATGCAATGACATAGGGAATACATGAAGTCTCTAAATGAAAAATGAGTCCTTTCATTTTACGCAGAGCAGATGTTTTACTGCTTTTCTTATGGTGACAATAAAGTCCAGCATTGTGTATTGACTTCTGCTGTTCTGTAAGGTGCAGGAATGATGCCAACAAGCAACTTCTTTCCTGATTTGGTCATTGGAAACTTTGGATACAAAATATTTACTTTCTAGCTGATGGTAGATGTTTGTTACTCTCTCTTAGTAAGATTTTGAGGGTAATGTTACTGATATCATCCTTATTCAATTACAAACTATATATAAAAAGAAACTTTAATATTCCGAAATATCTTCTGGTTTTGAAGTCTGAATAACTTTCTAAATTTCAAAAAGGTTGAGATACTTTCACAGATTAAGAACAAAAAACATTAGAAACATATTTTTGATCAAAATTATCACTTTATACACTTTTTATACTTGCTCTAATTTATCCAAATACATGTTTGGTAATCAAAATGTGTACAATCAATCTCTATGTGTACATTGTCCTATCATCCATTTATTCTTTCAATTTGTTTGGGCAGGATCAAGGAAGAAATGTGAGGGTACCAGGAAGAGAAACAATTACAACAGAAAGAAATGGGCTTGTTACAAGCCTAAAGGCAGCTAAAATGTTAGCTGTTCTACTGCGAAGCAATTAACAGCTAAGACTGTAGGAAAATTTTAATTGAGTATTGATTTGAAACAAAAGCAGTGCTCACTTAAGTAGTTGTGATCTGTTGAACTGCACTTATCTTGGCTTAATATAGGCTTTCAGACAACTGTGTTAATAAATCTGTAGATGATATTTGCCTTTTTAAAAACCTTTTGGAGAATCAGGATAGGGATCTTTTGGACAATCAAAAATGGCAGTGTTTGGAAGATGCTACTATAAGGTTATAGGTGACAGCTATGAGAATTCAGTTCAATTCTATAACAATACTGAAGTTTCACCTTCAAAGAACAAAACTGACATCTGTATTACCTCCAACTTCAGTTGAAGGTCCTTTGTAGTGTTTAAGTTTTAAATGATATGTGGGGATGTTCTTGAACATGTACTCAGGAAAAGGGAACCTGAAACAGGAGTCCCAGTGGAGAAGTTTAGTTGGAAAAGTTTCCCATGTCTTAGAGAAGCCATGTCTGTTTGAGACTGAGGGACTTTCATTCCTTTCTTAGCCACAAAAGCTAGTTTCCTGACAACCCCTTTTTTTTTTTTTTTTTTTTTTTTTTTTTTTTTTTTTTTTTTTTTTTTTGCCAGAGACAGAACCAGCAGGTTCTTTTTCTCCAGCCCATTGGGTTTTCTTGTGTGATATATTTGTCTCCTTTACTTTTACATTGTTTCTTGTCAAATAATTCTCTTTGCACACTCTTATCTAGTACAGTTTAACTTCTACTTTCAGCTAAGAACGCAAATATCTAGTTTTAATCATAAACCTTAAAATATTGATGACAAACACTAATTGTTGTTGATTATAGTATGCACATGAATCTGAAGTAAAATACCTTTGGAAAAATATTGCCTGGTGGCATTTATAAATGTCGAAGAGATTGATAGGCTTTCTGTCTGTCTCTCTTCTCAACATCCATATAGATTTTAACAAACTCACTATATCTTTCCTTTTGCTTCTATTTCTCTGCATTTCATCCTCATTGATAATAGTGTCAGCACAGATGAAAATGTAAACTATGCTCCTATGGAGCTCTTTCCAAATTCTAGCTTCCTGCGCAGTAGGCTGACCCAGAAGACATTGCCTATCCTAAACTGCAGACAATTAGATTAGCAATTTTATTACTAAAAAATGTATGAATTGCAATCTTATGTTGCTGCCTACTTAGAAATTCACGTTTTGTGTGCACGACTGGTTGCTCCTCTAAACCAAATTTCTAATGATATTGAAGGACATTTACTGTGGTTACCACTTGATAGATGTGAAATCAAGCAGAGTGCCCCAAAATTATGAAGAAATATCTGAACTTATATTTCGTCCTCTTCCCTGAACAATTTTAAAAAAGGAGTCTGGGGAAATTTGACCCATGTGAGTTTCTGTAATGAGCTGTCACAGGACTCAGGGTGGAACAGTGAAATTCTGGTGCTCAGACCTCTGCTGTAACCATTTTAATTTTTCTTGTTAACAGCAAGATGACTAATATACTGACTCCTCCTGTTACTTGTAATTCAACAGACACTGCAGTAGAATGAGTGTTGCTAATTATGATGAACTAAGATTAGGCTAGTTTTATCGAAACAGGCAAGTCAAAAGATTGAAAAAGTATAAACTATCTTTCAGACAGACAGAGGAAAAAGCATTTACCAAAACTAAAAATCCCGGACTTTTTCTCATATTCCATTCAATTTCTCAACTACATTTATTAAGATCTTTTCCTCCAACATCTCCAGAAAAGCAAGTTTGATCTGACTGAATTCACTAAAAAAGCTGAATATATGTTTCTTTCTCTGAGAGCTGAATATGTTCCTGCCTGAAGCACCTGTCAGGCTTGTCATGCCTAAACTGAGGGAGACTGAATAATGACTTAATTCGAAGAAGAGCATTAATACAATTTTTTTGTGATCCTGGATATTCTGTAATTCCCTAAGATTTTGCATACACAGCTTCAGAGTAGAAAGGCCTTCTTTTGCTATAGAGTATATCTAAAATTTCATGGAAAAGGACTAATGTTCATTATTACTCATGTATTTTCATAATACTTTGAGCCTTTTGATTTTAGGTGCCCACTCTGTTTCTGTTACAAAAGAAAGAAACTGAGCATAAATTATACCTGTTCAGGAAGACAGTACCTGTGCTTCTGACCATGCATCCAAGTGTCCTTCAGCCTAACTTTTGAAAACAACTGTACTGTCACATACTGTCATACATGAAATCTCTAATTGTGCTTGGTCTTTGCATATTAAGTGTTTTAATTAATTAATTCTGAGTTAAATATTTTTAAATTGAATGTTAAAATTAACCCATCAGCCCAGGTTCAAAAATCAAGTTCCATTATCAGTGTTTTCAATTGTTCAAAGTAGTTGATTAAGAGAGTTGCACCATTCCCAGTTAGAAATTCCCCAGTTAAAAATCCCCAACTTACGCTCCCTTTTCAAACTTCAAACCACCTTTACACCATAAGAGTTGTCTTTCCTGTGTTTACTGTATACTTTTACAAGTGTTTTAAGATGTGTTTGGATGTATTTTAATATATTTTTAGGTGTTTTTACTTGCACTTTGGTTCCAAGGCTAACTCCAAAAACCCCAGTTCTAACAGCCAGCAGCTATTTTTAGCCCCATAGCCGTTAACCCTGTAGGCAAGCTCCATGGCAACCCGAACTTTAATGAGGGCATTTTAGCACCCTTATCTCAACTGATACCACCCCTCTGACAACGACGAGCCATTGGTGGACGGAGATGATCTGTCAAAGGGAAAGCACCAATCACTTTAAACTGAAGGGGCGGGCTGTGGGTGGCTGTGGGTGGGCACTATAAAACAATGAGACAGGTCTCAAAAAGTTCAGAGAGGAGAGAAGGGAGAGTTCTCTGCAGGCTACCTGTGGTGGACGTCAGTGCTGGGTATTAAAAGCCTTACTCCTATTAAGGAGCCTTTAGTAACTTTTTTTTACTTTTGGACCAGCCAAAAGCCAGCCCAGCACTGCAAGTCCTTTTTCTCTACCTGAGGTCCAGTGCTGTCTCAGCCAGAAGATCTCAGATCCCTGCGCTCCTGGGGCATACCATCTACTGAGCCATAGGATCCCAAATTTTTATATTTTTCTAATTTCTGTAATTTTTCAATTTTTCTATTTTCAATAAATTATTTTAATTTTTTATTTAACTAAGAGTTGTCTCATTTCTCACACATACTGAGTGAGGAGGAATGACAAAGGCATTATAGGAAAGCATGTCTGATGTCTTCATGTCATCTGGGACCATCTTGCAAGTTAATGTGTGTAGCAGGTTGAGTTCGAAACCAGGCAGAAACACCAATTAAATGTAGTGGTTTTGGTTCAAAATATTCATTACTTACTTATTTTCCTTCTGTGAGATAAGAATTAGGAGAAAAGCAAAGCAGGCACAAACCTTAAACAG